>NC_137117.1:18546375-19116375 GCF_949357685.1 Gobio gobio | reverse complement strand
AATTACTCCTTTACCGAGATCCCAACCCTAACCCTAAGCATTTCTGCACACTTCAATGAACTACAGCGCCATGTTTCCCATTGCATTGATACACTGACAAAGGTATATGGGTAATGTAGTTTAAAACGTTTAATAATGAGACAATAAATGTTAAGTAAATGACATCTTTAATGGACAACTGGATATCTAATTATGTTCATTGTGTAAACATTTATGACATATATGAGGGGCAGGCTGAAATTTGATATTTTACTGTGAGCACTTTCAGAAAACCTTTATGCCAGCTTTCCATATCTGTCTGAAAACTGTGCCCAACATTATTTAGTAAACATAGCATAAGCAGTTGTCCTGCCAATTTTCTCTGTGATACGCTAACCAGACTTTGAGTAACAGCCATTTGAAATGTGCTTTTTTTTGCCCTTCCAGGGGCCTCTACTGGGTCCCTGAGGGCGGAAGGACAGTACAACATACACAGATCTATTTTCCTCATCATGGACAACAAACTTTGAGTCACATTTAAATATCAGAGTATTTTCTCTTTTCTATTCTAACATCATGCTTGTATTAGGTTTTGATGGGTATTGTGAGACCATCTGATGAAATACAGAAATATTTGAAAGAAATGTAATATAATTATTAATATTTATTTTCTTTTATGGATAAACACCCATAAATATAATGGATGAACCCACAACAACTTGCCATTATCCAGTTTCCAGTGTAAACAAAAACTATTTAGATTTACACTTCACTATTATTATTAAATATAGGACAATGCACCATTAAGTAAAATAACAAAAGAGACATTGCCAAAATTGTATGTATTTTCACGTACCTGACATCGGTAATGTGCATGCTTTAATTTTTATTGCAGTAGTAGATGTACCAGATTTATTAACATGGATCATCGTCAGTTAAGCTTGAAGTGTTTGAAATCCTTCCCTTTATTTCACTGAAAACTGGCGTATTGTCACAGCATGCAAATACAACTTTTTGGTGCATTGTTGTACCAAATATAATATAACCAGATGAAAAATGTTTATGTTTTAAGTAAAATAATATTGTTAATTACTTTGATAACCTAAATCAACTCATAAAATGTGTATTTACTTTAAAAACACCATACACAATATTCACCATACTTTATCACTCAACTCTTTATTGGAGGATACAGTATACAGTTGATAAAGTAGCATAAAGAAAAATTAGATTCAAGATAAATAAAAATGGGTCTTCAAAAATACATTAACATCATATTAATCCATTCACAGCTGCTGAAGCCACACAAATGAGTGCCACAGAATCCCATCCAGTCAACTATGATACAGAAAACAGATTTGATATTGTGTTGAAAAATAATGATTCATTATCACAGCTAGACTGGTTTCTTGCTCTTCCCTCTATCATGTTCATGTTATTTCCTGTTCTTCTTCTTCTAAACAGTCTGCCCACTTGTACCCTACAGTGTATAACTGATAAACAGATGATGTGGTCACTGATGTGGTGTAGCCTTTTCTCAACCAGAGGAAGAAGTTGTAACATCCCATTGTCAGGCATTCTCCAGTCCTGGTCTAAAAGTAAAAGAAAAAACACAATTCAAATTAAGTTTAATGTAGTCAGGTTAGCATATGTTCTGCATGATTTAAGCAGTGGTTGGCTACTCTGGGCCTCAGCATCCATTGTCCTGCAGATTTAGCTCCAACCTCAAACCCACCTGCCTATAATTATCTATAAGTAAACCTGAAGACTTTAGTTACAAATTCCAGGCATGCTCGATTAGTCTTGGAGGTAAACTCTCCATTTCAAAAGGCCCAGATTTGCCCATTCCTAATTTAAATTTACAAAGCCGCAGTCAGTACATTATATAATATACACATTGAAGCATTATGTATATAATATTGCAGCACATTATATTAGCCAAGTACTGACAAAAAATATTTTACCCATATCAACAGCAACCTTTTAAACAGCAGATCTTTAAAAATATATTTTAGAAAGGCATGGTCTCTTCTTAGCCTTTGCCAGTGATGCTAGATTTCTTTTAAGACAACATACTCTTCTGTCACTTGTTTCACTTGTGCCATTTTTAAGAATTGAAGGCCAAAAGTGTTCCAGCCTTTAGGCTAAAAGGCAATCATTTTAATAATAATTGTATCAAAAAGGGAAACAAATATTACTAATTTGCTCATTTTAGGAGTTATAAAAAGATTTAGACATGAATAATGGTGTGTATTTTATCAGAGTATAGAAAGAATGATCACAGCTGTCCTTTGAGAGATCAACATCAAATTCTGTACTACATATTAAAGCAAGACAATACATCAATACAAGACATACCAATGGACTTGCGCACTTTTCTGTCGTCTTTGGGCACAAGATGGCCATGTTCCTTCCTCACCCTAAACAAAGGACTTATTCGATTAGCTTGCTTCGATATAAGGGTCTGGTCTTTCTTCTCTGCTGTAAAACAAGAAAGTCTCACTTACTTTATGTGCAATTACTATTGTTTTTGAAACATATACATTAAGACAGTTACAATAAAATGAATTTACATACAATTCAGGGGAGCATTTCATGAGTAAATACTGATATACTAAAAATATTATTTACCTGATTACGGCAAGATTCACTACAACTAACTAGTAGCTCTTGTGAGGGTTGGCTCATAAAAGTAATCTGCAAGTAATCCTGCAAAACAGAAAGAAAGGAAATTTCATTACATTGCATGCAAGTTGTGATTTCATACATAACTGTTTCTTTCTTTAAAAAGTGTTGCATAATTAAATGTTAAATACATTTATGAAACAAGTTCACTGATAGGTGTGCATTTCCATTATTAAAAGTATATTTTTAGTAGCACATATTAATTTGTTTAAAAATGTTGATTATTTACTTGATCTTTTGATCACGTAAATTATTTACATGTAAACAGGACGTTATCAGCAGTGCAACTGATGACAAAATAATTGAATATCTGATGTTATGTGAGCATTTCCGCTCTTGCAAACAGAGGTAGGTCATGAGGTGTGAAGAGACCTCCCCAATGGCCCAATTTGTAATCATTTTAAAGAATACATTGGACCTAATATAAACTTTTCTTTCTGGGACTGCTTTCCAAGAAGGGGCGCAACTGATTTACAAAAATCATGATAAATATGTACAGGAATTGAGGCTGTAGCCAATGGCAGGAGTCGGAGTAAAAGCTGCAGGATTATGTATGAGTATTTGTACAAATATGTACGAGTATCATATGAATGACAGCTTGTTAAATCTTGTGAATTATTAAGACTTTGAGAACATGTTCTCACTGATTGAGCCATGGGGTTTGTAAGAATATGTTTAAGAAATAACAAATGCTTGATAAAGAGTTCAAACCAACACATACTTACCATTGCAAATATTTGCTGTTGCTGCTTTCGGTCTTCTCCATTACTTTTCCATGAACAAGAATGGGCTGACTGAGTCCGAAAGGCCCTTTTGGTCGTTTCAGGTTAAAAAAAAAAAAAAGAGAAAAAGTCATACTATATAACAGATACATTATATACAGGACAAAGTACTATTTACATCACAATATTTGGATTTTACATTAAAAGGCATTAAAAAGCATGGTAAGTGTTGTGGATACTGTCTATTTACAACAATCATCACATTACAACTAAGGTTGTTTTTATTGTGCTTCTACTACAAATGCCACGTTGGAACTACACTAGTTGTTATTATTAAATATGAATAACTGTTTAAAAGGTCTATAGCACGTCACGTGACAGTGTTTAATCGCCCTATTAGCAAGGTGTGTTGATTTAGAAAGCAAAGAAAAGCGAAGCCTGAGTGGAAATTAAAGATATAATGCAGTGACTGAACATAATCTGATCAATAACGACAGAAAATACTTTATATCAAATATTCATGGCTACTCACCAACATGTGGCCCACGTGCACTGATGCCAAACATCGCGATGTATTCTGAATGAGACTTCTTCAGCGAGATTTCATACCGATAGAATGCCGGCAAAGGTTTCCCATTGAAAGCAATGGAGTTCCCAGTTCGTCAATAGACTGACGCCGAGGGGTATGGCCGTACCTGTGGCGTCTTCAATACGACGCCGGGGTGCGGAGGGAAACGCAGATCGCTTTTGGGTCTTTTCTTCACACAAATCAATCGTTTGGCCTCGGAACAGTTGGAATACTTGACATTTTTCAATAAAGTGTGCATGTTGTCTGTTATATTCTGTGTTTTATATCATATAACGCAAATGGGTAGGTTAAGGGGCGGGGTTTGGGCTACTTTCAAACGTGTCTGAATAGCGTAAATACAAATCAATAAATGTAAATAAAATAATGCTGGCTGATTAAATTGAGAATCATACTCCAACATGTCATAATGGAAACATTATAACCCAATAAATAGTTACATCATGATAACATTCACATGCCCAACACGTCTGTGTATGACGCCAAAGGTGTCTCATTGGAATCACTGCAGTACCCTTAACGTCGAAAAATGCCTTTCAAGGGGTACCCTGTACGTAAAAAAGTGACGACGAGGGGTCCTGACCAAGCGTCAATATGTGACGAGTGGGAGTGAGACTGTACACACGGAGCCAAAACATGCAGGCATCAATGATGAGCTCTCCCATTATTTTACCACAATTGAGAATGAGGAGATGTCGTCACGACACAGCGCCCCGCCCCCCTTCCGCCATTTTGGGGGTCTGCCCGCCAGGTAATGGATTCGGATAGAGACTGGAGAAGAGATATTCTGATGATTACTATGTACATAGTTTTCCAAACTCAACTGAACATGAAGTTTTAATCCACCCAAGCCGATCTGAGAAAGCAGCGGCTGGTAAACGTACGCCATTATTTCACCACAGGGTGTCAGTCATGGTCTTAACTAGTGAGCGCGATGCTGAAGTGTGAGACACTTGATCAATACGAACCTTTATTTATTTGTATTAAACATGTTGATCACTATTCTGTCATTTTTCATTGTCAGTCATTTTACTGTATGTTATAAACATGTTTATGCCCAAAACGCTTAATTAATATTCAAGGTAGGCCTAGTTGACTGTAATTTTCCTCTACTGTGCATCACTGTTTAAGATTAATTCAATATTTAACTTTGTTAACGTTACATCCATTTAAGGCACGTACCGAGCATTCATTCTACTTAAGAAGGCTGGAATAAAAGCACCGGCGCACACAAACGATCATTTAAATGTTTAGTCAAATTAATTTAAAAATATAAACTCAATAGGTATAAAATATTATCAGTAAGAGAAAAACACTGCTAATGATGACGAGCACTGGACTGCTGCAGGATAGTGGGGAGATATATTTATTATTCAGAATGCACAGGAAATATATTTATAGAAACATTTCAGTGCAAGGTGGTTCGGAGTTCTGCCGTGGCAGCTCGTATGGGTCAACGTTTTTGATATCAGCCAGCTTCTCTAAATACCTCAGCTTGGCGCTGGTAGTACGTTTCTCCCTGTAAGAGACCTCTTCTTCTCCATTTCTTCTAAGTTTTCTCGTAATTTCTCCGCTTAAACGCCGCGATGATAATTCCTCGAGCCGTCTTTCCTGCTCTGATCTCTGTATCGCTCTTACAATGTTACCCCTGGCAACCGATAGCGTGGGATCCCAGAATGGTGTAGGGCTCAGACTCCGCCCACGACCATGACGTATCTCCTCATTCTCAATTGCGATTATGCAAAATAGATAACAGTTGTGCGACAGTGAAACTCAACCATTCAGTTGAGTGTCAGTCGAGGGTAACAGGTTATGAGATGGTGTGATCAAATGCAGCAAGTTTTGCTCCCGAAGTCACACAGTTAGTCTCCAGAGGAGCATTTTTAGACCTTGTCCCCTGTGGCTTTTCAGCAGACCCTTGATTTTGTATAACATCTGTCAACGATGAGTAAAAATGCTGATTACTTGTGGGAGTTAAAGCTGTCAGATATGATCTAAAAAAAAAAAGAGATTTCATAGATGGTGAATGGTTTTGGATTCACTTCAAAGTAGTTTAGGGCATCATTATATTGTGTTTTTCTCAGTGTAAGTCTCAGAGAGGCTTGGTGGCAAACAGTGACTTCCTGTGTACTATATTGCAGAATCACTATTCTCCTTGAGTTTTACACAATCGCTTGTTGCGTAACAGTTAAGGTGGTTGCACCCCACCTAGTCCCTTTTTTAATGCTAATATGTATTGTAGAGACCTCACATTTTTTCCCTTCTTTTTTACTCTGACATTTCCCCTGTTCCATAGCCTTTCTATAGCTCTGTCAGTTCGTAATGCCACGTCACTTCTCAGGACCGCACCGCTGTCTGACAGCCACTATACCACCGGGAGTGACCTTTTCTTCCATTCCTTTCATCCATGCTACCACTCGCTCTCGCTCTATCTGTAAAGAAGGGCTGAAGAAATACAAAGCAATCACAGCATCAATCATTCAGTGCCTCTCTGAGGAACATTCATGAGAACCCGTAGCAAGATTCTCTCTTTTTAGCTCCGTCATCATGATCTTCGTGGGAGAGAAAAATTACATATGCATAGACTGAAAAAAAAAATTGTGTAGAAAGTGTGAAATATTTAAACACTACCCAATATATATATTCATCATAGACAGGCCCAGATGGAATCAGCTAAATATTTATTTGCACTTTTTTTGAAGCTCAAATCATTCTCAAACTAGCCCATATACTGGTGAAGTGAATAACACTGATTATCTATTCATCACGACACCTGTTAGTGGGTGGGATATATTAGGTAGCAAGTGAAAATGTTGTCCTCAAAGCAGGAAAATGGGCAATTGTATGGATTTGAGCAAGTTTGACAAGAGCCAAATTGTGATGGGTAGACAACTGGGTCAGAGAATCTCCAAAACTGCAGCTCTTCTGAGGTGTTCCCGGTCTGCAGTGGTCAGTATCTATCAAAAGTGCTCCAAGGAAGGAACAGTGGTGAACTGGCGATCTAGGCTCATTGATGCATGTGGGGAGCGAAGGCTGGCCCGTGTGGTCCGATCAAAAAGACGAGCTACTGTAGACATAGAAAGGTGTCAGAATACCCAGTGGGCATGTGAGCATCAGAACTGGACCACGGAGCAATGGAAGAAGGTGGCCTGGTCAGATAAATCAAGTTTTCTTTTACATCACGTGGTCGCTTACATGGGGAACACATGGCACCAGGATGCACTATGGGAAGAAATCAAGCCGGCAGAGGCAGTGTGATGCTTTGGGCAATGTTCTGCTGGGAAACCTTGCCACAAAGCAAAAATCTTTCAGGAACGGTTTGAGGAGCACAAGTTTGAGGTGTTGACTTGGCCTCCAAATTCCCCAAATCTCAACCTAATCGAGCATCTGTGGGATGTGCTAAACAAACAAGTCCGATCCATGGAGGCCCTACCTCACAACTTACAGGACTTAAAGGATCTGCTGCTAACATCTTGGTGCCAGATACCACAGCACACCTTCAGGGGTCTAGTGGAGTCCATGCCTCGACGGGTCAGGGCTGTTTTGGCAGCACAAGGGGGTCCAACACAATATTAGGACGGTGGTATCAAAGCTGAATTTTCAGCATCATTACTCAACCAGTCTTCAGTGTCACATGATCCTTCAGAAATCATCTAATATGCTGATTTGCTGCTCAAGAAACATTTCTTATTATTATCAATCTTGAAAACAGTTGTTCTGCTTAATATTTTGGTGGAAACCGTGATATTTTTTTTCAGGACCTTTTGATGAAAAGAAAGTTTATTAATTTGAAACAGAATTCTTTTGAAACATTATGAATGTTTTTCATAAAAGTAATACTTTTTTTCTAAACAGATTCTGCCTTGGCCTTGTCATAGCTTGTTTATGATTAACTGATAACTGAATAAAATTGAATTATGTTGTTTATGGTATCAGAAACCAACATATGTTATAGTGGTGCATTAGCTTCACGGAAAGGACTGTGATTAAAAAAAATCAGCAGCGATCAGTTACATGTGTCCGGCTGGGGTCTTATGAGCTGAATGTTTTAGGATTGGGTCAGTGATCTAGCAGTCAACCTTAATCTCTAATTTGGATTATGGCCCTTTGTCCTCCAATGCATGTATTTCAGCACCATCTGTTTTAAGGCAGTGATTATATAGTAACATCTTTGGCACGTTCTCAGCTGTCACATGTATTGCATTGAATGGCTCTTTTAGCAGTGTGTGTACAAATAAAGAGGACAGGGTATTATCGAATTGATTTTAGAGAATTATGCAACATCTCTGTAATGTTACTTTTTGGTTTAAGAACACTGATATACAACGATGTTTATACAAATAAAGACAAGGCTGCTGTTTTGCATAGCAGTCCGTTAATGTAATTAATTCGGATACTGAGAGCCCCAGGTTAAATTACATAATGTAATAGTTTGCCTGTTAAGTTTGAAACATCATAATTACACCCTTCATTCAATGTTTGTGGTGCACTGTAAAAATACTGTCTTCAAATATAATCTACCTCTTATTATATTTACCTAAGGCTAAAACTAATGTGGAGAGTCAGCACAATATCAAATTAAAAAAGATGACATTTGGAATTATCTTTAGCTGCTTGCTGGTGTTTAATCATATTGTTGCAGTTTAAAATGTTAACATTATCCATCTGTTTTCAAATAGGACCAAGAACATTAGCATTACTGTTAATAATACATTTTTTCTTTGTTTCCTTCCCTAACAAATTACATGGAGACTGAATTATGCTGCACAAGTTTAAGGGCCCATGCACATCTCGGGAGGACCCAAATTGAATTACATAAAGTTCAATTACTAAGAAATGTATTAAGAAGCTTGGCACCAAACTGTGGTGTAATGCAGTTACAAGATACGGCAGAGAGAATAGATGGAGCAATGGGCTTCCATAATATACTGATTTGTTTGTTGTCTCCTCTTTCTTTTAACTAATTTTCATTCTTTTCTCATAAACCTGCTCATTGAATTCACATTCTTGCTCTGCTGAAGACACTTTATGGATGGACCTCTTCGACAGACCTGCAGAAAGGCTGAATACAGTTACAAGAAAAAGTATGTGAACCCCTTGCTAAATCTGGTAATCATTTGAACAGAATAAGACAGATCACACAAAATGTGTTTTTTTTTTATTTAGTACCTGAATAAGATAGTTTACATATAGTCCACAAGACAAAAAAAAAAAAAAAGCTGAAATTGATTCTTAATACTGTATCATTACCTAGATGATCCATGGCTGTTTTTTTGTTTTGTGGTGGTTGTTATTGAGTCCCTTGTTTGTACTGAGCAGTTAAACTGGCCAATTTTCTTCAGAAAAATCCTCCAGGTCCCAAAAAGTCTTACATTCTCCAGCATATTTTGCATATTTGAACCCTTTCCAGCAGTGACTGTATGATTTTGAGATCATCTTTTCACACTGAGGACAACTGAGGGACTCAAACACAACTTTTAAATTTAAAAAGGTTCAAACATTCACTGATGCTCCAGAAAGAAACACAACGCATTAAGAGCCAGGGGACACATTTCCTGGAGGACAAATTAAGTATAATTTACCTTGATCTTCAAATTCAAAAAGTTTTCACCCCCTCGGCTCTTAATGCGTTGTGTTTCCTTCTGGAGCATCAGTGAATGTTTGAAACTTTTTTAATAGTTGTGTTTGAGTCCCTCAGTTGTCCTCAGTGTGAAAAGATGGATCTCAAATTCATACAGTCACTGCTGGAAAGGGTTCAAATCTGTAAAAGATGCTGGAAAACTGAAGAATTATCCTGGAGGATTTTTCTGAAGAACATTGGCCAGTTTAACTGCTCAGGACAAACAACGGACTCCAGAACAACCATCAAAAAAAAAAAAAAAAAAACAGCCGTGGATCAACGACACACAGTATTAAGAATCAAGGGTTCATAAACTTTTGAACAGGGTCATTTTAATAAATTCGGCTATTTTTTTTTGTCTTGTTGATATGTAAACATTTTTTTATGCAAAATATCTTATTCAGGACAGTACTAAATGAAAAAATAACATGGATTTTGTACGATCTTTCTTGTTAAAATTATTCACATTTTCACAGATTCTGCAATGGGTTCACATACTTTTTCTTGCAACTGTATATTATTCATTTACAGTATATTATGTATTCTGATAACAGGTGTCTTTCATTAAAGATATATAATTAATATATAATCTGTTATACAATTAAAATAATCATGCATTGTCAAAAAGCTGAAACGTGATGACAGCTCTGTAACCTAACCTGATGGACAGATAATTGGTTAGTTAACTGGATTGTTGTTTTGATTCAGCCTGATTCAAAGGTCCTTTAGAAACTAAAATAATGTTTTAGAATGCAGAATGAAATTCATGTTTAATTTCATTTTAATCCACTTTGCATGCAAGTTCACACAATGATCTTCCTTTAACCAACTGAACATTTTTTAAATGGAATCAATTTATGCAAATTATGAGTCACATAAATCAATTAAAGATAAAACTGACAATTTCTTCTGAGTTGGAATTGTCCTGGATCCTAATGAATGCGGTTCTCTTCGTCTGCTCTTGTTGTTTCAGGTGATGTTTTGATAGACTATGTAGACAAATATTTAACACATTTTTGAATTAAAAAAAAAGTCAACATCCTAAACATCCAACATTTAGTTCAGCACTGGCATGGAAATCATACCAACAGGTGTCTTTCATAAAAAGATGACAAGTTCGTGTCAGTTTAAAGTCACGGCACATAGTCTATTCCACTCATGCAGCAATCATAATAATTTCCGCGTCGTTGGAAGGTCTTCTGTCCTCCACCAGCAGGTTTATCATACTCTCGGACTTGATGAGTAGATTGCACCCTAGGAAAAAGATGCCGAAAATGACAGTCAGTGACAACACACAGAGAACCGCTATCTGCACCAAACGCATGATGAACTGGTCGCGCTCGTCCTGAACCGGTGAACCGAACCCGTCGTTGGTGATCACCGAGAAGTTGCAGCATCCTCGGACGCTTTCCAAAGGATGCTTCGCTGTAGAGATCGTCCGGTTCAGTAGTCCGTGTGAAATATTCATGTCGAGTTTTCTGTGACGTGCCTAACGAGTTTTAATGTTTTAAAATGTCCAAAGGGTACCGGGTTTGCCAAAGTCACTTGTGCGTTTCCATTGATATTTGCCTATATTTTAAAAGTAACAAACAGTCGTTGAGGCGTCGGCACGTGGAAGATAGTCTGGTTTATTTGTGATATAGGATGGAATGCATCATCCAAGCATCTCTGCAGCAGGTCTAGTGATGTCTGGAAGAGCGCACTCCGCTATTTCAGTGCGCCTTTCAGCGCGCGCCCTGAGGCGCGGCCACGCGCACAGACTTTCTTCTGAACTCAGTGGCCATAGAGGTTTGACTGGAGGGGTGTCTTAAAAGTATATGTGCAGGCTACATGTCTGTTGGTAGGCTATATGTTTTGAAAGCGTTTTCAAACAAAACTCTGAATTCGCTGTTTGTAAAAATTACCACAATTTGGACACTATAGGCTACAAAAGTGTCCTTACACGAGCTAGTCAGGAGACAACCGAGTCAGTCAAGAACGTAGCACCTGAGAAAAAGTGTTTGAGGAAAATTCAAGATAAATCAAGGTAAATATCACTGCAGTGCAGAATATGTGTATCATGCGTCATTTCGATATGTACGTTAGCCTAATTTGTTTCAGTTTGCATAAAGTGTGAAAATAGCTGGGCATATGGCTATTATTTATTTGTGCGTATTTAGGATGCTAACTATAAAATTAGCCTTAGCAGTGTGGGCCAATTTATTCCAACAATGATTCAAATATAATTTCCACCACCATTTTCGAGATGTGTAAAGTGTTCATCTAGGTGTCATCTTTTCATGCGCACCTTTTAAATATTTGATACTTTTTCAAATAAACTGTCAAATCATGTCTAAATTTGGATAACTACATGACTTTTATCTTGTAGAAATAATAATCTACAAGATAAGGTGTGCATCATAGCTGACACCTATATGAACACTTTACAGTTGGTTTTGATACTGTAAGTTATTCCGTTCAAATGCTATTGAGCTTTAAAGTATGGGATATGTTGTATATGATCCTGTACAGGAGTGAAAAGCATCAATATTTAGACATGATTTGACAGTTTATTAAAAAAATATTAAATATGTAAAAGGTGTGCATCATAGCTGACACCTAGATTAACACTTTACAGTTGGTTTGGATTCTGTAAGCCATTCCGTTCAAATCCTATTGAAGTTAGAAATGTGTATACCAATGTCGTATGTAACTTTAGAGACGCTCCCTAATTTTGCGAATCTCGAACGTCGAACCAACTCTGTGCCAGTCGTGCACTGGGATATTTGTTGAAGGCGGGTTAGTTTCAATTCTGTTGTGACGATCTACCGCCGAATATTGTTTGAGCGTGACAAGTGGGGTTTTGTTCATATTTGAAGAACCATCTGGCTATTTATGTAGCCACATATTAATAGTGTATATTCAAATAATTTGATGTATATCTACCTCTTAACGCTAGATGGCAGTGTTACCTTGCTTTACCAGTGTAATTGACTGTACCCAGGCGTCCTCTGTACCATTACACGTCAGAAAAGCTAAGTGTTAAAAAAGTTTCATATAGTTTTAAACCTCCAAACAGTGTCAGTGCACCTAGAACACTTCATTGGAAAACTCATTTTAGCTATCATAAAACATGGCCATGTCATAGCAAAATCATAGTAACCAAATGTAACATTGTAAGACATTTTAAGACAAATGTTTTTTTAAGACAAAAAAATGTGTTGTTAGAAAATCCAAAGAAAATTGTTTACACAATACACCAGTTTAATCCATAAAAAAAAAGCATTATAATTTGATGAATTATCTAAGCGGCTAAAGTAACTGCAAGTGTGGCCTTCAGGCTTTGTCTGCTTTGGTGTAACATGGACCCTACATACAAATGTGCACAGGTTCAGATATATATTTTTTGTATAATTTAATTTAGGAATAGCATTATATGCACGTACATTTCATTGTGTTTTTTTAATGTTATATTGCGTTTAAATCCCTAATGGCATAACTTGTTTTTTTGAATGCCAAAATAGCAGGAAAGTAAATGCACAAATGTGACTTTCAATTGTACGCTTTTTACCCTGCGTACCTGATGGAACATCCTCATACCAGCAGAAATGCACATTCAGCCTTTTGCTTTCTAGAGTACATACTGTACACTGTATGTAATTGCTGGTTTACAGTTACTCTCTGAGTAGAGGCTAAGGATCTTTGCTGATATATGACACAGCCTTTAGACATTACATAAATAATATTATACAACAGTTTGCTCCGATCCCTTAAATAGATTGGCAGAGCATCATTCCAAGAGTGCTGATATACAGTCCAGCAGCACTTTTTAATCTGTATTAACGTTTGTTAATGAAAATACAACTGTTCATTCATGTTAGCTCACGTACAAAAAATAATATATTAATAGATACAACTATTTATAAATGTTGAAATGAACATGAACTAAGAATAATATATGATTTAGAATATTTAGTAGTTAATTAACAGTTTTGGGGAAAGTGACTTGTAAAAGTAATTTGTTACAATATTGCATTACTCCCAAAAATGTGACTAATTATGTTTCTTAGTTCCTTTCTATGGTAACGTGTTACTTTTGCATTACTTTCTCTCACACAGGCTGGGCTTGCTGGCTTTAAATAGTGGAAAAAAGTTTTCATTTTGGCAAATGTAAAGGTTCTTTCACACCAAACATGAAACGAATTAGACTCAGGCTGCAAGGAAATGCAAATTCACTTCTGTACAGTAGAGGACGCAGTTCAAACAAACCTTTCAGCTGTGCTGCCATTCCGGATTGTAGAAGAATAAGCAGGAGAACACTCTTAGTAAAAACACTCTTAACAACAAACAAAAAAAAAAGAAAAGAAAAAAAGAAACACCAATGTGATGTTTAACTAAAGTCATTTTGCTTATTCAGATTTGTCAGCAGCAAAGACATTGGGTAATAAAGTGATATTAAATGCATAAAGTATACAGTATTTGTTTTAGCCTATTTAACATTTAATTATTGTTATTTGTGTAATATGCAAAAAAGAGTTTGCATTTTATTGTTTTTATTTATTTTGAAGAATACTGAATTTGTTTTTGTGCAAGTGAGATGAGTAAATGCCTGCTCACATTTAGACTAGAACTACATTAACCACTCCTGATTACACTCAAAAGTCAATAAATTGGAAAACAAAGTAACTTGCATTACTTATTTTAAAAAGTAACTCAGACTAACTCAATTTAAAAGCAATGCGTTACTTACTAGTTACATAAAAAGTAATCTGGTTACATAACTCGGATTACTTGTAATGCATTACCCACAACACTGTTAATTAAAGTCCTCATGAAATCAAAATTGACCCTATTTACTTTGTTAGCACACATTAGAGGAGGTGGGTGACAGAAGGGTCCTGGCAAAATTGTCATCTATGCGGGGCCATGAATCACACCCCCTGCAGGACCCTCTGTCAGCTCTGGAGAGCAGCTTCAGTCACAGACTGCTCCACCCTCGGTGCGTGAAGGAGAGATTCCGAAGGTCTTTTCTTCCTGCTGCAGTCAGACTGCACAATGAACACTGTTAGCATGAAACTCTTTTCTACTGTAGCAATATTTTTATTTTTATATTTTTATAATATTTTAGTAATGGGCCATTTAACTGTGTAATTCCCGAAACGGTGCAATATTTGTTAGCATATTTTTATTTTTTATTTATTACTTTATTTATTACTAGTTTATTTTAGGTTTTTCTTTTTCTTAATGTTTGTGATACTATTTTACCATTGTACCCCTGCTGTTGCTAAATGCAATTTCCCCACTGCGGGACAAATAAAGGATTACTTACTTACTTACTTACTTACTTACTTATTACAGGTTTTAGGGTGAACAATTAATCTGTGCAAGGTAATACACAGAAAAAAATAGTTTGTCGCGGTGATCTTTAATCAAAATCGGAAAAGTTACTTCCAGCCTGGAATGGTGTTCCTTCTCTGATGACGGCAGTTTGACAGCTTGGGTTTGAATATCCTTGACCACTCCCCTCCAACTCCCCTATGAGCAAGAGATGGAGTGGAGGAGCGCTGAAGTAAAACCCTGCCCTCTATTCAATATTTCGTTTCGCTTGGAAATCCGTCAGCACTGAAGAAAACTCTGTTGCACTGTAAAATCCAACAGTTGTTCTTACTAAGACTTTTTTTAGTAAACTTTACTTAATGTCCAATAATTTGTTGAACTTACTTAAAACAATTAAGTAATCTGAACTATTTGCATGCTATGCCTTCGTTACTTAGAAAACTCAAGTAAACATTATTTGACTGGTTTGAGTACCATTTTGCCAAAGCAAAAAAACAAGCAGGCGGACGGGCGGGCGGGCAAAGTGTTTTTGAGGTGGTGCAATTTTGTATAGACTTATCACTCATTTCCTCCACTTCCTCTGACCATAATTGTGATTAGTGTTCCCTTTGGTTGGGCACTTGGAACTTCATTCATATTATGGTAATTAACTTCCTATTAATGGAGCAATGCAACAAGAAATCATAGTTGTATGATTTCAAAAGAAGGGAAGTATTATATATATAAAATATTTGTCCATTAATGATATACAACATAACTATATTTAATGTCAAATAATGATCTTTTAACGTTATTTTTGCTAATATTTATGGCACAACCTTTTAATTGAGTTGATATAATCCCTCTATATTTGTCACAATATCATTTGTCCATGCTTGAGTGTGTCACACACAGACTTCAACATTCAGCATGCAAAACACAACAATGGTAACAAGGATTTTTTATTTTATTTTAAATGTTAATTTTTTTATTATTAATACGACTTCACTTGTCTTCACTTATTTTTTTAAGTTCAGCTTACTTGAGAATTTTAAGGCAATCGGTTTCCTAATATTTTCCTAGTAATGTGAGCACTAATAACAAGTTAACATAACTAATAATTTTGAGTTCAGTATACTTCATTAACAAGTTTTCTGTACAAATTTTGTTAAGTTTTGCAGACAAAAAAATAATACGCTGCTTTACTTGAAAATTTTAAGGCAATTGGTTTCCTCACTTTTTCTAAGTAAAGTCAACTTATTACGTTTCCGGTTCACTGGGACTTTAATGTGAATAAATGGAAACTTATTGTAAAGTGTAGAAAATCAAGCTTCTTGTAATGTGTACTGTTTGGAGACGTGACTCGAGCCACGTTTCAACCGCAGGAACTTTCCCCAGGAACTAGGGACTTTGGGGTGGTACTCGGTGTGTTTCGACAGCAAGGATCAGGGTCTAAATGAAGCTCTGGGTAAAAAAATTCCCCTCAGAAAGACCCTGCTCGCGAGGTAATACTTCAAAGTTCAGGAACTTTTTGGGGTGGGACTTAGGTGCTGAACATACTGATTGATTGAGTTCACGCAGTGTTTTATTCCAACCACCATTTTTAGAAGTCTGTTTGCGGTGCGTGCTTTGTTTGCTATTCGAATCAACAATGGAGTTTTAAAAATATGACCGATGGACCATTGACGAGGTTCAGGCTTTATTACACTTATACTGTATATGCAGAGAATGAAATAGATGAACTGGGAACTGGAAACGGTGACCTGCTATGAAAACGTTTACCTACGTCACTGGTCTAATTTGCCTAATCTTCACAGTACTTTAGACCGCAATGGAAATGCAGACAGCAACAGGTCTGAGGGAAAAACATTTCCTGGGACAAATTGTTCCAGGTAATTTTGGTGGAAACACAGTTTAGGAAATCCAAACGCAAATCCATATCATAATCCATATAACATGTATAAGATCAAATCCACAGGTTAATCAGTCCAGATAATAACAAAAGGTCCAAGGCACATGCAAACAGGGTAATCCAGGGAGACAGGTAGGAGAATAGCGTTCCAAAATGCAGTGAAACATGAACATACAGCAAGAATTCGCACAGAGTGACAGAACACACAGGGCTTATATAGGGTGCGTTCCACTTCGCTTTTAGGCATACACTCGCAAACTTCCCTACCACCATTTTGAAGCGCGTTCCACTTTGTCAAGTGGGCGAGGGAAGTTTATGTGGATAGGCCCTTGTCCCCTCAATTTTGACCGAGTGAGTGAGTGTACTCAGATGCATGTATATCCCACAATTCAACTTGATTGTGATGTCACAGCAGTTTGCGCGATATATTAATTATTTTGAGAATTAATAGCATAAGAGAGTATAACATTAATTATGTTGAGATTTGATCGCATAATACTTGTAGCTACCTTATGTTTACAGTCAAAGTTTATACTATTGATATTTTTTGCTCATAATGCTTAAAGGGATAGTTCACCCAAAAATAAAAATTACCCCATGATTTACTCACCCTCAAGCCATCTTAGGTGCATATAACATACAGTCGGATACAATCTGAGTTATAATAAAAATTGTCCTGGCTAATTCAAGCATTATAATAGCACTGAATGGCAGTACTCTTTTTGTGAAGAAAAAGTACATACTTTTGAGTGTGTAGCAGAAGAGTATGCAAGCTTTGGGACATACTACTTCGTCATCTGTAACGGACTCTGTCGCTTAGTTATGTGCGTCCCGTCACCGTTTAAACTGCCCTGTCAATCATCGTCACAAGTCAAATCCTCCACATTCAATTTAATTTCCTACCGTATCGGAGAGAAATGTAGTTGCACGTTGATCTGCCATTCGTGGCTTTAATGCAGAGACTCTCCTCATGTGTTTCCAGTTTAAATACACTCACCTAAAGGATTATTAGGAACACCTGTTCAATTTCTTATTAATGCATTTATCTAATTAACCAATCACATGGCAGTTGATTCAATGCATTTAGGGGTGTGGTCCTGGTCAAGACAATCTCCTGAACTCCAAACTGAATGTCAGAATGGGAAAGAAAGGTGATTTAAGCAATTTTGAGCGTGGCATGGTTGTTGGTGCCAGACGGGCCGGTCTGAGTATTTCACAATCTGCTCAGTTACTGGGATTTTCACGCACAACCATTTCTAGGGTTTACAAACAATGGTGTGAAAAAGGAAAAACATTCAGTATGCGGCAGTCCTGTGGGCGAAAATGCCTTGTTGATGCTAGAGGTCAGAGGAGAATGGGCCGACTGATTCAAGCTGATAGAAGAGCAACTTTGACTGAAATAACCACTCGTTACAACCGAGGTATGCAGCAAAGCATTTGTGAAGCCAAAACACGCACAACCTTGAGGCGGATGGGCTACAACAGCAGAAGACCCCACCGGGTACCACTCATCTCCACTACAAATAGGAAAAAGAGGCTACAATTTGCACAAGCTTACCAAAATTGGACAGTTGAAGACTGGAAAAATTTTGCCTGGTCTGATGAGTCTCGATTTCTGTTGAGACATTCAGATGGTAAAGTCAGAATTTGGCGTAAACAGAATGAGAACATGGATCCATCATGCCTTGTTACCACTGTGCAGGCTGGTGGTGGTGGTGTAATGGTGTGGGGGATGTTTTCTTGGCACACTTTAGGCCCCTTAGTGCCAATTGGGCATAGGTTACATGCCACAGCCTACCTGAGCATTGTTTCTGACCATGTCCATCCCTTTATGACCACCATGTACCCATCCTCTGATGGCTACTTCCAGCAGGATAATGCACCATGTCACAAAGCTCGAATCATTTCAAATTGGTTTCTTGAACATGACAATGAGTTCACTTTACTAAAATGGCCCCCACAGTCACCAGATCTCAACCCAATAGAGCATCTTTGGGATGTGGTGGAACGGGAGCTTCGTGCCCTGGATGTGCATCCCACAAATCTCCATCAACTGCAAGATGCTATCCTATCAATATGGGCCAACATTTCTAAAGAATGCTTTCAGCACCTTGTTGAATCAATGCCACGTAGAATTAAGGCAGTTCTGAAGGCGAAAGGGGGTCAAACACAGTATTAGTATGGTGTTCCTAATAATCCTTTAGGTGAGTGTATAATGATGCATTTAAAAGTTAATGGCCAAACGTATCATTACAAAAGTTCTCAATGCTGCTGCAGGTAAAATATTTTGTGGATAATATTATAAATATATTTTCGTCAGGTTAAATACTGATAATTGCCCACTCAAACCCCTTTATATAACCCTCTCTACTTAACCGTGGTACATGGCATAACCGCCATGTTTGTAGTTTTTTAAACACTTTTTATCCGTGTTTGTAGTTCTAACCGAATCCTCGTCCATCTCGCAATGGGTTGTGGGCAATATCAGCCGTTCGAGTGCGCATCGATCTGCACTTCGAATTCTGACCGAAAATAGTAGACCATCCGGGAAGAGGGTATGCATCGACGTCACTTTCCCGCCAGAACATGCCACCTCAGCCGGGGCTGAGTGGCAGAAGAGCTGCTGCGTGACTGGAGTTAATAGGGGAAACCGCGAGTAAAAGTTATCAGTTTAAACTAAAGGTTGGACTCGATATAGTGTTCTTTACAACTTGGCAAAGATCCAGTGATTCAGTGCCAGGATTCGTGTTTTCCTGACAGATTGATTTCGATACATCACTATCAGTCATCACAATTTCGAGAATGAATCCCGCATGTATATGCGGATATGGGTCTATGTATTAAAGTGTGTATGTGGCCGCTTGTCAAGAATGGAAAACAAAAGTTTTATTCAAATTCTGAATATATTATAGGCCTATTAATATTTTTTTTTATATCACCTAGACAGCGCGCAAATAGTGCTTCCTTTATAATCACTAAAAGCTGTCACTCATTCAATTAACGCAATCTCACAAAGTTCTGTTATATTAATCAGTGAAGCTGACGGCACAATGAATCTTATTTACATGTCTACACTTTATTAGAGAGGATTTTTAGAGAGGATTAGCGCGTGAGCAGTACTGGACAACAACTCGAGCGGTGAGTGGATACTAACTTTAACACCTGTGATTGGCCATTGCATTTTTAGAAACGTCACGTGCATACCCTCCATACTGTTTTCAACATACTACGATTTGGAACATACTAATTCTTTTTTAGAAAACTATTTAGTACGGATAGTATGCGAATTGGGACGCAGCAACACTTTTTGCTAACTGGCAGCATTAGCAGCTCATCTTCTTCTTTGTGTACGTACTTCTTCGTCGTATCAATGTGTGCTCGGCAAGACCATTTTGTGCTTGAGCGCCACCAAGTTGTGTTTTATTGTAACTTCAGCAGCTCCAGGCACGTGAAAAAAAGTGCCGATCTCATTGGTCGCCGCATCAAAACAAAAAAACTAACCCAAGGCGTTTTTTTTTCATGATGCTTTTACATCTGCCGTTTTGCGCGTAGGTGTGCACACTCACATTGGTGCTCTTTGTTTAGTCACAAGGCGTTAAACGGCGCGTTAAACGCGCCCGAAAATCATCCCGCTGTGAACAGGCCTTAACTGTTTGAACTGTGAGAGGCGTTACTCTATATTTGCGAGAGATATTTTACTTTATAAAGTTTTAAATATGGATATTTTTCTTACACAAATGTATCACTTTGCTTCAGAAGGCCTTTATTATCCCCTCAGAGCCGTGTGAATTACTTTTATAATGGATGGATGCACTTTTTTGGCCTTCAAATTTTGGGCTCCCATTCACTGCCATTATAAAGCTTGGAAAGGCCAGGACATTTTTCATATAACTCCGATTGTATTCATCTGAAAGAAGAATGTCATATACACCTAGCATGGCTTGAGGGTGAGTAAATCACTGGGTCATTTTCATTTTTGGGTAATTTTAATTCGATTTTTTTTTCATACCATAGTGAGAATACATTTGAAATAAACAAGACAAGATTGATTTATTCTATGGAAAAAAGTGTCAATTTATGGTAGTGAACGTATAGAACCTGGAATAGGTAGCTGGTAAAGTATTCACCACCATGTTGTTAGCAACTTGTTATCGTTTTACATATGGTGCAGGATTTTCCTCAGGTCCAGGTGAGAGTGATGGTGTCACTTACACTTGCCAAGTAGCGTGATAATCCCAGAGGGGCATGACTTCGTGAACACGCACTCCGCTACATCTAAGTGCTGTTATTGATTTCATGTGATGAGAGGTTATTTTTAAACTCAAGGCTAATGTTAGGGACCGGCAATCCCCACCCATGACCCCCTTCTGAAAGCCTAAAATATAACTCCTCTGGGGAACAACGCGTACACTGAGAGGAATCTACGCCTGTAGTATGTGGGAGAGTTATTAGCAGGTTTGAATGTGTTCACATGTTTGTATGTTTGTGCAAGATACAATTGCTCACATGAATGGGAAAAGTTAGGATTAAGCAAACTATTATTATTATTTATTTCAAATGTTAAAAACATAAGTGGAAACACAGCAGTTGAGGTTTATTACTACTTTATCTTTTACTCATTCTTTTGCATTTTGTAAAAGAATAAACCTGCTCAGCCGGTCCTGAGACAAGACCCTGCCTATTGTGGTTGTCAAAACATGAACAACATGTGAAATGCCATGTTAATACAAAAAGATAATTTTTTTACCATACATCCCATGAAATGTACAACATTCCTGTCTGTTCTCACTGTCTCTCGTCGTGGTAAAGCTGGTTTTCTAACAGCTGTGTTTTACCAATGCAGTTTCTGGGTGGACAGGCCTCACTGCACATATTGTAGTTTTCCGCTCTAAGAGAGGGTCCCTACGTGACCAGCTGAGCGTTATTATTTCCGTTTATTTTTGTTATGCATGCAAGATGCCACATACTAAAGAATTACATTTTCCTTAACAAGATAGTAAAAATGACTAGTTCTAAATTTCAGCACATGATTGTCCAAGTTAATTGTATTATGCATATTATTTTTAGTATTGTAGATCATTGTTATTTATTAATATGACATATATAAGGTGCAGCAAGCAACACTGTTGAAAGTGGATCAGGATGAGCCAATCAGCAGTAGGGGGTGTGACTCATGATGAGGGGGGCAAGATAGGGGTGTGATCCTTTTGGGTGTTTGCTTTGGTGATTTCAAATACAAGTTATTATTTCAGTTTGCTTTTTGTTATGTATTTGAACTGTCATATACAAATTTTATGACAAAAGCTCAATATACAAAAAATTACTAACTATAATGTATTATATATATATTTAATCCATTAAATGTTATTATCTTTACTTTTTGTAATTGCTATAATAATAATAGTAATAATAATAATTATTCTTGAAATAAACAAAAACTGAAAACATATAAAACATAGCATTTAATAATAATATTTTTTTTTATAATAATTATTATTATTATTATTATTATTTGATGTCGCATTTTTTGGGGGAATTTTTTTGTCACGAATATGGCATTTTTTTCTAACGCATGCCAAAGTATGCACACGTTTATTTGGTATAAACACTTGATGTTCTCATTCAGTCTCCCATCGAGATCGCACTACAATATTTTGCAGGAATATTTGGCAAATTGTCTCCCATTTCAGTCAGGAGAATGAACTGAGAGTGTAGACATTGAAATCAAGAAATCTTTTGATTATTCTCGAGAATAAGGCTTTCTCTGTTGAGTGGGGAGGCTCGTGTCCGGGAACTGTTCTGTGATTTCTTTTATTATCTGTGCAAGCATTCATTCAAATGGAACGATTGAGTGTTGAATTGAAAGAAGTGCTGGATGGAAATTAGAGATCCTCATACAACATTCATATGTTTTCATCCATATCCTTCTCTCCTATCTTACACCATTATAAATATTCTGTCTTTCCCTCAGTCTCTCAACACCCCTAATTTACAGCTACAAGGCCATATTATCATAGATGAAATATAACACATTTTCACACCGCATGATATACCACATGATGCTCAATCTGGATTGGTTTAGCATGTTCAGACTGAGTCATGAGTTCAGTGTGTACAGTAAATGTTCCCCGGTCACTATCGATCACATGGCCACTGCACCTGTTTGGGCCATGACAAGTCATCAACAACACTTTGTCAAGCCTTTCACTGAATCTACATGGGCTCACAGTTTATAAAAATAGCCTTGCTGTCTGTCCCTGAGTGAGAAAGGCTGCAGTCATCGGAAAATAATTATATTACAAATAATACACAGTTGCTAATGCATATTTTAGGCTAAATCCATGAGGAGGGTTTGCACTTAAACATATGTTTATCGGGAGTGCGCTGTACACATGCAGTGTCCTTGGATGTTGATTTGTCAGATTCACCAACGCAGCGTAGATCAAGACTTGAAAGACTATCAATGGCTATTTTCACACCTGTTATGTGGTTATTAGGGTCTTGCATGTGGTCACTCCGTGCCTCCTTGTTCTTGGGAAGAATGTAGAACAACCTTTGGGCTCTTTTCCAAAACTTGCAGCTCACCATCGAAACTTGAGCCGCCCCTGTCACTCCTGTTTAATATCCCAGCATTCTCATGTTCTCATTCTCAAGCTGTCAGTGACCAGTACAGGAGATTGGTGGAGGTTTATGTAATAACTGTATCCTCTGACGGGAAACTAGTCTTGTTAAATTGTCACCATGGAAATGTGCTTTTCAACACCTTGTTTTGATGTTGCACCAAAAAACTTGAATAGAGTAAGCCAAACATGGAAACTGCGGATATTTTTGTATGTTGTCCCTGGCCCTGCCCACATAACTGCTGTAATCGGAGTGATAGTGACTTTATCCAATTACTTCTTGTGGATGATCTCTGGTATTTTTTATTAGTTGCTGCCCTGTCCTTCTGATGTTCCTATAAGGTTGCCAGACAAGTTCATAACAGTTATATAGTTATATCTGTCTCTCTGTCTGTCTGTCCATCTGTCTGTCTATCTGTCCATCTGTCTATCTATCTATCTATCTATCTATCTATCTATCTATCTATCTATCTATCTATCTATCTATCTATCTATCTATCTATCTATCTATCTATCTATCTATCTATCTATCTATCTATCTATCTATCTATCTATCTATCTATCTATCTATCTATCTATCTATCTATCTATCTATCTATCTATCTATCTATCTATCTATCTATCTGTCTGTCTGTCTGTCTGTCTGTCTGTCTGTCTGTCTGTCTGTCTGTCTGTCTGTCTGTCTGTCTGTCTGTCTGTCTGTCTGTCTATATCTGTCTGTCTGTCATTCTATCTATCTATCTATCTATCTATCTATCTATCTATCTATCTATCTATCTATCTATCTATCTATCTATCTATCTATCTATCTATCTATCTATCTATCTATCTATCTATCTATCTATCTATCTATCTATCTATCTATCTATCTATCTATCTATCTATCTGTCTGTCTGTCTGTCTGTCTGTCTGTCTGTCTAAATGTGTCTGTCTGTCATTCTATCTATCTATCTATCTATCTATCTATCTATCTATCTATCTATCTATCTATCTATCTATCTATCTATCTATCTATCTATCTATCTATCTATCTATCTATCTATCTATCTATCTATCTATCTATCTATCTATCTATCTATCTATCTATCTATCTATCTATCTATCTATCTATCTATCTATCTATCTATCTATCTGTCTGTCTGTCTGTCTGTCTGTCTGTCTGTCTGTCTGCCTCTCTCCCTCTCTATCTATCTGTCTGTCTGTCTGTCTTCAGTTGTAATGTACTCATTTCATAATACTGCATAAACCAGGAAAATGTGGCTCTTCCCCTCTCATTTGTCATTGTCAAATTGACAATGGAGCAGATTGAGTTACATGGCATAATAATGAGCTAAATGTATTTACCACAGGGTTTCCTCTTTCCTCTCACTGTCTGGGCAAGGTGCTCACAAGAGCTGTGTGAATTATTTTAAAAAATAAAACAAACATATACTCCAGACAAGTTGTTCATACAGACATACAGTTCCCTGAAGAAGAGTGTTTTAACCACAGTCTATGCAAATAATTATACAATATAATGTGTTTCACTGGCCAGGTCTCAGAAAGCTCATTGTTTCTTGGGATATCCCTTTTCTGTAATGACTCACTTCGTGAGGCACACTGTAAGATGCTTTCAGGCCAATTTCATTGCCACCGCCCAGGTATTATTTAGTTAAATTTAGAATGGCCTGGGATATTACATAACATTTCTGCCCAAGGTCACTAATGTTGAGGATCTTTCTTAATTTAAGCCCCAAAATGCATCTGTTGGTCTGGGCTGCTAGAGGAAGGTGTCACACAAAGTCCCTGGCACTTACTCTGTCTGCCCAGTTGTACTTTCCTTGGTGGTACCATCAGTCACAGACCTTGGCAAGCACAGGATGTGTCAGAATATATTACAGTGGCCTAAAATTAGGCCACAGAATTCGGTGTCCTCTGCAGGGGAGGAGGGGATATGCGACACCTTGCAAGCCTTGTGGTGTGTAACGTGACAGTCAGCCATCAGACAGGCTCAGTGTTTTGAAGCTACCGCACAGAATTATTTAGAAATACCTAAAGGTGCTCTGTGTTCCACTGTAGTCTGTTGTGAGGGTGGACAGGGAGTTGCTTCTTACTGTGTTGCTATGTGGGTACCGGGCTTTTCTAGGTGGTTGCTAGGGTGTTGCCATGTTGTTGCTAACTCCTTCAATGCAAGTTCATAAGATTTTTTTTTGCCTGCTTTATCATACCTAAATTTATGATTTATGTATTTGAAATGCATATAAATTGTCCATCAATTTGTATTAAACCATTAATAAACTAAATATGATGCATTTTTGTCAGACATACATAAATGAAAAAGGTAAGAAAAGGGTAACATTGTACATTTGGAATTGTAATAAGTAATTCAAATACATCAATCCCAAAAGAAAGAAAAAAAGCAATTGAAAATTGTGATTCCTTGGAAATTTTTCTTGGTAATCCTCAAAATTTGACGTATCA
This sequence comes from Gobio gobio, assembly GCF_949357685.1. Lineage (NCBI taxonomy): Eukaryota > Metazoa > Chordata > Actinopteri > Cypriniformes > Gobionidae > Gobio > Gobio gobio. Next base: position 19,090,496 of record NC_137117.1, on the reverse strand, counting down.
TTACCGTCTGTAGCACATTGCAAAGAATTTTGCACCAAAGGAATAGTGTAAATTCTCTTTATCTAGAGGCTTATAGTTTACCCTACTTCAGAGTCAGGGGTATGTTGAAATCCCTTACCCTATTATTGTCACAGAGTCACAGCCAACACCCACTCACACAAATGCATCGTCACCAGATCTCCACGCTCCACCCACTCGTTCACTGTGACCAGAGAACTAATCAATCACCCGCACCTGCATTTCATCATCAGGACACTATAAGAACCCTCACTCCTGCGTCCGAGAATCTAGACAGCTGACTCGTTGCCTTATCAGGCAATGGCTTGTAAGGCAGCGTTTGTGCATGAAGGCACCTCACGAAACTAATTTCGGACAGACTTCTAAGGCAGTGTAACTGTTTAAAAGGCTTTGTATCAGTAGAACCCCGGTAGTATATTCAAATTATGGTACTTTCCCCCTCATGTCCCTCTGAGACGAGAGAATTATGCATTTTATTTCTGGAAAAAAATCCTCCGATGACGCAAATATCGTCATTTCGCGTCATCTGAGGATTTTTTGGCCAGAGGCTACAGACTACAGCCACTAGATGGAGCTGTTCCGCATGTTATCAACCCGCCCACAAGGGGAGAGATCTCTCGCACAGAATGTTAGACACAGACGGCCGCATGGACAATCATAACGGAGCGCGGTGCAGAGTGAAGTGAGTGTTTCAACTTTTCAATGAATTCCTGTGATAGTTTAGCTTCCATATGCGATCTGAAAACGTGCCAGAATGGCGCTTAACGTTACCTCAGCTCTGCTCAGCTGACTTTCGTTCGTGACTTTCGTTCGGCTCACTCACACTTTATTGAAAAGACACGTTCAGTTTTTCATTGTAGTGTTTATTCTCTAACTGAAAGAAATGATTGTATTACTATGAAGATCAAAACGACGGTGCACGGAGTGGCCTCATAGGGCAGCGAAGCAAGTGCATTCTGGGAGTTGTTGTCTTTCATCCGCATGAGACAAATACATTTTCTGTCTTTTCTCAGTCTAGAAGGCACCAAATTCAAATATAATTTCACATTTCTACTGCATAAATGACCCAGTTGAAATACAAAGCTTAATGCTAAATCACTGAAGTAACCCTTTAATGATCTACAGCAAAATAGAGAGTGCTTTGGTGATAACTAAACAAATATTTAAATACTACATTAGTAATTTCTCGCTAGAAATGACATCAGAAGTAGAAAATGTTGGTACAAAAAGTACATGTACACACAAACTGACCAGCAATGGCACTTTCGGACGCCATCTATTTTTTCCAGCTCAGCTGTCATAGAATGTAGAGCACAGGATTGTGGGATATAGGCAGGGAAGGATACAAATATGCTGCCTTCAAAAATCAATCAGATGAAGGTACCTCAGGAGACAGGAAGTGAAGCTAACATGAGATTTGGACGTGCCTTGAAATGTGTCCTCTGAAGGCAGCATTTTCCAGGTTTCGGACGCAGTCATTGTCTGGTCTCGTCTATAGCCTACGTACCTGGACTCCTTACCCGCAACTTACCTGAGTATCCCTCGTCTTCCGTCCTTCGTTCCTATTGATCCATTCACCCTTCACCAGTAATACCTGTTATCCTTCAGCTAAGTGACTGTCCGCAAAGTGCTTGTTCATTACTCACCTGCATCTACCCTCTGTCTGTGTTTCAATAAACATCTGCGTTCACTTACCCCTCTGCCTCCGTCTGTGTCCTGACAATTATGAGCAATAGTAATTTCACTGCTATTGTTGGCCTCATAAAGCAATATAATGACGTATGTGACAATCTGATTAAAAAATGGCCTGATAATAAAAACGTAAAACTGTTCTAAATATAGTTCAAGATCGACGTCAAACTGCTGAATTTCAGGTCTGAATCATTCACATGACACAGATTAGCCGATTAACCGTCCATATGGAGAAAGTTCAAAACCACAACTTCCTTCTAAACGTGGAAAGCTCATTAAAGGTGAACTATGTAGGATTTTTGCAGTAAAATATATCCAGAAACCACTAGGCCAGTATTATATATTTTGTTCAGTTGAGTACTTAGAATATCCCAAATGTTTCCAACTATTTGTAAATCGTGAGAAAATGCTATTTTAACCAAGGAACTGGGACGTGTGAGCTATGCGTTTGAGGGAGTCGCCTGTCGATTGCGTCATATCTGCGTCACCCTCGGTTTCCGGTTTTATTCAGTGAAACACTTTACTCTTACTGCAGTGTGAACAAGTGTCATAGCAGCCGCTGAGCGAACGTCATAACTTCCTTTTCAACACACTCAAATATATCTAATACGATAAACAGAGTTGCGTTACCTCATATACTCATGACTGGAAAAGAGGAAGTGGCGCCGGCAACCGTGTCATAATAAAAGTCCCGCTGGCGACTATGCCATAATAACAGTCCCGCTCTTCAATCGCTCCTGCGGCCTTGCTCAGCTCCACAACACTCGGTCCTACTCTGCTTCACTACAGTAATGTTAATAATCGCACCTATGAACATGATTTCTGCCCGAGTCCTATCCTGACTGTTTTCCACCGGCTGTGAGGTGAAGACCACATGTCCCAAGATTCTGCGCTCAAGCGTGGCGTCATCAAACTACGCCTTTGTTTTGAACAGGCGACCTCTAGTGGACGGAAAAGTTACATGGTGTAGCTTTAAGTAATCCAGATGACTTCATGATTACTCCGATTATAGCTGTTGTGAAAGCAATGTTGAAACACTATATAGGCAAAAAGTTTTTTTTTTTGGCTATTTGGGCTATATGATAAAGAAATAGCTCACCCCAAAATAAAAATCTTTCACTCTCCTCATGTTGTTGTTATAAACTTTCTTTCTGTATGACAACAATGGTTCAATTTGGCCACTCCCAAAATGACAAAAAATAATAAAAGTCATGACTGTGTTCTGTTTGAAGTCTTCTTATCTTTAAGTGCTTCTATTCATGAGATAGCTTAGTGTGCAAAACAGATGGAATTTTAAGTCATTATTCATATTGTCTTGCACTAGGTCTCTTTGAATGAGATATTTTCAGTGAATCCAGTTCATAAAATATGATTTGTTCACAAATCAGACTCACTGTCAACATGCATTTCAATCGGTTTGTCACAGTAATGACTTCAGAAGAATTCGATGTTATAAATAAAGGCTTGTTTTATATTTCACAGAAGACAGAAAAACATGGTTTGGAATGGCAGACGGGGTGAGTAAAGGATGACAGAAACCCTTCAACCGTGTTTCAAAGAAGAAAACCATGCAAATATTGCTTTATCTCTTTTATCGATAAACCGCTGTTTAAAATGCTACCATATGATGTAAAGAAATGTTTAGAACACTCGAGATGATTTTTGTTCAAAATTTATTATGTATAGAGAGCTGCACAAAATCAATGAAAGATAAGCAATACCTCTCATTTTATGTAAAAAAAATCAGAATGCCCGATCTTGATTTTGTCATTATGATAAAATGAGTTACAGTCTACAGTAGCTCTAGCCATACCTATACATCCTTACATACATACAAATAGAATTACTCTAAGGTTTGACTGGTACGCTAAGTCAGGCATCTGTAATAATACTCAAAGTATTTGCATGAAAGAGGCTGTACGTGGTACATATACAGTAGCTGCTCTGGATCTCTTGTGACCTTTCAGAAAATATTCGTGAACTGTCTTTTATATAAACTAGCGTCTCTTAAAATGCACTAGTTTTACTTGACATTATTGTCATTGGGTCTGAAATATTAGACAAGTGTACCACAGTCCTCGAATGCAGTCACACCAGTCCTCAGTGTAAGCACTATGGTGCATGTTTTTGTGCATGTTCAAGCAGGGGCGCCGCTAGCAATTTTGGGCCCTATGAAAAAATTTGATGTTGGGCCCTCTACCACACCAACCTAGCTATCCAAGATCATCTCAGGGGGCCCCAAAAGTGTGTGGGCCCTTAGAATCGTCCTAACTTTCCCCCCCTTAGCTGCGCCCCTGTGTTCAAGGGAGACAATGCTTGGGCACTTGAGAGTATTTAAGGCTTTGTCTGATCATTTAAGCATCCAAGAAAATGCTGTTTCTGCTCCCTGTTTTGGTCCATGGCTATTCTAACTTGAAGTTGGAAGATGTTTTACTGGATTCTTGGATGCTTTCTATTTGGAATATGCCCTCTGAACATAGCTGCAATACTTATGGGAATACCATTTCTAGCATTTGAATTGCACCATTGACATGAAATGCTACTGACTCAAGCCACCAATTCAGCTTAAAATATACGAAGATTTGAAACACCATGTGTTTCGAGTTACCAAAATGTTTCACCAAATGCATATTTCTTGTTATGTGTCTGTTAGTGAGTTCAATGTTGAAGACTGTGATAAAGGTTTCCAAATGCAGGCACAGGTAGAATGTCATCTTTCTCTGATTCCATTCCAAGAAAGCGGAGAACAGTAAGCGATACAGTCCTAAACCATCAAGAGTTCCCCAAACATCTCATATCCATTTCTTTCATCAGTTTCAGTCACCCCGGTTGTCCGTTTATAAAATCTCTTTGGCGCATTCAGAATGGCAATGTGTCCATGAAGATTTTATCCACAATGGGTGGAGGTGGGACCAAGTCTTCCAGTTTAAGATAGAAGATTCGCTGGAGGCCCTGGGTGCACAGTGTTCTCAGCTCCGGAAGCTTGCCCAGGAGTCGGGACAGGTAGTTGGGCCGGGTGGCCTCAGGAGCACTTGTGGAGACGTGGTCTCTGAGACACGTGACCAGGCGGTTTTGGAGGTCTTCGATCCGTTTGGGCTCTTTCAGGCCGTGTCGATCTGTTGGTCACAGTCAGGGTTAGAGGTTTGTTTGGGATAAAACAGAATAAAATACTGTAGAAATGGACTAAAAGACAAGTGATTTACCTGTGATTATGACCAGTGTGGCAAGACAGGACAAAGACGACAAGTCCAAGTTCAAGCGATGTAAACTCTGAGAGAACTCCATAATTGAGTCAATCCAGTCACCAAAGCTTCGTACGCACTGCGTCCGGTGCAAAACCACACCGTTGCAGAAAATAAGTTTGTCTGTCTCAGGGTTTGACCTAAATGAGATAAATGAATGCTTAGTCACCTCACATAATATTATAATAACACTACATTTATTGTCATATGAACTGACTTGTACCTGTAAGCTAGCCGAAGTATGAAGAGCTCAACAAACGCTGACTCAAGAAGAAGCTCTTGGTCCTCCTTACAGAAGGCATTGAATCCAGGGATGTTTCCGGCCCACTTCCTGATCACATCCATTGACCCAGTTAGCAGGTCATAAAATTGCTGTATGTCGTTGGCATCCTCCTTCTCAGACAATCCAGAAACTGATTCCTGATACTAGACAATGACCAAAAATACAATATATTAATTAACATTGTAGGTGCACAGAAGGTTAAAAGCTTAAATGTTGCTGTCAGATTGTTGTGAAGCTTGTTCTGTCTTCACCTTTGAATAGTCTAGAGTTCCACTGGCAGGGTTTGAGTCGATATGGGCAGTGACGAGAGAGGCAATGATGTTTACAGGTGAAGAGGCCGACAACGAGTCCTGGACAGCTTTTGGCTTGGATGGCAGGCGACCTCTTCTACCTTTCAGGCTGTCTGTTCTCACAACTACACAGAGGGACAATATGCACGCTTATTAAAAATGCTTTGACGGTATGTGGGCACTTTAATTCAAATGAATAATACAAATATTCTCACCTTCTTTCACCATCCCCACAACTAGGCACTTTTGGAAGCGGCAGAACTGGCACCTGTTTCGCCGCCTTTTGTCCACTGGGCAGTCCTTGTTGGCGAGGCAAACATACTTGGCGTTTTTCTGTACGGTGCGCTACAAAACCAAAAAGGAAACATTGAAGCTTGTCAATAAAATGAGCTTAATGCCCAAAATGCTGAGGTGTGTTAACATGACTTGATTAGCAATAATAATTTACTCTCTCTTACCTTGAAAAAGCCTTTGCACCCTTCACAGGTTCGCACTCCGTAATGCTGACAGGAAGCATTGTCTCCACACACTGCGCAGCGACCCTCGTTTCCTGTGGGGCTCCTGACTTTAGGGGACAGGTGTCCGTCCATCAGTCCTGAGCCATCCCGGCTGCCCTGCTCCAGGCCGAGTGGGCTGAAGGGAAGCGGAGAACCGTGTTGCTGGGTCTGAGAAAAGGGATCCTGGTCTGGAAGCTGCGGCTGAAGTGACCCCCGAGGAGAATGCTCGTCGGCTGTGACGTGCCCGAACGTGAAGAAAGAGGCAGTCTGGTTCAGAGACTTCTCTGAACCCCAGCATCCCTCATCGGGAGAGCAGGGACCAAAGGTGCTATCCCAGGCAGACATGGGCTGGAACCCCGGGGTAGAGGGGGATGGCGCAGACGCCGGGCTTCCAAAGCAGTTTGACCCACCTGAAGAGGACAACGTCTCGTCTAGGTAACTCAAAGCGAACGTGCCTGGGTAACAGCCATACACCTGGAGGTCGTCCAGCTTGAACGAGTCTTGCCCAGAGGGGACGCCCGCACAGGCAGACGCAGCGCCTGTTGCGATCTGGCACGAGTAGGTATCAAACTCGCCAACGTAGCCTCCGACCAGAGAGGTGATGCTGGGCAGGGAGGGTGCGGAGAGCTGGTCCAGCTGGTCAGTCACATCCATGGCCAACCTGGAGGTGAAGTCAGGATTCAAAAACTCTGAGTTGAAGAGGGAGCTCTCATAGGTCTGGACTCCATGTTGACTTTGAACACAGGTCATTTCTGTTGAACAGAACCACAACATCTACTTTTCAATACTGTAGATATTGCCGCGGAAAAGTCAAATGCCTCGAGAGCCGAACACAGCTTTCTAACCTATACCTAGACAGACTTCCTAGCCGGCCAAAGAATCTGTATAGACACAGTACTTTGAAGTGCCTTGAGATTTCTGAGAAAACTTCGAGAGCCGTCTGGCTGGAAAGGGCAGCCATGCTTATTGTGTTACCACATTAGAACATCAGATGAACGTGGGTCGCCCCACTGAGAGGGCGTGTGTGTTTGTGAGGGCGCATGCAAGTGGGCAGTGTATGTATGGAACTTTTTAGATGGACTCAAATTTCCCCAGCTAAATCAGACATAGTGTTCCATACCATAACGATAAGATATAATAAGGGGAAAAACTGTTTGCAGTGAAGAGATGCTTATATACAATCATATTACATTTTTATTATTACTGCTCAACGTGGCTTAAATCTTTAGCCTGGCAATTAAAACATGTCTAAAAATGTGGCAATATCAGTTGTAAACATATTTTAGAAGAGTCATTCTGCAGAAAGTATTTTAATGCACTATGCAAATGTGAAAGATAATTATGGCTTAGCAGTTTGACAGACGTTCATGACCTTGCAAATAGAGCAAGGTGAGAACATGACACCTAATGATCATCTGACCCCTGAACATTTCACTGCCTCCATATGTTGACTAAACAAGTCAATGCATTTTCAATAGATATATTTTTTTATTAAAGCTCAAATGTGTGGGCGGTGTAACTGTCTGGAAATTGTAAAAAAGGAAAAAGAAAAGAAAAAAAGTTCTGCCAAATCAGTCAGTGTGGCATAACCAACACGCAGGAAGCCAAGTCAGTTTGATGACCATAAATAAAGATATAAAAATAAATAATAATAAAATAAAAGTAATCAAATAAACAGACAGGACCCCCTTTTATATCTCTGACTGTAAATGTCATTATTATTATTATGACATGTTAAAGTTATCTCGTTTTGTTCAGGTGAGATTGAGTAATTCTAAGAAAACGTTAGAACCATGACTCAAAATGATATTGGTAAAACAAAATAAGCTTGAAACACGTTTCATTTTTTTTGGTTTGTTATCATTGTGTGTACACCAAATGAAGATGTGTGTCGTGTACGTTTAGAGTCAATCAAAATGTGCGTAGGAAACGCACACGTGTTTTAAATGAGATTTTTTCCTTTCTCCCTTTGAATCATTATTTGCCATTGACCCATGTGAAGCGTTTAATATACATGTCATGTGTATTATTCAAATATCCAAAGTACAGTCGGTGTTAAAAAGAGAATGTGTGCAGCTAAGTTGCGCGAGCACCTGTTGCATCGTGACTGCGCGTGCAGGAGCGCGCCACTGTACCACACACCCCCTCTCAGTCTATTCTTTCATTTCGTACGGTTTCTCATAGCGTATGTATATTCAAATTGTTTCAATTTTTTTAAATACCAGAAGCCAACTCATTCTGCGCATTTAACTGTGGTGGATACGCGCTGTGCTGTTAGTTTCAGAATAACTCGTGCGCACCATGTAGTAAAACATAGCAAAATACATTCAATTAGACCTCAGCCTAAATATTTCAATACTTCAACGCATATTTACATACTAAAAACACATCTGCTGTTCGTATAGGATTTAAAAGAAGCATAAAAAACAATAAGAGAAGAGTAATAACTGACTTCCGATTATTAAAAGCAAAAATAGACTACTTACGTACCTGAAAATGTACTGTGGAGTGGGACTTGTCAGCGTCCTTATTCCAAGTGATGGATAACCATGTATTACGTCCCCGGCCACGACAAGACTGTTTTCTTATATTTCTGTGAGCGAGCAGATATATAAGCGACTACTTTATTGTGCCGTTACGTCAGAGGTGCATCCTCTCGAGGCGTTTCCACTGGCAAATATGGCCATGCAGGGGCGGAGATCCTAGACAAATCTTTCCGGCTGCGACCAATCAGAGCGCTCACAGACAAAAGACGTGACGCACACACGGGATTCCATTGACGCAAGCAATCCGCACGTTCATTGTTCTAATTATAGCAGCGCACTGCTGTGCAACTGGCTGAATTTAGTTAAAAATAGTTAGGAGAAGACACAAATAACTAGCACATAAGCAAAAATGAGCAACAGAAAGAGTAAAAAGAAATACACAAACACATTTTAATATTTTTAATTCAGTGGAATGATAGCTGAAGATGTGCAATAACATTTGAAGTAGCATTTTGTTAATAAAATCTATATATAGATTAAATGTTTTTTTTCTCCCTTAAAGGGATAGTTCACCCAAAAATGAAAATTGTCATCATTACTCAATCTCACGTTGTTCCAAACCTGTATGAGTTTCTTCTATTCAACACAAAAGAAGATATTTTGAAGAATGTGGGTAATCAAATAGTTGTCAGTAGCTGTTGACTTGCATAGTAGTGGGGAAAACGGAAGTCAATGCTGTCAACTGTCTGGTTACCAACATTCTTAAAAATATTTATTTTTTTCTACAGCAGAAGAAAGTAACTCAAACAGGTTTGGAACAACATGAAAGTGAGTAAATGACAAAAAACAAGAAAACAAAAAAAAAGATTTTTGGGTGAACTATCTCTTTAAATTCTCAGTTATTACTACTGAATACGACATTTTCCTCCCCAAGAAAACCACAAAGAGCCCACGAGGAGGGGTAGGGCTACACCTGCACAAGCTGAAGCTGAACATGTCAAAACATGAAAGTGTTCGAAGAAAAAAATGAAAACGGGAAGTGAGCGCTGTCAGAAGTACTACAATGCAGGGTGTGTGAGGGATTGACAGTGCCAGTAAATGCCACGTCTCTTGCCATGCGGTGATTCTCAAGCTTAAAGGTTTTCCTTTTAACTGAGAATGAAAATTCACAAATATAATTTGTCCAGCACCCTGCACCATTAATCTTAAACTTCCGACAAAACAAACAACAACCTATTTTATATTATAATTGCACTCTTGAGCACGTATAAAAGAATGTAACGAAATATTAAATATAAGGGTTAAACAAATGTAACATTTTAAGAATCAGACATTGAAAACGCCATGATCCCACTATTCTGAATATTTGGTGGTTATGGCCCTGTCTGACCTTATGTGTGACATACACTTTAACTTGCAGAAATAACTCGTAAAGACGAAAAACATTGAAAAGTGTAAAAACATCCTGCCTCTACATGTACATTTTCATAGTAGTAAACAATGAGTCTTGTTGGCCACCTTTTGGGTACAATAAATCAACAGCCAGCCATGAATTTCTGAAGGTGATATGCTTGTGCTGCTATTTTAAAGAGCATGTCCTGATCCAGATATGCCTCTGTGCTTTCTGAGTGGTGTGATATATAGAGGCTGTGTTCATATCGGTTGTTTCTCACAATACTTTCACGCCTAAGACGCACAGTTTCCGTGTCATAATCCGTTTTTCTCTGCCAATTGTCGAGTATAACCTTTCAGTAAAACACAGTCTTGCTGAATAGGTTGATTCAAGTACAGGGGGCCAAGTTACATGAAATGCTGGTGCTGACACAGTACCCAGCGTAGGTATTTCAAAACAAGGACAATGGGTCTTTGGAGGAATTCAGAGCAGGCCAACAGGGGTGGCATTTTGACTTGCATGCTTTATGAACACAGAGGATATTTCACCTGTGCTTGACCTGGGACAGTATAGGTCACTATTGGCTGAAAGAATAAACTACAGTTTATTCTCACTTATATAGGCTACAACATGCTGCATGCTATATTCCAGTGATCGTCTTTATTCTCAGCCGTCACATTTCAAACTCAAATAAATATAACAATTCATCAAATAGCCTACAAATTCTTAGTACACCACATTACATTTATTATGCAATGCAAAAAAAATATTATAAATCAAAATATAGTTATAATAAATTATTTAAGCAAATATTTTATTCCCTTATGATTTGGGGGTTAAACACGACACTAAAACACACTTTATCGAAGTGAAGACTTTCTTTAATAGGTCTTTCCTGACATTATCGGTGCTTTTGCCAATTTCCATCTCGCAGTCTGTTTACGCAGAACTCTTTACCGCTTCTTTCCGCCATTATCGCGAGTTGCCATCTTGTTCCTGATCAAAGACTTTTGCTCACGAGATTGTTATTTCTTAAGGCAGCCGCGGAATCTCCTTCTTTCTTCCACCTGTGATGCGCAGACAGGACCGGGAGCCACGCGCGATAGATACTCTGTGTAGATTCGCTCTTCCTCTTTTGACCACGCGGTCGGAGAGAATAAAGGATGTGTGTGTGTCTGTCTGTCAGAGAGACCAAAAAAGAGGAAGCTCCGCCAATGACGCAATCAAGCGCTTTGGCTGACGTAGCAGGAATCCCTCCCGCGCGCGCTGCCATATGGGGAAGCCCAGCCGAATACAGCAGAAGAGCCTGTTGCTAAATGACGCGACAGTTTTCCATTACTGCGCCCATTTACATCGTGCCTTAAGCCGGATCACGAGCTTAATTACCTTTAAAATAAACCTTTTAGGCGCTGACGATAAGGTAAACGAGCACCGAGGGACAGTTACAGTTCAATTATCTTACAGCTGCTGAGTTGTTGGCACATGGGTTGAGCAGAAGTTGTCACGTGGGGCGGGATAGGAAAAAGACGACTAGGAAGTGGTCACAAGACCATGAGAAAAACACTGTGCTGACACGCAGTAAGCGATCAGATCGGAACAGGTGTTACGAGAAAAAAAAGATTTTTTTTAAAATAATAGCCTACCTATTTTAAATAGGCTAAGTAAGAAAAGAAAATATTTCGTAACTCAACAGGACATGCAACAGTCACTATATTGATTCCACATTGTTTGGCAAAGTCGTAGAAACAGTGGTGCACTCGTGAGTTTTACACAAAGAAATTAACCACACTTTTAAATAAATATCTTTAAAGTGATAAATACACACTGCAAACACTACTGGTCATGTGATCTCAACATGCAGTCACCTTGAGGGTGAACCTGTAAAATGAAACAGCCTTTTCTAGGCTACCGAAAAAGCTGCAGTGCGAGTGGAAATCATAAACACCACAACCGTGATGTACTTGTCGAACATTCAGTGTCAAAACCATGGACATTAATAGGGGATTGGACCTCCCTCACCACTTCCACTGTTCTGGCAAGACTTTCCATTAGATATTGGAACATGGCTGTGGCACAAGAAGACATCAGTGTAGTCAGGCACTGATGTTGGGCAATGGGTCTGGCTTACAGTCTGCGCTCCAGTTCACCCCAAAGGTGGGTTCAGGTTTGGCCTTTGTGGAAGCCATTCTGCACTGCAATATGAAAGTGCCACGTTGAAAGTCTGAGCTCTTCCATTTTACTGACAATGTTTGTCTAAAGTGATTATATACTTGAGGTCACGCAACAGTTGGGTGTAGTGGAAAAACCCAAACCTGTTAATTATGAAGGGGTGTCCACATACCTTTATCCATGTTGTGTATACACCGATCAGGCATAACATTATGACCATTATGGTCCTAATTTTATGTTGGACCCCCTTTTGCTGCCAAAACAGCCCTGACCCGGTGAGGCATGGACTCCACTAGACCCCTGAAGGTGTGCTGTGGTATCTGGCACCAATATGTAAGCAGCAGATCCTTTAAGTCCTGTAAGTTGCGAGGTGGGGCCTCCATGGATCGGACTTGTTTGTTCAGCACATCCCACAGATGCTCGATTGGATTGAGATCTGGGGAATTTGGAGGCCAAGTCAACACCTCAAACTCGTGCTTCTCAGACCATTCCTGAACCATGTTTGCTTTGTGGCAGGGCGCATTATCCTGCTGAAAGAGACCACAGCCACCAGGGAATACCGTTTCCATGGTCTGCAACAATGCTCAGGTAGGTGGTACGTCTCAAATTAACATCCACATGGACGGCAGGACCCGAGGTTTCCCAGCAGAACATTGCCCAAAGCATCACACTGCCTCCGCTGGCTTGCCTTCTTCCCATAGTGCATCCTGGTGCCATGTGTTCCCCAGGTAAGCGAAGCGCACGCACCCAGCCATCCACGTGATGTAAAAGAACACGTGATTCATCAGACCAGGCCACCTTCTTCCATTGCTCCTTTGTTCAGTTCTGATGCTCACGTGCCCACTTTCGGTGGTGGACAGGGGTCAAGGTGGGCACCCTGACTGGTCTGCGGCTATGCAGCCCCATACGCAACAAACTGCGATGCACTGTGTATTCTGACACCTTTCTATCAGAACCAGCATTAACTTCTTGAGCAATTTGATGGGACCACACAGGCCAGCCTTCACTCCCCACGTGCATTAATGAGCCTTGGCCCTGTTGCTGGTTCACCACTGTTCCTTCCTTGGAGCACGATTGATAGATACTGACCACTGCAGACCGGGAACACCCCACAAGAGCTGCAGTTTTGGAGTTGCTCTGACCCAGTCATCTAGCCATCATTTGAGGACAAAATGTTCACTTGCTGCCTAATATATCCCACCCACTAACAGGTGCAGTAATAAAGAGATAATCAGTGTTATTCACTTCACCTGTCATAATGTTATGCCTTATCAGTGTATATCAAATATACTAAACATTTTTGATATTTAAATATTTTTTAGTAGACAAAATACTTACTATTAAATCACTTTTTCGTTACATAGATCAAACAAATTACAGTAAAGACTTTTACAGTGTTATGAAAAAATTATATTTAAAAACATGTATCATGGTTTCCACAAAAATATTGAGCAGCACAACTACTTTAAATATTGATAATAATAATATATGTTTCTTGAGCAGCAAATCAGCATATTGATTTCTGAAGACACTGGAGTAATGATGCTGAAAAATCAGCTTTGACATCACAGGAATAAATTACATTTGAAAGTGTATAAAATTGAAAACGGCTTCAGAAGTCCTCTTTATCTATTTGACAAAGACAAAAAGGTCAAACCATTTCTTGTTTATTTTCAAAACAGAGTTTGAGATACCAGTGCACGGTCCTTTTTTTTGGCATTCTTGGATGTTTCTGGTCATGCACCTGCTTTTTGTTTTTGGATGTGTACATACCGTTTAATTTAGTTTGACTGACATTATGCACTAGGGAACATTACGCACTGGTCATTGAAACATATAGCACCACATATACATGCCGGTGGCTGCATTCACTCAGGCACCTGTTGTTGAATCAAAGTGATTTACGTACAGCTGTTAGCTTGCAGGACAGAGCAAGCTTCCCCTGTCTGTACATCAGTAACAGAATCATGTGGCTCCCTACACTCCAGCATGCTTGGAGAGCCTTGAACGCAGCCTGGCTTTTGAATCAAATCAAGTGCATATCATCCCCTGAATAGCCAGTTTGTTGTCTCGAGTGAACCGTAGCTTAGCACACTGATTATGTAATGATATGCAAATGTGCTAAGATAAGGTCTCTTGACTTTGGCTGGATCTTAAACTTGCCCTTGACAGGATATTGACTGCGAGCACAAGTCCCAAAAGGCTTAGCCGAGCCAGACAGCTGCCTTATACCTCCGAGCTAAAGCTATCAAATGTGAACCACCAACTTGATCACTGTAGTTTTATTTCAACCTTATAATGAGGACATGCGTTGCTCTTGCATTATTTTTCAAGTCTAATTATATTCAAGTCTTTATTCACAGAATATCTTGTCATCTGCACTAGCTCTGATTGGCATATTTATGAGAGAAAAGTCTAATTACAGAACAAATAATTCTTTGGTCAGATTTTTGAATCAGACTGAATCATTTGATTCATAACTGGTCTAGAAGATTCAGTCAAAAAAATAGCTGCGTCTGAAATCGAATTCTTCCCTACTACAAACGCCAACAGAAAAACAGTATGCCATCAGAGTAGTATGTCCGATTACAATATTCGAAAACAGGCAAAAACTACCTGGATGACCTACTTCCTCCGCAGAGATTCTAAGGGAGTGGCTGCGTCTGAAATCGCATACTAATGCTGCCTTCACGTGCTATCGGAAATTTTATGATTCCGACTTCTGAAGTCGTGATTACGAGCTCATTAGATTTCAAGTTTCAAAATGTGAGGGCGTTCATGTGCAATGTTTACCTAGGAAACTCGTATTTACGATAATTCCGAGAGCACGTGAAGGCAGCATTAGTACGTGCGTTTTTTGAATTACTTCACGACCACTAAAAAAGTATGTTCTATAGTATGAATGTGCGTAGTATGAATGTAATCTGGATGTACTACATTCTTCATGTTGTCATTATCATGTGACCTACCAGTGTCAGTTACGTTGCTTCACTGCCCTTCACAAATCCTCTCCGTGGCCTCATGGGAAGTAAAGTGTCCATCGTGTGTACATTTCAGAATCTCGCCGGAAGGTCATCCGGGTACTTTTTTTCCTACTCTTTGATGAGTACTGTGAATTCGGACATATTATTTTGTCACATTCTGTTTTTCCCCTTGGGAAGTATGCGATATCGGATTCAGTCCGTATTTGATGAACACTTTACCATGGCAAAAAAGATTTGTGAATGACGGGGAAACGACACAACTGACACAGTAGGTCACATGACAGTGACAACATGGCGGATGTAGGATGTCCGAATTTCCTTCATACTACACACATTCTTACTGACTCAAAGATCCATCAGCAAAGTTTGACAGCCCATTGGTAGAGATAGTTATCAAGTTACCCTCACATTTTGTTTCGTTCCTCACAAATTTACCAAATGGCTTCAGAAGCTGTATATAATATATCACAGATCATACATGCATCACTTTTGCTTTTTGGGGGGCATTTGTCAGCTCTAGTCTTAATTCACTTCCATTCTATAGAAACTAAACTCTTAGAAGAAAAGGTTCTATAAAGAACCATAAAGGGCTCTGTCAGGCGCTTCATATATTTTAAAGGTTCCCAAATGAGATCCTTTTATGGATTAGTTTTAATTCATTTATAAAATTTGATGTATGAAACCGCTCGTAAACATACTTTTATAGCTCGAAAAATTTTAAAAACCCATGAAACATTAAAGTATTATATAATCATTTAAGACATTTAATGATGACGAAACTTTTGAGTATAAATAGTTATTTGAAAAGAATCCTCGGGTTCTATACAGAACCCCACTACACCTTCTTTTTCCTTCTTTTTTTCTTAAGAGTGTAGTATTCAGGATATAATTCAAAAATTCACTTTGATCTGGACCAGCATTATTGTGTTGGACTCCCAGAGTCTCTAGTGCAGTGCTTCCTAGAGTTCAGGCATTCCTCCAGCGGCCTTAATTCACCATTCACCTTATCCAGTTCCACTCCTGGCGCTCCAGTAAATAGATAGGAGGCCATATTTAAATATAGACTACATAAATTACACCAGTGAGTTTGTTAGTGGACCACAAGATACCGAGTCTCAGCTCTGTAGTCCACGGTCAATCCCACTGTGAATTCCGGTTTCTGCTGAAGACACTATCATTGCCCATGAGGTACCAAGATGACATAAACACAGAGTCATTTAGGTAGGGTGAAGGTGGTGAAGTAGACAATTACTTTAAATAATTGTTTAGGTTAATTGGGATATCAAACATTCAGAACAATAATGTTTTATAAAAGTAAAGATATTCTATGTCATAATGAAAAATCCAGGTTTGTACATAGAAATATCAGTTCCCCAGAACCTGTTGCATCTGTTGAAAGGTTTTGCATTACATATATTGTTTTTTGCACTTATTGGCCATTACTTTATAATTCACATTAAGCTACTTCTATAGAACTCATTATAGACCTTTTATAGATCCCATGCGCCCTCTGCTGGTGACTTGTGCAACAACTTCATTAAAAAATTTTTTTGAATCAGGCGAAATTGTGTTGATTGTAGTGCTGATATATGTGCTCTGTCATCAAGAAAAGCTTACAGTTCATGGATGCACAAACTCAATACTCACACACAAGTCTCAAATGAGAAGGATGTCTTTCCAAAGCCTTTGACACTTGATTCGTGTGGACATTTAGCACATGGTTTAGCAGCGTTGGTGTGAATTCATAACCATATTAGACCCCGGTGTGCCCTTGATGAAACCCTATAGTTTTCTAGCGCCTGAAAATGTCCTACTGGCTGAAACCAAACAACACCCGGAAATAGAAAAAAAAAAAAAAAACCTGTCAAACCAAACTCGATAAAACTGTCAAGGCTTCAGTCTTAAATTAAGACATTTATATCCATTAGTATAGCCTAAACTACCTTTCAAAAAATATATATATATATTTTTAAACTAATACTTTTAATAAGCATGGAACATGGCATGGACGCATTAAATTGATCAAGACATTAATAATGTTACAAAAGATTTGTTTAACGATTTCAACAAAAACTCTTTTGAGCAGCAATGACTGGAATAATAGCTGCTGAACATTCAGCTTCGCCTTACATACATATACGTGTGTGTGTGTGTGTAACTCCATCTTTCCTCATTACATCAAATCCATAAATACATATAATTAATGCTTATGCACTTTCCTAAAATTACCCCTGTTAATTCTATACATCTGTGGATGACCACTGTGCTACATGCGGACATACACTGCCATGTTGGAATAGTGTTAACGGTTAAGAGCTTGGCTCTTAGTTAGGTAGTGTTCAACTGGCTAAATTTCCCATAAACACTGGGTTATTTTGCTGTGTTGAATTTCTGCTCGGGTCAGGTGTCTCGGCTGTGTGAAGCTGTGGGAGAAGAACCAGTCCTCAAGTTACACAGCTACTGGTGCTAATACTCCCCTAGCATCGCTCCAGGATGCGTCTGAGTGGAAAGATAGGAGCTGGAAACTGTACAAACACTATAAACAAAACCATATTCAGCATACCGTCATATGATTTGACAGAGCGAATGCATACACAAACAGCAAATAGAGAAGTACTTTAGTTATGAATAACTTTCCATATAATTTTCAAATGTTTTCAAGCAGTATATGCCAAACTCACACTTCACTTTTCTTCCTATCTATTTACATATGTTTATATATAATATATACACAGATTAGGCATAAACTAATATTGTGTCAGTCCACAAAACAGTGGCATGGACTCCACTAGACCCCTGAAGGTGTGCTGTGGTATCTGGTACCAAGATGTTAGCAGCAGATCCTTTAAGTCCTGTAAGTTTCAAGGTGGGGCCTCCATGGATCAGACTTGTCTGTTCAGCACATCCCACAGATGCTTGATTGGATTGAGATCTGGGGAATTTGGAGGCCAAGTCAATTACTCAAACCATTCCTGAACCATTTTTGTTTTGTGGTTTTGCATAGTGATTTTTGCTTTGTTTATCCTGCTGAAAGAGGCCACAGCCACCAGGGAATACCGTTTCCATGGTCTGCAACAATGCTCAGGTAGGTGGTACGTGTCAAAGTAACATCCACATGGATGGCAGGACCCAAGGTTTCCCAGCAGAACATTTCCCAAAGCATCACACTGCCTCCGCCGGCTTGCCTTCTTCCCATAGTGCATCCTGGTGCCATGTGTTCCCCAGGTAAGCGACGCACACGCACCCGGCCATCCACGTGATGTAAAAGAACACGTGATTCATCAGACCAGGCCACCTTCTTCCATTGCTCCGTGGTCCTGTTCTGATGCTCACAGGGGTCAGCATGGGCACCCTGACTGGTCTGCGGTTATGCAGCCCCATACGCAATAAACTGTGATGCACTGTGTATTCTGACACCTTTCTATCAGAACCAGCATTAACTTCTTGAGCAATTTGAGCTACAGTGGCTCGTCTGATTGATCGGACCACACGGGCCAGCCTTCGCTCCCCACATGCATCAATGAGCCTTGGCCGCCCATGACCCTGTCGTCGGTTCACCACTGTTCCTTCCTTGGACCACTTTTAATAGATACTGACCACTGCAGACCGGGAACACCCCACAAGAGCTGCAGTTTTGGAGATGCTCTGACCCAGTCGTCTATCCATCACAATTTGGCCCTTGTCAAACTCACTCAAATCCTTACGCTTGCCCATTTTTCCTGCTTCTAACACATCAACTTGGAGGGCAAAATGTTCACTTGCTGCCTAATATAACCCACTAACAGGTGCTGTGATGAAGAGATAATCAGGGTTATTCACTTCACCTAATGTTATGTCATAATGTCATGCCTGACTGGTATGTGAATATTGTATGTGTGTGTGTATACCGTATTTATATATAAAACAGTATATATTTTAGTAAGAAACCATAATACTGTCATTTACTAACTCTACTTGTATGAAGTACTTATTTTTCTTTCTGTGGAACACAAAATTAAAAGTTTAGCAGATTGTCTTGGGCTCTTCCATATAATATCATTAAAAAATAAATTAATAAACAATATTAGCTAGACTTTCTCAGCCTCTCTCAAGTGTTGTAACTGGATGATTGATTTGATCCACTAGAGGGCAGTCAAGTCAAGTCACCTTTATTTATACACTGTGTGCAGAATTATTGGGCACGTTGATTTTCTGATCATATTTCTTTTTCAGGCACATTTGACCAATTCCAAACCACAGTAATCCTAATAACTACTATTAATTTAGTATTTAATAATGTATAAGTGATATATAATTGTTAATGAAGGCTGGAAATGAAAAACACCTTATATTCAGGTGTGCAGAATTATTAGGCATGTTTTCTTTTACAGATAAATTGAGCCAAAAAAGAGACTGAAAAGTAAAAAATTATTAAATGCCCATGAGAAGGATGCAATACTATCAGTATTATCCAGTAAGAATCTGGCAGTACGTTTTGGGAGTTCATTTTAGTCCGTCCTGAAGTCCGTTTTGCACAGATGGACTAAAAATGAACCCCCAAAACGTACTGCCAGATTCTGGAAGATGAATTCTTCAAACAGTGGTACTAGAGGATGTGGTGCTGGTCCTTCAAGAGTCACTCTCAACCTATCTGTCCATAAAGCCTATAAAAAAACCTTCTTCATGTATTTTACAACACTTCAGCTTATGATTCTTATTTAGTGGAGGTCATTTTTTAGGATTCTTTACCTAACTGAAGTCTCTGAGATCCTGACACCTTGCACTTCTGGAGACTCCAGGTAGGTTGCAGCTCTGTAAAATGGTGGCGCTGGAGACTAAAGGGTTCCTGATGGTTTCACACTTAATTCTTCACCTTAATTCTTAATTCTTTTGCAGTTAACATGTGTCTTTTCTCCGCCACATGTTTTTGTCTGACCCTGCTGACCCAACGAGCATTTCACTGTCCAATGGTAATGCCTTAACTGCAATGTTTAGTATTGCATTAGTATTGCATCCTTCTCATGGGCATTTAATTTAAAAGAGTTAAATCTCTTTTTTGGCTCAATTTATCTGTAAAAGAAAACATGCCTAATAATTCTGCACACCTGAATATAAGGTGTTTTTTATTTCCACCCTTCATGAACAATTATATATCACATATACATTATTAAATACTAAATTAATAGTAGTTATTAGGATTACTGTGGTTTGGAATTGGTCAAATGTGCCTGGAAAAAAAATATGATCAGAAAAATCAACGTGCCTAATAATTCTGCACACAGTGTATAGTGCTTTTTTACAACAGATTGTTTCCAAGCAACATCACAGTGATAACAGGAACAGGTTTATTTTGGCTGTACAGCAGCCCTAGAAGAAAATAGTGTCATTGGCCAGCTTTAATTTCCGTTGTAAAAATCATTAGTTATTAATGTAGTTCATTTATCTATACAGCAGCTCTGGAGAAAACAGTGATGCCATCGTCATACAACAGAGTCAGTACAGTCAGATCAATAATATTGTTGAACATCTACACTAAGCAAGCCAAAGGCGACAGTGGCAAGGAACCCAAACTCCATCAGTGACAGAATGGAGAAAGAAAAAACAAAACTTTGGGAGAAACTAGGCTCGGTCGGAAGGCCAGTTCTCCAGGCCAACGAACCAACAGTTCTTGATTATGATTCAGTCTGCATTACAGTTCAGCAGTCTGTGATCAAGTGCATGAAATTCACTCCACAATTCTGTTCAAATTCACAGTGCACTGACTCTGTTGCATCATATCTGTGATTTTTGTTTAATCATTTAGTATATAACATTCAGTTTTTTGAAAGACCATTGCAACTTTCTCCAATAATTGAGTATATCTTTCCTTATAGGCCAGTCTTACATGCAACATGCTTTACAATGTTTCTACAGTCATAAATTATTGCTGGCCTGTGCTGAATGAGTCCAAGAGAACATAGATCAACTGTTTCCCCTAGTGAAATGTGGAAATTAGCAAAGCCTCTCAACAATATTGCTCATTGTTGAAGAGAAGACCGTTGTTCCAGATTGCATTTCTCAAATATGTCACAACTTTGAAGAGATCTTTACGTTTAACATTTTAATAATACTTGGCCTTTTCTGTATGATTTCAGCCCAAGATTCTTGATTCTTGCTTTTGCCTGTTTTCTGTCTCACACACAACATCATTGTCCCAATGAAAGACCTCTTTTGAATGTGCCCACTCTCACATTCTCTAGGCTGGTAAACTACCCACTCTCACAAACATGTGTAATGGCTGCCCAAGTGTGTGAGATTTCGTTCTGCTCTCTCACTTTTCTAATGACTCGATGTATACCTCACTGACAAAACAAAAAGTTCCTTCCAAAAAGAACAAAACCTCCAACTTTGCGATATTTCTGTTTATGATAAATGATTTAAAAGATTTGCATGACCGCTGATGTCAGGATATTTATAAAGAGAAAGAGCTTAAGGTCATAAAAGGCAAAAGAGATATATACTAATTTCAGAAATTAGACAACAAATATATTCCCCTGTAACTGACAGAGAAGTAAAAATCCTCTAAAAATCCCTGTTCCAGCGATGGTGATGTATTGGTGACATAATGCTATTAGTCAGTGTGTTAGAATTAAAACAAAAAAAAAATCTAATTTATGAGACCTTGTCATCTTTAATCAAAAACAGACACTTCTCCCTCTAATAGCAACTTCTCTGATGACGTGCACCAGCATGAACAGGACAATAATCATTCCCTTTTAGAAAGCGGCCACTCACTTGAGATCGCAACAAACGACACTTCAAATAAAGATGCAATAAGCAATTTCTGAAAAACGCTGTTAAAAAAGGGAATCTGACCAATCTTGTAGCCAGTATTGGGGGTATCAGCAGTATGGGGCATAAACACTCATGATGAGGAGGAGAGAGAGTGAGCAAGATGGAGATTTGAAGAAAGACTGCAGAAAGAGTGATGGCTGAGTAGGGCTGGGCGATAAAATGATAACGATATGTATCGCGATAGACACGTAATCGATATCAATAAAAAATATCTTCGTCTGAAGAAAGCAGAGGTTGCGAAGCAAGTTTGGTTGCATGGACAAAGGCACTCACTCTCTGGTAACCTAGCAACGTAGTGAGTGACATGCTAACAGCCAATCATGTAACAGTATCTAGTTTGGTTGCGCCATATCGCTGTCTTGTCTTGGATTCTTCAGTAACAAACCCGGCGTGGAGTGATAAGTGGAAAATGAGTGCCGCAGCGAGCAAGGAAATTATTCATAAAACAGGAAAACAAGTCAGCTCGCCAGTATGGCAGTTTTTTTAACCATAGTCAGACTAAACTTGTTTTACCACCTTAAGCCTTGTTTATACTTTCGTCTGGCTCTGCAGCGCGAGCCTCCGCTGACTGCGTGTGCGCCTCGTCCGTTTGGGGATGTGTTTACACTCGACGCGCTCGCCTTTATGCCATTCATTGAAACTACATGGAGAGGTACTCTGCATCAGTGCCTTATGACAAAGCATCTAAATGGTAGAAATAACGGAGGCACTGCACCTTAATGATAAGAGATACTTGTTAAGTGTTCCATGGTTGTGTTGACATTTCTGCCTTTATAACTGAGGGGATTATAATCAGAGGAAGGTCAAGTTTAAAATAAAAATGTTTAAATGTAATATATTTTTTTCCAGGTCCTTATTTTAAATAGGTCCTAAAACTATCAATAATTATTGATATCGACCGATATGAAACACTTATATCGTAATACAGTTTTCAGCCATATCGCCCAGCCCTATAGCTGAGAGACATTACAAAAGAGAAAAGCTCAGAGGAATATCACTAGAAAAAGAAGGGTTATAATCAGGCAAGAGCTTTAGAACCCGCGTTTCTTCTCCATAAGTGAGTAACATTGGTTTTGAGTATGTGCTGCTGGTGACTTTATGTTGCTTCGCTGCTATGATAAAGAGACATCCACTTTTGCATGTTCGTGCATTTTGGTGGCGGAGCAATGAAGGGAGGGCTGTGTTTGTTTGGGTTGATTTCAAATATCAACAGTGTTTAACAATGATTCTCAGAAATCACTTACTGCCCCTTTAATTCTCGAATCAAGCCCCACCCTACATTTTTTTCACCTTCAAGAAGTCGTTTCACATTTGGATATACATCACAATAGGGAAACAAAAACACCCGATGCTCATTCTTTATTCATCATTTTATAGAAATGCTATAGTCTAAGGCACCTGACGTCACAATTACAACTTTCCAACTTGGACTTGAATTCACCATAAGATACTATGAGTCTACAAGCACCTTTTTTTACCAGTGTTTTTGTTTTTCTTATTAGTGGTGTTTTCTATCCAAACTTTCAAAAAACTTTTGTGATCGCACTAACGATTTCTGCCTGAAGTACTCTAGTAGTTTCACATTTAAGAAGTGGCCTGAGCTATTTACAGTATAGGGGCCAGCATCTCATTCTGAATCTTTTGAGGGCTTTTTGACTAAATCAACCACCTAGCAATACACTTAAATGACTTGGAACACCTCATGAAGTGCATAGCAATAACTTGCGACCAACCAAGACACTCTAGCATTGTGGGGGCTATTACGCTTCTTCAGATAGTATAGTTTATATTTAAATTTGTCATAAGATACTATTTCACAGTTTAACCCTGTAAAGCCTGAAATATGAAGTAATAGTGAGAAAAATCTAAAGGCCCCTTCACGCCAAGAACGTTAACTATAACTATAACTAGCATCCACACCAGCGGACAACATTGTTCTGTTTATTCTAAACACACACAGTTTTGTTGTCTGTCGCTTTTTAAAGCAGGAGGATAGATTCTGATTGTCTGTCAATGTTGATTCTCGGTACCGTTATCGTTGTGGTATGGACTCTGCTATTCTTTTATATTTAAAACAATTTTAGAACAATATCTTTATCGTTATAGTTATCAACCTTGGGGTAAATGGGCCATAACAGGTAATAATATACATTTAGTCAAAATCTTTGAAAAAAAAAAAAAAAAAACGTGTTTTTTGTTGAGAATCATATTTTACACATAAGGCTCATAAAGTATGATATATGAGAATATGGAGCCCATGTTGAAAATAAATATTAGATGTCACGCTGTATCTCCCAATAATATGTCTAAGTTAGATGATATTTAAGACATATACTTCAATGCAACACAATGATGATTGAGAGATATAGAAATAAGTGTTCCTCAAAACCCTGATGTAGCAAATTTGATACTCAAAAAATTATGCATGGATAATCAAATAAATATGTTGCTTCAATCCAGCATGTTCATCTTAAAATATTACTAACAAGAGTTAGTTTTAAAATAAAAAAAAGTGTAACACAACCTGCAAAAATAGTGTAAACTATCAGACAACAAAGCATGCAGTAGATTGTGTACAGCGACATTTTGATCATGTCGATAATTTAGAGGCCATCGAAATTTGTGTATCATATATGACACAATATAGGCTTTACAGGGCTAACTTTTATTATGGGACACTGGGTGTCACTATGGACTTCCAAATGCAGGGAAGCAGAGAGGGGTGGGGGTGCACGTTGTTTGCATTCCCAGAGCTGAACAGGAAAACAGTCAGGAAGCTGCGCTGAGGCTCAAGCCAAAGGCTCAGCCAGGAAAGGAGAGGCGGCAAGTGCTAAGAAGGACGCTGCCTCAGCCAACACCTCTACCATTGTGTCTGATTTCGCTCCAAACCAGGACCAGCGCCATCTATGACTCATTCATGTAGATTTAAGCAGTGTTTTAAAATGTCTCTGTTTTTTTTGTTTTTTTTTGTGTATAGTCCAATATTCATGTTGATGCTCCAAGGAACAGCTCATAGACAGCACAACAGTAATACTCTCAGAGTTTCCTTGATTCACTCAGGGTTGCCGTCGCAAAGTAGATTTTAATAGTGGAAGAAGAAATGGGAGAAAGATGGGGAACGTATTCAATCTTTCTGTGTTTCCTAAGAGACTTATTTTCATCTATAATTAAAGTCAGAATGAATACATGAATGTTTTAGCCCTACAGGAGTATGTGCTCAGAAATGTCGTCCCAGGCCTCAAGACATCATGTCCTGCTCGTTCTGATGTAACTAACCAATGCTGAGGTGACAAACCGCTCCATGTCTAAATCAGACTGGCTGCAGAGATCATGGAGATCTGTCAGCAAACGGAAAACTTGTGGCAACCAATCAGAAACCACAGAACTTCCTCTTGCTCCATAGAACCCAACGCCTACGTGATAACAGCGTGGCGGCTGCTGTTGCATCCGCCATCCATCTGTCTCTTTCGTTGTTGTCATTATTACTTTTTAATTCAGCAGCCTCGTCATTTATACTTTTCATATCTCACACACTGATTAATAACATTATGTCACTAATACATCACCATCGCTGGAACAGGGACTTTTAGAGGTGTTACACTTCTGTCTGTTACAGGGGAATATATTTGTTGTTTAATGTCTAATTTCTGATATTAGTATATCTTGTTTGCCTTTTATGACCTTAAGCTCTTGCTCTTTATAAATATCCTGACATCAGAGGTCATGCAAATATTTTCTTTTTAATCAATGTATGACTAACTGTCACATGAGACAGTCAGTGGGCCATGTGTGTGGGAAGGCCCCCTTTTGGCATTATAAGATAATGAGATTTTTAAAGGGTTACTTCAGTGATTTAGCATTAAGCTTTTTATCAGTAGATACCCGGTAGTATATTCAAATTATCGCACTTTCCCTCCTCATGTCCCCCTGAGACGAGAGAATTATGCATTTTATTTCTGGAAAAAATCCTCAGATGACGCAAATATCATCATTTTGCGTCATCTGAGGATTTTTTGGCCAGAGGCTAAAGACTACAGCCAGTAGAAGGAGCTATTTCTGCATGTTTTCAAGAATGTAAATGCGCTTGGCTCGACCTCGGGCATTCATAACGGAGCGGTGCAGAAAAAAGTGAGTGTTTCAACTTTTCAATGAATTCCTATAAAAGTTTAGTTTCCATATGCGATCTGAAAACGTGCCAGACTGGACACGGGTCGTGAATGACTGCCAGGCTTACCTCAGCTCTGCTCTTCGCTCTCGTGATGAATGAAATATGACTCTTGCTGCGTTTGTGTCGAGACTTTCGTTCGGCTCACTCACACTGTATTGAAAAGACACGTTCAGTTTTTAATTGTAGTGTCTATTCTCTAACTGAACGAAATGATTGTATTACTATGAAAATCAAAACCAAGGTGGGGTGGAGCCGTGGTGGGCAAGTGATAAACCAGTAGCCGTGGCTTTGGGAGTGGCCTCGTTGGGCAGAGAAGGAGTGCATTCTGGGAGTTGTTGTCTTTCATCCACATGAGACAAAAATACATTTTCTGTCTTTTCTCAGTCTAGAAGGCACCAAATTCAAAAATAATTTCACATTTCTACTACATAAATGACCCAGTTTAAATACACATTCATCTTCCCAGCGCCTTTAATGTTTTGGAAATAAGTCTTTTATGCTCACCCAGATTGCATTTATTTATTAAAACAGTAATATTGTAAAATATGAAAGTCATTGAAACTTTCTAAAAAAAAAGGCCAAACAGCTAGGGTACCTTCTTCAATTTAAGTCCATAGGATTTTTATCCATCTTATCAACTGTGGATAAAATATGTGATCCTTGAACGTGAACACTCCAAACATTTTCAGTTTCTGATTGGCTGGTTGAAGCATTAATATTGGGTAACAGCGATAGTTCAGTAAGCGAGAGAGTAAGTAGTGTGATTAGAGGCAGCTGGACAAGATTACCTACTTCATCTGGAATTTACACTGGGAAACACGCGGGAATGATGTACAGTATCTCCAAGTTCCATGCTTTCAGCTCTCTTCCTCTCGGTCTTGGAACGCAACGATGGCATGGCCTCTTGGAAAACCTTGATGAATACATCCCGACCTCCTGATAAACACACTCACCAGTGTTTCAGAATGGACCAGCAGAGCCAAGCTGTTCAAACACACACACACACACACACACACACACACACACACACACACACACACACACACACACACACACACACACACACACACACACACACACACACACACACACAACACACAACACACAACACAATTCAGTTAGTGAGACCTGGCTGGACATTATGTTCCACTTGTGGTGTTTTTGGACAACAGTAGTAGCAACAGGAAAGCATAAAATAATTCCTCACAGCAGAGTTCTAAAACCCATCCACTGAAAGGCAAGGCCATATTATGTTGAAGTATTCTTTCTTTAGTGTTACAGTGTGTGCCTTAGTTTTAGCAAAGACATTTCCTTTCAGTGTTGAGATGGAAAGCTTTTACTACTAATGCATGCGTTCGTTTCTTTTAATAACCAAGTAGAAACGGCACCATTCACGAGGCACAAACAGACGTGCACAAGTACACAATGTCTTCCTTCTGATCTCCACAGGGCGATATGTATCTTTGATCTCTTGCAGAGAAACAATACACAGGACAATACAGAGTCACCAATAAACCCACATCGGGTGCAAATTCTACCAATGTGTAAATTCTATAAAGACTTTCTATAGTATTTCCTTTAATTTTTTGTGTGTGCAATCTGTCGAAGTAGTTTTGGGTGATGCAAATAGTTTTTTGGCACCCTTTTTCACAGTTAGTCTACTATCTTAAAGACTATCTTAAAAACAAAAAAACTTAAAGTTTATGTGAGGTATTTGTGGTTTGTAAATCTATTTTAAAATCAGTAATTTTGATCAGTTTTGATAATGAACATAAGGCGCTGTTGCTATGTGGTTGCCAACTCAAGCGAACAAAAAATGTAAAACTTACATTTCTAGCAACTTTCAATTTGGAATAGCATACTATACTATTTATGCCCAAAAATGGCATGGAAAAACAGAAAGCGTAATATCCTTGTCATAATGAGGACATCAAAATTCAAAGAATAGCAATATTTGCAGCTCCTTTTAGTTTGTGATTTGACCTCCAGCTCCAAAACAATAACATCTACACAATTTTTGCATTTAATGAGGAAGTCTTTAGTCATTTTTTAAAAAGTGAGCTCAAGCTACCTACTTATCAGTGCTGTTATGTCAAAAAGACTTCCTGCAACAAGCTGCTTTCCCTTCCTGCTGTTTCTTTTGGGACTTTCTATAAAAAGCTTTAAGAATTGTTGTGAAATTCCCATCTACGTAACCCAAGAATTGACACATATTTTCCACATAATAGGCCAGATAATAATTACTATTGGTCAGATGGCTTTCCTGTCCCAAAGGCTGTCATGGAAATAGTCCTTGAAATTATATTGGCAATCAATATAATCTTGTAACCAGGTGCACACTGATTTACCAGCACCAAACAAACATTAGTCACAAGATGAGAGGAAAAACGGTTGAAATGGCGGACAGATGGTGTCCACTCGAGAACTGACGTCTATGCTGATAACCACGATCAGAGAGGTTCTGTCATCATAAAACCTCTGAAAATGAGGAACTAAGTCTGTGGCCAAAATACAGGATGGAGTTTAATTTAGATAGTCTTCTGTTTAAAAGCCTGACAACGGCCTCTACATCGTAGCTTCAGTTATTTCACCTGTACACACCCAGACACACAATCCTAAGTGTATTGGCTCACAGCCATAGGGTTTAATGTGAATGGAAGAGCTTCCCATTTTGTTAGCAGGTTGCTCTTAATTCACTGAGAGCGGATGAAGTGCAGCTGTCTATACTTCTCCAGTTCTTAATCTCTGCTATCACCAGACACGTTATAGTCTGACTGACCATTTTGCTTCACTGTTTCAAGAGGAAAGACAGACAGAAAGGCTGGGGAGGTGGAAGGAAGGAGTACCATCCATTAACAAACATTTACACATCTATTACAGCCTGAGTATATGCAAGGAACTGAATAACAGCTTGCGAAAGTGTATGAGAAACATTACCAAACAAGCAATAAAAGAAAACTACATTATTATCCATTACAGTCAACAACAAAAAAACAGAGATGGCTTATTCTCTATTGGCATTAATAACAAAGCTGCACCGAGGCTTGTTTTGTGTTCATTTGTTATGAGGCCATTATTTACTCACCTGCTATGGTAGGCAAAGTCATATTAAACCTTGTAGACAGAGGGAATATTGTCTCATCTAGGCAATAAGCTGGAAGTACTACCCTGACCATGTGTGTGTGGAAAGAGTGAGTCTGCAGAACTTGGATGGTAGTTAGGAAAGTGCTTTATGTTGTCCTCAGGCATGACAGAGGCTTTCAACAACACCTCCTTTACATGTTAATGTGCTCAATGATGTTCACACATTTACTTTTGCAAACTGACAATGAACTAATGCAATCTTTCATTTCAG
Source organism: Gobio gobio (assembly GCF_949357685.1). Lineage (NCBI taxonomy): Eukaryota > Metazoa > Chordata > Actinopteri > Cypriniformes > Gobionidae > Gobio > Gobio gobio. The sequence continues at coordinate 19,061,106 of NC_137117.1, read as the reverse complement.
TTGGCAACTACATTTGGACAGCTTTGCCAAACCTGCCACCATGCTACAATAGTGTTGTAGTGGTTGGCAGAGCATTTAAAACAATGGTTCTCAACCAGGGGGCCTAAAAACTTCCAAGGGGGCCTCAAGATAACTTAAAGGGATAGTTCACCCAAAAATGGAAATTACCCCATGATTTACTCACCCTCAAGCTATCCTAGGTGTATATGACATTCTTCTTTCAGATGAATACAATCAGAGTTATATAAAAAAAATGTCCTGGCTAATCCAAGATTTATAATGGCAGTGAATGGCAGCTCAAAATTTGAAGCCCAAAAAAGTGCATCCATCCATAATAAAAGTAATCGGCTCCGGGGGGTTCATAAAGGCCTTCTGAAGTGAATCGAGAGGTTTGAGTAAGAAAAATATCCATATTTAACACAATATAAAGTAAAATATCTAGCTTCCAGTGGGCCGCATTCTGTATTTAATTTACAGAAAAAGCGTAACTGGCACGACAAGGACATCGGACGCGGCGAAAGCGGTAGGGCTGTGCGATATTGAAGAAAAATGCGATATGCGATATCCTTGTTAAATAATGCGATATGATATTGCTTTAAGTGTGTAAAATCTATTTAAATTATTTACAAACTGAGAAGGATACCATTTATGTGTTTCACATTCTTTCTGGGAACAGAAAGCATCGCTACAACTTCTGAAAGTGACCAGCAGTGTTTTAGCAAAAATTAATGACACAAATCTGACAATATAATTTTAACATCAATGTAAACTAACAAAAAATGTAATGCCAATATTTAAATACCAAAAACTCTTTGCTTGACTTGGTAATATATAGTTATATCAACCTAAAACTTAACATCAAGAACATCCATGTAAACAAAGACACCTGAACTAGGGGTGGACGATTATTGTTGTTATTTTAATTTATCTTTGTTATTAAAAATAAGAACTAAAAACAGTAGCCTTCACATTAATTAAATATACACTGATACATAATAAAGCTACAAAGGTTATTCAGCCAAGAGCAGTGAGTGATTTTCTCTTTTTCTTTTGTTGTTTGACAGACAGTGGCAGGTTTACTGTGTTAGCAGGTTTACTGTATTAGCAGGCTGTCACTTTAAGACATAACGCACAGATCCTATTGACACGCATTCGGTTTCTTTCCCCAACTGATATTGTTCACTTGAAGCATAATCGACTGTGTTTTCATGAATACTCATCAAGACAGCCATTTTGACACAACTGTGTGTGTATTTGACAGTTCGAGTGTGTAACAATACACGAATAAAAGAACGGCTTGTGTGCACGTTTCGGTGTGTGTGTCAGACAGCGCGAGACTGCAAGGAGGTTTTTTTCCCGCAAGTTGTGTTTAATAACTCTTTTTAACGTCAAGCAAGTCACATAAATAACAGTCGTTCATTCAAGTCTATTCTCTGCTATATATGCATCGACCTAGTAGCCTATTAAAATCATTCAGATATTGCGTGCTCTTGCGATATGTACATTTGCGATATTTCCATAATTTCCATATATTGTGCAGCCCTAGAAAGCGGTTTGAACTGCGAGACACTTTCTGTCTAATGCTGGGTACACACCAAAAGATAATCGGGCTGATTTTGGGCCGATTTCCCCCCTTCCGACAATCCTAGCTATGTCCCGATTATCTTGATGGTTCTAAAGATGTCCTGTGGTGTGAAGTCCTGTGGTGTGAAGTGTGTTAAGAGTGTCCGAACCTGCTCGGAAGAACGTTGGAGCCGTCCCAATCGAGAATCAGAAATCCTGATGTGTGGGGGGAACCCCGAGGACAAACGCGCGCACACTCACGAGTTCTGTTTAATTCTAACATATCTTCAAACATTCCCTAATAACATCAAATAGTCATGAACTGTAAGAAACTCAACAATTATAAAAAAAAAAACATAGCAGTGTGATTTTTTTTTACCATTACTCACCTCTAGCTCACTCTGTAACATGTACAGAGTCAGACCATGTTCCCGCCGTCTCCACGACTTCACCCAAACCCTTTTCTTTTTTATGCGAGAATTTTCTGTGATTATCATTCCAAACAAACCAAATCTGTTTGTGTGTTGTGTGCTGTCTTTGTCACATAATGGCACACCACACACTATAGGAACAAAACGGTTAAATCTAGGATTATTTGTCCTCATGATTGTGGTCTATCACATTTTGAAAATCTTATAAGATGTAAAAAATCTTTTGGTGTGTACCCAGCATAAGTTGAATACGGAAGGCGGTCCGCGGGAAGCTAGATTTCCCCTTCGTTCAGTCACTACGACGTACGTTAGTGACTAATGGTTTCGCTTAGAAGCCAATTACCTTCGAGGAATTTAACAGCCCCCAATGGCAGTGCCAATGCCATGGGCATGAGGAATTTGCATGCGTAACTCCGCCCCACCTCGTGGGTATATAAGGAAGTATGCTGGCAACATCGCATTATGTTTCTGCTTTGGAGCCAAGAGCATCTCTTCACTCCTACAAACCTGAATTCTGAAGTCTTCTCTTCAGTCTTCGAGACGAGCGGTTCTCCAGGGTGTTGGTGTGACGGCGCGTTCCAGCGATCTCACATTGCCTGCCTGCTGATCTGTGCAGTGATCTGCAACAGCTGTGTGTGTGTTTCCCTGGGCGCTTCGGCACTCTGCAGAGCTTTCCTCTCACAAAAAGAGTTTGCGCGTGGCACGTCTTTTTCAAGACGGTTCGCCCGTGCACTTCCGGGTGAGATCGATCTCCGTTGCTGTCTATGGGCACATTCACTGCTCGACGTGTTTGGGCTTCAGCACGTTCTGGCAGTGTTTGTGGATGCGTCATGTTCCCACTGTGGGAACGTGACCATCGCGATGTCGCGGTCGAGACTCAGTGATCTCCGTGAGGAGAGAGAGTCCCCTCTGCCACACCCCAATCTACCGTCTCCGAGAGAGGTGGTACTTTGGCTGGTGGCCAGGGTGACCTGAGGGCGGTGCCGTGGTATTAAAGACCCCGACGATCATTCCTCGGGCCACGCCCCCCTCTCGCACATCGCTTGCCGCGACTGTTGGACTGAAACAGCGGCCCGTCTCTGATGCCTCGTTCGTTTCTTTCACACTCCAGATAGCAGTGAGATGTCGATCGCCGCATCCCAAGGTGGGCTGGAGTCCTTTGGGGATGACGATTAGGTTGTGCTCCGCCTCCGGGTGTGTCAGCGCTGCTTGATCCGACCTAAAGTTGACAGCCATTTTATCTCGGGCAGCCGCGGGCCTCGCGCTTGTGTGGAACTCCGCCCTGTCGCGAGCGCTCGTGGTTGCGCGATTGGTTTTTGGGGGCGGCACCCGACAGCTGTTGGGCCCCGCCCCCAATGCCTTTCGCTCCCGAGGTGCATGAGGAGATCACGCGGTCCCGGAAGTCCCCGTGCTTCCCGCGACCGTTTGGTGGCCTCCTCCGCCTTCTCTGCCCTTGATGGGGCCGCGGCCCAGGGTACACTGGGGCCCCATCCCCCCACTGTTGAACTCTCTGTTGCGCACTACGGTGTCCACAGAGGGCTTTGACGTGGCGTGGTGTGTCTGTCCTAAGCACCCTCCCAAGCCTATGGGCTTGTCTACTTCGGTGGCATGGTCCTGCAGAGCTACGGGGCAGGCCGCCGCCCCTTTGTACATGCACAAGGGTGGAGCCGAACCAGGGCTCTTCTATGAGCTGCGTGCCGCCACTGATCCCGCCCCCCGGGCGGTGAAGGTGGCCACACGCTCCCTGGGTCGGGCGATGTCCACAGCTGTGGTCCGGGAGAAACACCTGGCCTTACCTGGTGATGTGGAGGACGTTGAGCGGGCCCGCCTCCTCAACTCGCCCATATCCCAGACTGGCCTCTTCGGCGGTGTGGCTGAGAACTGCGCCCAACGGTTCTCGGCCGCCCGAAAGCAGACTGAGGCTGTAACACGTACTGCCCCGGCGGCCAGCTGCTGCACCGGCCGCCGGCTCAGTCGCCTCAGCCCGCTCACTGCCGAGGGCGCCCTCCCCCCTCCCGCCCGGCCCCAGCAGCAGCCTTCACCTGGGCCGCGCCGTGGCGGTGGTTGCAGGATGGCGCCCAGTCCACTCTACAGCCTGGTTAAACGCCTCTCTCTCGCCAGCCTCCTCTCAGAGCAGACCCCAGTGGAACGTGCGTCCTTCCCTAGTCTCCTCTGTCAGGACGCAGCCGTTAACCGTGCCCCCCCACCGGGACGCCCAAATGCCTCCCCCTTCCCTGGCTTCAGGTTCCGGCACTGTCCCGCTGGGTCGCGAAGACTGTCAGACGTGGCTACGCGATTCAGTTCGCGCAGGCTCCTCCCTGCTTCCGGGGAGTCCGCTGCACTATGGTCGGGGCCAATGCCCCTGTCATGCGTGTGGAGATTGCCACCCTACTGGCGAAGGGTGCGATCGAGCCTGTCCCTCCAGCCGAGATGAAGTCCGGGTTCTACAGCCCCTACTTCATTGTACCCAAGAAAACCGGTGGGTTACGACCGATCCTGGACCTAAGTGATGGAGCAGTAGATCTCTGTGTTAGCAAATCTGCGCCCGAGAGTGACTCATTATGGAGCCAGTCGTCGAGGTAGTTCAGGATGCGAACCCCGTGCTGCCGGAGAGGCGCAAGGGCTGCCCCGACAATCTTCGTAAAGACACGAGGGGACAGAGATAGGCCGAATAGGAGGACCGCGCACTGATATGCCCGCCCCTCGAAAGCAAACCGTAGGAACGGTCTGTGTCGAGGTAGGAGGAGACGTGAAAGTAGGCGTCCTTCAGGTCGATCGCTGCAAACCAATCGGCTGGACGAACGCATTCGAAAAGGCGTTTCGCTGTCAACATCCTGAACGGAAGCCTGTGGTCGAACTCTCTCCCCGTGGTCGAACCTCAGTTTTCTACGGACCGGAGTGTCCGGAGTGTCCAAACATTCCAGGCATATTGTTATGTCAACAGATGCCTCATCCACGGGCTGGGGTGCCATGTGCAATGGACAAGCAGCCGCGGGCTCCTGGACAGGACCCCAGCGCCTTCTGCATTCCCTCAGCGCCTTCCTGAACCGATACCTTCACAGGCTTCCGTTCAGGATGTTGACAGCGAAACGCCTTTTCCAATGCGTTCGTCCAGCCGATTGGTTTGCAGCGATCGACCTGAAGGACGCCTACTTTCATGTCTCCTCCTACCTCGACACAGACCGTTCCTACAGTTTGCTTTCGAGGGGCAGGCATATCAGTACGCGGTCCTCCCATTCGGGCTATCTCTGTCCCCTTGTGTCTGGCAGTCTGGCACGCTATGGGTCCCAGTGACTCGGGCCTGCTTACAGACTCTCTCCCCATGGTCGAACCTCAGTTTTCTACGGACCGGAGTTTCCAGGCATATTGTTGTGTCAACAGTGCCTCATCCACGGGCTGGGGTGCCATGTGCAATGGACAAGCAGCCGCGGGCTCCTGGACAGGACCCCAGCGCCTTCTGCATTTCAATTGCCTCGAGTTGCTGGCAGTACGGTTCGCCCTGCACCGCTTCCGAGCGTTGCTGAGGGGTCAATACATGCTAGTCCGGACAGACAACACGGCCACAGTAGCGTACATCAACCACCAGGGCGGTCTATGCTCCCGCCGTATGTCTCAACTCGCCCGCCATCTCGTTTTATGGAGTCAGAAGCACCTGAGGTCCCTTCGTACTGTCCACATCCGGAGAGACCTGAACCATGCAGCCGACGAGCTCTCACAGGTTCAGCCACTTCCTGGAGAATGGAGACTCCATCCCCAGACGGTCCAGCTGATTTGGGAACAGTTTGGCGACGCACAGGTAGATCTGTTTGCCTCCCACGACTCTTCCCATTGCAGCCTGTATTATTCCCTGACCGAGGGCATGCTCAGCACGGATGCACTGGCGCACAACTGGCGGCGGGGCCTACGCTTATATGCGTTCCCCCCAGTGAGCCTTCTCGCACGGGTACTGTGCAAGATCAGGGAGGACAAGGAGCAGGTCATGTTGGTCGCCCCGAATTGGCACGGCCAGACCTGGTTCTCAGAACTGCTACTCCTTGCGACAGCCCCTCCCTGGCCTATTCCTCTGAGACTGGACCTCCTTACTCAGAGACGGGGCACCCTATGGCACCCACGTCCAGCATTCTGGAAGCTCCACTTATGGCTTCTGGACGGGACGCGGCAGGTTTGAGTGGCTTCACTTCCGCTAGGGCAGAGTCTACTCGACACATCTATGCGTTGAAGTGGAACCTCTTCGTCACCTGGTGCTCTTCCCGCCCAGAAGACCCCTGGAAATGCCCGATCGGGTCCGTGCTATCGTTCCTCCAAGAAGGGTTGGAGCGAAGGCTGTCCCCCTCCACCCTTAAAGTGTATGTGGCTGCAATATCTGCCCATCACGACCTCTTGGGGGACAAAAAGGTAAGTCAGCACGACCTGATCATCAGGTTCCTGAGGGAGGCGAGGAGACTGAATCCTCCTCGCTCTCCTCTCGTTCCCTCTTGGGACCTCTCAGTAGTCTTAAGTGCTCTGCAGAGGCCTCCCCTTGAGCCTTAGCGGTCGGTTGATATTAAGTTCCTGTCGATGAAGACGGCACTTCTGACCGCACTGGCCTCCGTAAAGAGGGTCGAGGACCTGCAGGCATTTTCGGTTGACGAAGCATGCCTAGAATTCGGGCCGGCTAACTCTCACGTGATGGCTGGATATGTGCCCAAGGTTCCTACCACCCCATTCAGAGATCAGGTGGTGAACCTGCAAGCGCTGCCTTTGGAGGAGGCAGACCCAGCCTTGGCATTGCTCTGTCCAGTACGTGCTCTCCGCGCTTACGTAGAGATGACGCAGTGTTTCAGGACCTCAGACCAGCTCTTTGTCTGTTATGGTGGAGAGCGGAAGGGAAGAGCTCTCTCAAAGCAGAGGTTGTCTCACTGGATAGTGGACACCATTGTTTTGGCTTACCAGCAGCAAGGTCGACCATGTCCCCTTGGTGTGAGGGCACACTCCATCCGGAGTGTGGCCTCCTTTTGGGCTCTAGCGCATGGCGCCTCGCTAACAGACATCTGCAGAGCTGCAGGCTGGGCGACACCGAACACATTCGCCAGATTCTACAATCTCAGAGTGGAGCCAGTGTCCGACTATGTACTCGCCTCTACTAGTGGACGGTAATGGACTAGGCTCAGGTGTCTTCGCTTGCTCGCCATTCCACTCCACGGACTGGATACGTGCAATATTCTCCTCAGGTGAGCTCCCTGAGAGCCCTGAGTTCCTCCAGCACTGTCGACGCCGACATCAGTTCCGTCTGCCCTTTCGAGCCCAGACCCTCATGTCCGGCCAGGTGCCCCGTGTGCATGGTTCTCCTCTGGCGACCCCCACACGAATATTTTCACAGTAAGCCTCCTCAGTGAGCAGGTGTCTTTCCCTTGGCAAGTCCCTGCCACCCCTAGGGTTAAAAATCCACCTTCGGCTGGTACCCTAGAGTTTCCCATAAGCAGCCCTTAGCGGGTCATATTTGTACTCTCTAAGTACTCCCCACGGGTAGGCATCTTGGCATTCCCACACTGGGATATGCTCCCAGTGTGCCTTGGTATTCCTGTGATAAGTGGGAGTCCTTCGGCCCTATATGGCGGGATCTCACACTTACGCAGGGCACTAGAAGACAGCTGAGTGGCGTTGTTATATTGGAACCCCCATTCGTTAGTCACTAACATCCGTCTCCGTTCCCTCCTCAGGGAAAGAGGGTTACATACGTAACCGAGACGATTTTACTTTATAAAGTTTTAAATATGGATATTTTTCTCACACAAATGCATTGCTTCGCTTCAGAAGGCCTTTATTAACCCCTCAGAGCCGTGTGGATTACTTTAATAATGGATGGATGCACTTTTTTGGGCTTCAAATTTTGGCCTGCCATTATAAAGCTTGGATTAGCCAGGACATTTGTAATATATAACTACGTTTGTATTTGTCTGAAAGAAGAATGTCATACACCCTCACACCAGTAAACGTATCATCAGATAAGATGGTAATGCAAGAGGGAGGGGGAAGTTATTTCAATTAAAGATTACAAGTGCACATGAATAAAAAGATAATTTATAATAAATACTGCAATATTACATAAAAAAATTCTTTTTTAACTTAATTGAGTTACTATTAACTACATAAATGCAAAAGGATCAGCGTAGGTGAACTGACATTGGAGACAATGGCATTGTTTCAAAAGATTCAAGTGATGTACAGACTTGTTTTATTCTAGGGAACTTTTAACGTGGAAAGGAGTTTTTACTTTGATTTCAATCTCGAAACATTATGTAAATAATGTCCTGTGAATCCCCTTCAAATGGGACTACTAGATAACACACAAAAACTTTTCTTTCTCTGGAAAGAGTCACTGTCTCTTTTTCAGCAGGCAGCTTTGCATTGTGATGCATTTCCTGAATGATCTCTCTGCCACATCCTGTCTGCACATGTGACTTGAGTATCTGTACTCTCTCACTTGTTCATGTGAGCACGCCAAGATGCCACATACATCAATCCATTCAACTTCCTTAGCAACATGCCACAAAATACATCTGTGGACTGCTACAATATTCTTTTGTACTTTTTTGTCAGCAAAGAGTTGTAATGATTGTTACCGTTTCTCAGTTAATATTTAATATTATTTGGAATATTGGTATCCTATAATTGCTAAACAAAAATTAAACTCTTATTATAGGCTACTTATTTTGTGATAATCTTTTTTTAGTCAGTTTACACAGGGTCAAATCAATTTTGAAATATGTTGAAGAAATATTACTAACACAATTATTGACAATGGATGGGGATTAGAAAATCCTCTTTGCTCTTCTATATACTTATGTCTTTAATAATCATATCATTTAGATATTGGCCATTTGGAGGGATGTTGCTGCATAAATCTGTAGCCTACACCCTTGAGACACTTGGCCCCGGCCAAGAAGCTCTAAAAGAGACAGTCTCTGGGTTTCAACCAGACAGACACCCACATTTCATTCACTTCCTGTCAAAATGGACAAATTATTCTCACATCACACTGATCAAGGGTCAGTTTCGTCTATACAGAAGTAGGTTTGCTCTTATAACAGTGTGAAAAAGCTGTTGCATGCAGTCAAGGTATTAGAATAAATTGCTGCAAAAACAAAATAATGTATGCATTCTGGTCTATTTCTCGAGTTATTATATAACACGCTCTAATTAAAAACATGCACATGGACACAAACTGTTTTGTGTGAATGTTGAAAAACACAGAATTCGGCATGCAGTCAGTTCAGAAAACCGGAATATCGTCACTGTCAGTCTCTCGAGTTTTGCATGTCAGTTGTAACGTCTGGGGAGAAAAGACGTTGTGCATAAACTGAAATATGTTGTTTTTACTGTAGGTACTGAATCGCCTCATGACTTTTGGTGGCTACTGACGCCCCCATATTAGCAAGCACACTCTTCAAACACCGCTATATAGTTTAAGATTGACTTTATGGTGACTATTGACCTCATTCATTAATGACCGCAAACAAATAGCGTATTTATGTGCAGAGACTTACGATTCCGTGCAAACTTTCCACCGAACAACAGTGGCATACCCCTCGAGCTACTCTTTTGAAATTAAGGGGCGCGTGCCTGCAGGTAGTAATTTGGATACAACACACACAAACATCTCCAAATAAGGGCATTCCGCACAATTTAATCGGCCTCTCGCTTGCTTATTTTTGCGCACGTGTAGATTGAGATTATTATGATTATTTATTTAATTCAGATTAATTTTGCGAATTTGAATATTAAAATTTATGATTTTCATCACTAGTATGAAAAACATTATAATAGTACGAATTTGAATCATAAAAATGTTAGCACAAATACGTGTATACGCTGGGTAAATTGGATGAGCGTTGCTATGTGGTTGCTAAAGTGTTCTAAATGGTTTTTAGCACATTGCCTTTGTTGGGTGTTTGCTTACTGGCCCAAGTAAAGGAGTCCACTATCAAGTCTCTGACATTGTTTTCTGGCCAATATATGTGCCTCAGGTCAGGTGGCTTCTTTAATGCAAATACTGTATGAGAAGGGGGGGAAAAAAACCACACACACACACACACACACACACACACACACACACACACACACACACACACACACACACACACACACACACACACACACACACACACACACACAATTTCAAGTATCAGTCCACAGCACACATGGAGCAAAACAAGTTACATATCAAAGTTTACTTTTTATATAGTGGTTTATAAAAAAAACCTGAGTAAAAGCAGTAATAATAGTGACGCTTACTTTAGCAAACATCACTAAGATATAAACACACTCTAGTGTGCCATCTCTACCAAGCTCCCATCTCTCTTGCTGTGCTAATTACATGCAACCCACTGTCAGCCCATTGTTTTGCCCAACCATTAAATGGCCCATTCATGGCTTTGCTTTAGGTCCCCTTGTCTTCAAACTAATTATGCATTCACTTTTTTTTTTTTTTTTTTCAGTCGTCATGACTTGAAATGACTTCAGCCTTCGAAATCTGCTCAAAAACCCAATTACGTTTTCAGCTGACAAGTTACCCACACACACCCGTCTCTGTAACTGAAGACAAAACAATAGCTAATCAAGACACAGGGAGTTATGCAGTACTGACACCAGCGACCATCCAAAGAGGCTCTGACGAAACGGGCACCGGCTGTGAAGGCAGACAAAAGGGAAACAACGTAAAGAGAGCCGTAGAAAATAGAAGGGGGTTTATTTTGTGACCTGGAAGGTCAGGCGCTACACTGGGATGGTGATGCGGTTTGTGTCTTGTCAAAGCACCATGGGGGAATGTGTTTGTGTGTGCAGGCAGAGGGCAAGGGTTCAGCTCTGACCTAAAGGAAGAGAATTGATGCTTGGAGGCCTGGAATCCTGGGGTCACTCTTTAGATGCACATTCCAACGCATATTCCTAACGGCGATCCATACATTTCCTACAATGAATTTGTTTGACATCACTGAAGGTCTCAGAGTCCAGCATTAGAGGAATGTAACCAGCCCCTTTATACTACAAAACACAGTCTCTGCCCCATAGGAAGATGTTGTTTTTGAGGTTAGGAAAGCACATTAGGCTGTTGCCGGTATCGTAAGTGCAAAGAAAAACATTCTGGGAAGAAATCAAAGATGTCCACACAATAAGAGCACTTGTGCACAAAATGGCAAGGAATTTGTCGAGTGGACTTCTGGGGAAAATAACCTGAGCAATGTCAATGTGAATTCAACATACAAAAGAACAAAGTAGAGAAATTATAAGGGAAAAATCTTTATTTTCAATCTATATTTTCAAAAAAATAGAAAAGTTATTTACACATGCATGCCAAAAAGGCACGTATTAAATATCCTTCAGGACCAAAGTATTTTCAAATATAAATGAACAAATAATAACAAAAAAAAATCCTTCATTTTGTACATCTTCAAATAACAAACAAAAAACTGAAAATAAACATTAAATAAATAACTTAAACATTAACACAATATGTACAAACATTTGCTTCTTGATTTAGATGAAAATTGTGCACCAGGAAATAAAGTTAGACAATGTTAATAACGTTTAAGGAGTTGACAAAGTGATTAAGACAAATCGGTTGTTTTTTTTTTTAGTCCACATTTTCAGCTCTTGTTAACGGTTAAATTACTGGTTATAGAATTTTAAACAATATTCCAGCAACAAATAGAAATACATCCACATCTACTCAGCATTTTAGACAAACATTTAAGTTGCCTAACCAATCTTGTGTAAATGCTTTGTATTCAGATTTTAAAAGTAAAGACTTTGAAACTTTTGGCACTCAACTTAAATGACTTCTAAACTGTCCAAACATTGGAAATGAACAAGGCTCTCATTAACAGGCTCTCAAAAAACACAAGATAAAAACACTTTTATCATCACTAGATTCTTTGGTTTATCTCGGCCTCCAATTTTGGTCTTCAGTTTGCTTTTTTGTATGCATTTCTCGCTTTAAACCTTTAGTCTTTGGCTAAGTGATTTCAGTTCGTTGTAGTTTCTCACAGTTTGCTTTCCTCCTCTTCCAGTGGTCGGTTTAGTCCGGGAATGTACTTCAGCAGCCTCCGCCTGAAGCTCTTCTGTTTGGGTTTGCGCTGCAGTGTGCTGAACCCTCCGCACTGCTGTTTTTCTCCATTAGGCACTGAGGATGACGACGATGCCGGGCCCCTCATGTAGCTGCGTGTGCTGGCACTGCGGGTCAGGGTTGTCTTGGCAGTAGCGAAGAGCTCGCTGGCAGGTCGGATGAGCCGCGGGCGGCCACTTTGAGTCTTCTCTTGGTTTGAGTCGAGCTCGTCGTTGCTGGCGTTGTTGGCACGTTCCCCCTGGAAGATGCAGGTTTGGTAGAGTGGATCGTCCTCAGCTGTGGCGGCACTGAGGTGGCTTACGCTGCTGCTCGTGCTACCGGTGCCACTTAACGCGCGCATGGCCGCGGGGCTTGGAGCTCCCAGACTACCGTACACGCCGGCCGACTCCAGAGACTCGTACATAGCCACGTCACTCATTACGATGCCTGTGAGATTGAAAACAGAGAGCTAAATTAACCCAGGTGGACAGGGTAAAAACAAAGTTATCACCATACTTCCCCAGTTGACTGATTATAATAAGAATTGCAAACAAGTTTTTCTGACATGTCATGTTTAAATATGCAAATAAGGCATTATCTAATTTATGTACAAATTTGCACAAAAATCTGAACATTGAATAAAGCCAGGTTAAAAATTCTTGATTAAATTTATTGACAGAAGGCCTTTTCTCACAGGGCGTAACCCCAGGAATGAAAACACAATTGGAGTGAAGAGGAGACCATTTAATTCTTACCTTTATAGCATATGAATACCCAGGATTATCGTTAACCCCAGGTCATTTATATTATATATATATATAGTAATTTATGCGATAGAATAAAAGTGTATTTTGCATGTTTTCTTTCCACTAGTCTGAAAAAACACGCTATCGTTAACACGTCTTACGTTAAAGGAAAATGACTCACAGTTTTAAGATTTTATTAATAATTAGTCTTTAAGAGATCCTACATTGTAGTAAAGTATTTAGTTTGAGCTTTGTTCACACCGGAAAAATACTATGTGACCGCTAAATATGTTTCTCTTCATTTACACTCTTTAAGTGTGTAGCGCAACATTGGGCTTACAGGAAGTGTTTAAAATACATGCAGAAGTGCTCAAATGTCACGTCCAACCTTTACACGCTATTAAAACAACCTCATAAGAAATTGGTGGCTTATTCAAAGGCCTGGGTTAGCAAGATTGCTATCATGTGCTAAAACTCACCATGCACGAGCCGCTGTTCTTGCACCATTAGAGATCTGTATTCATCCCATTTCTCATGGAGGGTTTGCTAGAAAGACAATAGACACAGTAAGAGTCATTCCACGTGTCATTTGGCTGGTGTGTTCATTTACTTTTTTCCCATCATCATCATAGAGAATAGGGAAGTGTGGTCAGTGAGGTTAGACTTAGCTCTCAGTTCTCTATCGCTACTTCTCCCATCAACAAGTCATCACATTTGAACGAAATGCAGAGTTCTTTGTTGTCTGTGTCCATTTTTAAATCACAATTCTTTTCGTAAAGCTAATTTGCTGATGGAATGAATGAAAAGATGGTTTGTCATGTTTGAAATTGTGGTTGAGATTGGTTTTATCTGTTATTCTACTGAATCTGGAAAAAAAAAAGGAAAACAACTCATGGAAGGTATTTTACAGGGATGTACCCATATTCAAAGTCAAGAGCAGATCATTATTTTCATGTTATGGGAGATACCATTTTGACTAAATACATAAAATATTAAAAACTGTTTTAAATCGTACAATTCAATTTAGGTAGCACAACATTACAATGTACGGTATAAAAAGTGAATATTAATTTAAAGTTTGCAAAATATTACATTTAACAGTGTTATAAATTATAAAATTAGTGTTTTTAAAAATTAACTTTAAGCGTTATTTATATGCTATTATAGTTTTTATTATTGTTTTGAATTGGCTTTTACATGTTCAGTTTTCATAACAATTTGTTTAATTTATAGTAATTATAATTGCTACAAAATAATTTTGTAATTTTTATATATTTTTAATAATTTTACTGTAAATTCATTTTGTTATGTGAATGTGCAATTTGTATTGTTTTTTATTAGTTATATTAAGCTTAAATTATTTATTTTTTTATCCACAGTTATTCATAGTTTTAGGAATTTTAATACTTCAACTGAAATAAAAAGATTAGGCTTTACAATCTAATATTCATTTTATTTTATTCAAAATGTTTAATCGTTCCTGTTAACAATAACAACACTGAAGCTGAATATACTCTAAAAGTAAAACAAGAAGTAAATTAGCATTCAAAATGAAACATTTAATAAAAATTATTACAATATATTGTGCATCCCTATTATTTTCCCATTAGCCATTTGTTTAATTGTAAGATATCAGACTTATCTACTACTCCACCGGTTGACTTTAAATTCGTTTTTTTTTCAACCATGACAAAGGCATGTGTGCCAAAACATGTTGGTTTTAAGTTCCCCAATCAACTGTAAAACTCTACCCGTCTAGTTACATTAGTTCATCAGCTCAGTTAATATTATAACATTTATGAAAGAGTTTGTGCATGCCTCAAATACAACTGAATTCAAAAGAGCTAATATGTCACGAACATGTTCACCATCACCATGAATTAGCTCCTCTCAAAAACTGCACCAAAATTACACCGTATTCTTTTTGTAGTTAGACTTTATAGCCTAGGCATCTTCTGAGAATGTCCTGAGGAATGTGAAAATGCGCGGTGCTTCTTTTCAGCTGTACCGAGGTATGTGAGGATTAAGACTGGACGGTCATTGGAACAGGTGGGGTGTGAGAGGAAACAGGTGTGATCAACACTAGTGTTCGGTGCCAGACCGGGGCAGCTGTGTTAAAGCTGGGCTTACATTACAACACTTGTAAACGTCTCAGTATACGAGACGACACGCTGCTTGATACATGCATGTCGGTTTGCATGTGGTTCGAGAGACTTACCTTTAGATACTGCAGTCGGGCTTCCAATTCTGCTTTTCTAATAGCGTTGCTGTAGACCGTTTCTAGCCTAGACAGGAACAAAATAACACAGTGTTGCATGACAAAGTCACTTCCTAAACTGTGCAGCATTACATGTCTTCAAACCTTTAATCTAATAAACACACCAATTAAAATCAAAGAGCTCTTTAAAACTGACTTCAGACCACAACGTGTCTGAATATAAACTTAGCGGTAATACAAAACTCCCCTTCCCCCAAATGTATATGATTTCAAGACCGGCATGGTGATATGGATATGAAGTGGGAACCTCTTTTTACTAGGCTGCTGTAAACTCTCTCATTTACAGCATAACCCCATGTTTCAAAGTGGAAATAATTGTGTTAAAAGCCGTGGAGAGGGAAGGCATAAATTGCCATGCATTCATGTGGTTCACATCCACACTTTATAAATGGAGGTTCATTTTCACTGGCCTTTCATCTTTTATTAAACACGAAATAAAAGGGGGAAAGGAAAGTGTGTTTCCAATCACGTAATAGAAGATCTACTTCTTCAAGCTAATCAGAAAACACCACAGGTATGAAATAATTTAGTTTCAATTTAAACTTTATTTGACTATTTTTTGAAAATGTGACTTTTGCTCATTTACAAAATCAGACATGGAAGAACACTGAACATCTACATACCTAATGTTGTTGCCTGATGATTTAATGAGCTGGACGATTTCTTTATGGCGACAGCCTTCCACAGAAGCGTCGTTCACGCTGGCAATCGTGTCTCCTACAAACCCAAGAGAAGAGTGTTCAACGGAGAACAGATTTGATTGGAAACTGTCTACAAAAAAATAATGTGTGTGCTGTGCTGCCTTAAAGTGATAGTTCAACCAAAAAATGTAATTTCAGTCATGATTATTTACTCGCGTATGTATTTTGAAACCTGTATTGACTGACTTTCTTCTAAAGGAACACAAAAGAAGACACTTGTTGCAGAATGTCCCGTTTCAACACAATAATAGTGAATGGTGACCACAGGTGCTACGCAAGAGTTCAGAGGAAACATTTTCAGTGAATACATTCAGTTTTAGTCTGTTACTCACAGAAAGCTATTGTACGGCTTCTGAACACTTAAAATAGTGCACAAGCTACTATTATGGTGCTTTATTTTAAACTTTTTGAAACTTGATGTCACATTCACTTTCATTGTACAGAAAAGAGAAGCGTAATCATTCTGCTAAACACCTCCTTTTGTGTTCCACTAGAATAAATGATGCATCTTCTCACATGACAAATCAACGCAAAATAACACTTGATTTTATTCGATGTAAAAATGTTGCTTTTTCTCCATAATCAACTTTTGGTTGATTTTGGGACACATCTGCCGGGGAGGGGCTGGGCTTCACACATCAATATGTTATGAAACCATTCTTTTTCTCCTAGGAGAGTTTTGGGTTCTCTTGTCTTAGAGCGATGAGGTCATGTGCCTTTGAGACAGGCCAAAGACGACAATAGCGCAAAGCATGCAGGGAATGCAGGAAGCGAAACCAACACACACGCACAGCAACTCTGAGCAGGAGTTCCTCATTACTACTGATCTGACATCAGTTTATCTATGAATCGTAATTGTTATATTTCGGACTTAGAGAAGATCAACTGATCCAAGGACAGAGCAAATAGGTATTTTAGATGCAGAAGTGTTTTTTCTCGTAGAGATTATAGAAAAGAATGCAGATTCTGCATGTATTAAATTTCCAGCAAGTAGTAACATTTCATAAAAGCCTGAATATGGCATTATAAGACAATGACAAAGATGTATTTTTAGAAAAAAACTTCTTGTTTTACTTGTCAATGTGTTATAAATAAACTCAAATACTCTAAATAAAGTTGTTTACAAGTTTCTATAAGGATTAAACTACCACAAAGATGCAAGTTTACATGCGTGACGAACCGGACAACCTTTGTAGCACACAAAGCTTTCAAAATTCATGTTTGAGATATAATTAATTTATTTAATTCAACAAAATTAGTTTCTTTAAGTAATGTTAACCACAGACCTACTGTTCAAAGCAAGTAGGCATTAAAGTGATCAGTGACAATAAAAGACAAATAAATGCAGCCTTGGTGAACAAAAGACTTCTTTCAAACATTTTAACGTAGCTCAAAAAATAAAAAATGGCTCAAAAAATGCTAAAATTATCTTACTGAAACTAATTTATCTAACTAACAGCTCCATTTCCTTTGCCTGGATGAAAGACTTGTGCAAGTACAATAAGAGCTCAAACAAAAAAGTGAACAACAGAAATGTTTAGGGGAAAAAAACTTGCAGATTAAAATAGAGATTGTATATAAACATGCGGCCCACAAAAAGCCACAGTGACTTGACTGTATCCTGTTTTACAGTTTGACAGAATAAAAATCAACCGTCTACGTGGGTGCTGAGCTGTGATATTTGCTCTTGCTTAAACTGTAAGACTGTCCTGCTGTTGACAGATTGACGAGATCTCCGAGTCAGAAACCAAGGCATTTGTAAGCCTTCTGAAATATTACTCCCGTTCACACAGACTCATTTTACTACAAAACAGGATGTTCAAGAGGTGGATGAAGGAAACTGATCCTTGTTATTGCTTTGAAAATGTACTCCCTTTGACCCCAAGGACCACTCTGAATATTCTAGTCTCTGTGTCAAATGCTGGTTTAGAGCGGGACTGAATGAGCAAACATTAAGGGTGGTGTTAATGTGAGCACACTTACCGACTTTAAGGCCTGCGAGTTGGGCAGGACTGTCTTCGTGAACTTTGCAAACAAAGGTGCACATCTCCACCGAGTTCTCACTCTGGTGATGCAGTCCGTATGTCTGCAGGCACACACACACAAAAAAGGGTGGTAAACAAAGCTGTCTACTGTGCAGAGAGTAGCTATTTATAGATATGCATTCAGATTATACTAAAGTAAACAAAGCGGGTCATTGACTAGCTAGCAAAGGTGTGCCATTTTCTTGAATAACGAGGTTTGTTGTTCGACGTAGCATTGCTAAATCAGGTCTGATAGCATTTCCACAGTGGCTTAACACCATCATGTGCTTCACAAAGACTGACTGACAGACTCAATGGTTTAAGGGAAGCCGAACGTGAGGAATGGCTCCAGGTGGTTCACTTGTATGCAAACATCCTTGATAAACAAGGGACACCGAAACTAGGCCATTTGAAACGCCTGTGTTTTGTTGTCATTTCAATGTTTGAACTGTATATGAAGTTCATCACCCCCCAAGCCATCTGGCTTAGGCTAACAAAAAAATTTGGCCAATCAGCATTTTACATTTGTTGACCATTTTTTGAGCGCTAGCAAAAGACACAGGGTGTTTACCCATTACTTCTGTAATGTGGAGCTTCTGTAATGGATAATGTGTGTTTTAAGCTGTAAATGATGTAAATTAAGCAAAAAATAAAAGTTAAAAAGTCATATTTTAGCAATAGCAATAAAATGTAGTTTGCACCAGTAAGATCTTGTTCAGTCGATCTATTCTGCAATAAAACAACTGAAGTCAGCTTCAGTGGACTAGCACTTGGATCGCGGTGTAAACTGTGAAGGATGTTAAGTCTCTGTAACATATCATAGTGGTGTGAGATATTTTAGAGAAATACACTTCAAATTCTATGAGTTAAGAATACAATGCACCTCTACACAGCAAGAGTTTAAAACGGAGCAGGAAGAGACTCAGTGAGATGTCCATAATATGCAAAACATCAGCTTCAGTTTCCACCATAACTGTAATCAGTAGCTCGTGTCAAGACGCAAACGCTGATATACTGATGCCATTTGAAAGGGTCGTTTGCATGTTAGTGCCTCTGGTATCGGTGGTATCTTTGGTTTACTGACGTGCAGATTCAAATGAGCGTCTCAATTTGCTGTTAATTTCCTGGTGTGCAAAGCCATAATTTTTTTTGTGGGGTGCAATGTTTTCACCAGTCACCAAAGAGACGCGCTGTGGCTCTAAGACGCTCTCATGATCTTCACTTTCACAATGAATGATAATTTCTTACGTGTGTAAAATGCGTAGGAACGCTTCATTTGATTGGTTTTGAGGATGACTGATGTTGGTGCTCATTTCCTAAAATGAAACCCAAAAGTGTTGTTGAGGTTAACAGCTTTGTGAGTGGAGGACACTGTTAAACCTCATTTTGTCAAAAGAAAAGGTGATTCTGACTAAACTTTCGATGACTTCATGAAGACTGTTCACCCAAAAACAAATATTCTGTCATCATTTACTCACCCCCTGGCTGTTACAAACCCCTATGATGTTCTTTCTTCAGCAGAGCACAAAAGATGAGGTTTTAAAGAACGCTCACGCTGCTCCTTACCATTACAATGAAAGTGAATGGGGACTGAGGCTGTTAATCTCCAAAAAGGCACCATAAAAGTGGTCCATATGATGGGTGTGCTATAGGGCTGCACAATATATCGAAATATCACAAATGTACACATCGCAAGGGTACAAAAAGATTTTAATAGGCTACTTCAACATTGTGAAAAGTGTACGTTTTAGGTTGACGCATATAGCAGAGAATAGACTGGGTACACGACTGTTACTTGCTTGATGTTAAAAAGTGTTATTAAATGCAATAACTTGCGAAAAACAACAACTTGCAGTCTCACGCTGTCTGACACACACCGAA
The DNA here is from genome assembly GCF_949357685.1 of Gobio gobio. NCBI lineage: Eukaryota > Metazoa > Chordata > Actinopteri > Cypriniformes > Gobionidae > Gobio > Gobio gobio. Next base: position 19,041,401 of record NC_137117.1, on the reverse strand, counting down.
ACGTGCGCACAAGCCGTTCTTTTTTTCGTGTCTTGTTACACACTCAAACTGTCAAATACGCACAGTTATGTCAAAATGGCTGTCTTGATGAGTATTCATATAAACACAGTCGGTTATGCTTTAAGTGAACAATATCAGCTATATTTTAAGTCTTCTAAACGCATGCAACAGATTTATGTGAGACACATACAAATACAAATTCAGCCGATATTCTTGCTTGACAGCTAGTCACATGTCACTTTCATTGTATGGAAAAGAGCATTTCTGACATTCTCGTTCTGCTACAAATAACTTATGTAATATATTACAGAAGAAAGAAGGTAATACAGGTTTCAAATATCATGAGGATGAGTACAGAGAAAAAAACTCTTCCAAAACGATCACTAATTTAGGAGGGAAAAAATGCTAAGTCTATCTCTGAAACGTGAATCATTTGTAAAGTGTTTTCAAATGTTTGGAATCGCCTGCTTCCTTCCTCTTCCCACACGCTCCAAATGATTACACAAGTCTCTGAGACACCAAGCGCCTCAGGAGATGCAAAGTACAGACATATTTACATAGTAGATACGGCCAACCGTATCCCTGCTGCTAAGAGACTCAAACAATGTTGTCTACAGCACGCCATCCCAGAAAACAATTCACTTCTTGATATGTCGCCTATCAGGTGACAGAAACTTGATGTCATATCCTGTACTTGAGGACAAGGCAGGAAAGGAGGGGTCCTCCATCCTGAATCTGAACTATTATATTAATAATAAATTACAAGACAAGCTAAGACAGTCAATTAGGTTCCCACACCGAGATTTTTGATTCTGTCAAAACTAGAACCGGGTTATAGGTGGATAGCTAATACTTGTTTCTGTTGAAATGAGGTGCCATCCACTAAAGTCAAATCACAAGTGAGACCTTAAAGCTGAACTTAACAGCTATTTAACAATTAAGAGATCCTTCATCCAAGCCAGGTCTTGCTTTTATTTAATCCTGAGCAGCCCACCCACATGTACTTTGAGGTGACCAGGCGTCCCCCCCATTTTTGGTGTTCTGTCCCCGACTGGAGCTGTCCCCATAAATGTCCCAGTTCTACAGCTCATTCAAAACAACTCGCAAATACATTGCAAAAAAGCCCGACCAACATACAGCAGCTTGCTGGTTATAGGAGCAATCCTATAGTGATTATTTTCACCAACAGATGGCGCTGTGAGCTATGCTGACTCTACTTGGTCGCGCGCCACTACTTCATCCTTCACAAACTACAAAAACATGAATTTGTGAAAACACTGACATCATGCGCATTATGCGTTCAGTCTATAGACACACAGATTTTCTTTACAAAGTGACGTCGCCAACTACTGGCATGGCATGCATAATACAGCGCATTTAGTCGTTTCCGCGGATCCGTGTGAAAGGGGATCATTTTGACGACCTTGTCATACATACGCGAAAAACACAAAGAAAAAACTTGGCTGTTTTTAGTACATCACTGTCATGTAAACATACCCTAGGTCGCTTTAGAAAGGTTTTACATTATTTTTCACCAGTTCAGATGCTATGAATGAATTCAGATAATATCTCTCACATACAGTGACTGAGTTTCTAAATCCCTCTTACCTGGATTTCAAAGCCAAATGCTTCCTCCTCTTTCTTTTCCAGGATCACCGTTTTCCTGGAAGGAAATTCAGCAAAACAGAGGGTATTCTGTTAATACGAGCAGAGGAAAGGGCTGTTGTACAGAGACAATCTTAGTAAAATGACATTCTGGGTGGTTTGAACTCAATCCATGACCTTGACTAACTGTCAATGCTTACAAGAACAAGGATGATGAAAGATCACAGAGGAAACGCATAATCAACCCCATGATCGTGCTATTTTGGAGAATACGTCTTCATGGCGTAATAGGAAACATGTGAAAAAGAACAAAAAGAAGTCTGGGCGTGACATCTGAACAGCTCACTCTCAAACTATGTTTTCAGTATGCTTTCAGTTTCATACAGTCACACAGGTTATTTTATTTTCTTTAATAACAACGACCTTAGGGCATGAATGACTGTGCACTTAAACTCGAGATGACTTCTGTGTTGATAATAGTTGTTGACAATGAGGCAATCTCAGGATTCAAAATCATGAATACTCTGACATGACAAGACCCCTGTTTTTATGAAAGCACTCATACATCATTAGGCACTCATGAATTATGTATATACTCAACAATAACGCATACATACAGTGAAGCAAAGATCGTATCTGACCATCTGGCCGATCCAACACACACTCCTTTTTATTCACAGGTTCATTCAGGCCTCATTTCATTCATTCAGTCCTCTGAAAAAGGCCATTTTATATAAATCTGTAATTACGTTTGTTCAAAGGGGGTTATTTTTATTCCATGACACCTTAAAGGCGTGAATGACTATGGTCTGACGTTTTCATAACCGTCTAAATAAATGGAGCGTATTTTAGGGAAATAACGATGACGCATGCATGCGCCAATCAAATCTGTGTAGGTGGAAGAAAAGCAGTGGCAATCTTACCTTTGTGGTTCTGGAGACTGTGAAAGGGGCTTCCATTTTTGCAGCCCACCGTTCTGTTCAGCAAGACAGATTGATGAGGAGAAATAGAAAGAGAAGAGGAAGAAAATTAGTGTGTGACTTTTAGAAGATCTGCCATTTTGCACTTGAAATCCCCCCTGATCAACAGGTCTTTTCCCCAACAGTTCAAGCTTTAGGTTGTGCAATGTGTTCATTTCACACATATGTTGTTTAACAGCTCAGATGACAAATCGCAGTCATAACCTGTTGCAGCCTTCTCTGATCTTATTTTACCTCCAGACTACAGGTAAACTAAATCACCATATCACAAGGATGATCTAAGATGTAGCCAGATTGGCAAATACAAGTTCTTTCATGTTCTACAACAACTGCCCTACAGATGTTCTGCCTGATAACTTTGAAAAACCAACCCAAATCGCACAACGGACATAAGAATTCATTCATATTACGCCCGCTCTTACAGACGCCCATTCAATCGGGCTCTACCTCAACCCCAACAACTTCAGCTTTCCACAAAGTGCACTTTGTGCACAAACCCTCCTAAGCTAGTAAAACGTTGCCTTTCTTTATTTTTGTACTCTTTGAGAATTGTCGTAGGGTTCCCTCAATGACTTCATTTATTTCCATGTAACTAAGAGGGTCCCTGGGGGGCAGTTGGAAGGAGAAGCAAAGCTCCCCGTCGCACAATACCCTGTTGTGGCCCGGCATTCACGCAAAGTGTAGGAGTCCAGATACAGAGAGCTGTTCATAAACTTGACCTGCCCTACAATCCAAAAGCTTTAACTGTAAGCTTTGTTCACAGCTAATTTCTGCAAATTAAAATACGTTTTTAAGTAAAAGCAAGCAGCTGTCAAGGAAGAAGCTATTGTTTTTTTACCTTAAAATGAGTCATTCCACCCAATGTATCTAAAAACACAGCAACATAGTCTTAAATGGATAGTTTACCCAAAAATAAAAAAAAAACTGTCATCATTTACTCGCCCTCCAGTCATTCCAAACCTGAATGACAAAGCATTGGAGCTCAAGCCATGGACAAAAAAAAAAAACTCTCTTTTCGACTCTTTTCAAAATATCTTTCCACATAAGAAAGTAAGTCATACAAGTTTTAAACGACATCATGATTTTTGGTTGACCTATACCTTTAAGAATATCATAGCCATAACGAATAGATTATAGATGTTTTGTTTTGATTGCCACCAGACAACTACCCGGAGATATGGAAATCATATCAGACCGATTTGAATTTCAAAAGCCATTTCATTACCCATTTTTCATATCCCCCCCCCCCCCCCCCAAGTTTACTCAAGCTTTTTCAATTCCGCAGTAAATTCAGTTCCACAAAAAAGGTCACAGACAACACGGAGGGGGGCTTCACTGCTCCGGACACTTGGTCAGGTTCCATAAAATGGCTCGGCTGACCACACAGGAGGTGGACTGTAAAAAAGCAGGCCCAAAATTCAGCAGGGACACATACGAGCTGTTTACAGTTGATCAAGAGAGTCAGACCTGCGTGTGGGTGGTCCAAAGACACCGGGAAACGCTTTACACCATGAAACACACTTCAGTGCGTCTAAACCTAAGGGCCAGAACCAAGCAGGCTCGCATCTGTATGGTCAAAGCCCAGGAGAGCAACTGCTTTTGCCAAAGCAAAGTATAGTGTAGAGGCGAGCAGCAGATTAATCTCTCTCTTTGGATTTGGAAGGAAGTGTGGGAGACTTTATACTAGATATTGTCTACCTACCTACCTACCATCCCTCTCTATCCATCCATTACAGATTGGCATAGTAATACAAATAATAGAAACAATACAGGGATTTTTTAATATATGTAAAATAAAAATGTTATTTGCATTAATAATAATAATAAACAGGTGAAACATTTTTAGATATGTAAATGAAAATCAAATTTGCATTACAACAATAATAAATGTTTAATATAAAATAATTCACATAAAAGGATTTATATCTTGTTTGGGTCACTGTTTAGCTTAAAATGCTATGCATTTCTCACTTGAGATTGAATAGTTGCTACCTAAAGTTAAGTTTACAACCTTTGACCATGTGCAAACAATGAATAAAAATAAGTTTACCACTGACCACTGGTGTTTCCTGTTGTATGCACAGTGATGTCATGTCATGGCATTGCAATCTCTACTTTCTATGGCATGATATGAGTGATCGGAGTTGTATGAACAATAATGATTCAGACTCATGCAGAAATGATAAAGTGTAGTCACTAAAGCGTTGCATGACTGCTCACACGCACACATGCAAATGAGTTTGTTCAGAGGAACTGTCACATGCTGATGGTCACAGATGCACACAGATGGACAGGTGTGAATGAGCACAGGTTCTAGAGATTCTTTACATGCCAAACAAAGCGTGACAACTGCTTGAACCATTCAAGGCTCAAACATGGACATCATAGTCTAATTGACTATACTTTAACTACTTAATCCTGTAGTACTCCAGCATTGCACATTTTGAATGTCTCAAACCCAGTTCAGAGCATCAAAAAAATGTGCAGATGATATGAATCAGGTGTGTTAATAAGGGACACAACCAAAATGTGCAGTTCTTACCAATGTTGATGGCATATAAAGAGAAGTGGAGCTCAACTTGTGCGCCTTCAAACTAATCAAACTGCTGGTTCTAATTAAAGCAAACTCATCACAGGACTGTTGTTTCTGTGCTTAATTAAGGCCAGACAACATCATGAAATACATTCAAGATGTTCATGCATAGAGGGCAGATATTAAAAGAGGTTATCAAGTGTAATATTACTTCTAAAGTTCATGAAGTGTGAGTTCAGTATTAACATCTCAGCTCAAACTTGCTGGGGGAAAAAACTGGTGTGTTGGTCTTAACTAAGACCAGCTGAACACCAGTTTGGCTAGACCAGCTCAACCAAGCTAAAATCTTAATAACAGTTTTAAGAGGTTTTAGCAGGATTTCCTTAACAAACATCTGATTTTCATACAATAACTCGACTGCTGTAAAATAAATAGCTTAAACCAGTCTAAAATGGTTTGTTGGTCTTATCTGGTTTAAGATAGTCTTAGCTTGTCTAACCAGCTGAAAGTGCCAAGAACTCTTCTAAAACCACCCAAAATACCAGTTTGACCATAGGGAGGCTAAGGCTGGACTAAAAAGATTATTTTCCAGATGGGAAATTAAAAAGTACACACATATCATAACATAAAATGTATACTTGTGTGTAAACTGCCGGTGTAACTTACATGTAAACACTTGTAATGGGTCAAATGGAGGGTATCGAATCTCTAAACTAATATGAAATGCTCTAACCTTTTTAAAGTTCCTCGGTAGGGTCCCTCCAGAGTAAGCAAGAGTCTTATAATTGTACACCTCAGTGGAGTTTGAGGGTCCACGCTCCACAGCCCCACAGCTGTCCGATTTGGAGGACGTAAAGTAGATATCTCCACTGTCATGACACAACGACCCGCTGTCCGGCTCGTTTGAGTTCAGCTTCTTTACGCGTCGGAAAGTCATATTTTTCATAGTCCGCGTGTCACTCAATAAGCAAGTAACAGTAGATGAAAGAAGAGCGAGAGATGAAAAGTACTGAGTGTGGGTGAGGAGACACCCACTCGGCACCAGCCTACTTTGACTTGTGCAATAATCCACAGCTCTTGCTATTAGTCCCAGAAGCAGCAGCATCTGCGGGCAGACTCGTCGGGTTAAGAAAAGCACATGTCAAGGAAATACTTGAAAAGGGGGAGCGACCTAGCAACGCCGAAATCTTCCAAAGGGGCGGGGACACACAATTGGAGCGATGCGATTGGTCGTAATGCACAGAAGCGATGCTTTGGCACTTTAGGCATGAGTAATACCGTTTTGCAGGTATAAGTAGTATTATTTACGTTTAGTAAACTCTATCATCAAAGGTCAGTTGATAAGTACTGCGGTTTTAAAACCAACTCTCTGGTTTTGCATGCGAGTTGATAAAACTGAAACTGTTACATAATAAATGTATATTTCCAGTACATTTTATTTGTAATATAATTTTGTGTTTTTATATTAAAGTAACTTACATTTAGCCACATCATTTAACTCATTTAACTAACAATTTAACTCGAGAACCACTCGGGCCGATTCAGCCCGAGTCCGACACATGACCCACAAATATTCGACTCAAAAGAGCACGTCTACTAATCACAATCAAATAACTATAAAATGTCATGGTTAGTGAACGTTTATTGAAAATGGTGAACCTTGACTTGAAACCAAACATAATTAAGTCATGTATTCACAACATTTTAGTAAAACTTATTTGAGCTAATTTTAATATGGATATTAATTTAATATTTTAAGAAATTATATGAGTTAGTTAACTAAGTATGAGAATGTTCTCGGTTTAGTATTTTGGTGTAGGCTTATACATAAAAAAAGCCCAGAAATGGTAGGCCTAAATGAGAAAATGAACTTGAACCCGATGCTAGATCAGGCTGGTGTAAAATTATTCAAACTCATGGCGCCCTCTGGTGCTTATACGCGGCAAAACACCTTATGAGTATCAATAACATGACATAATCATCAAACATTGAAATGTTTATTCAGACAAATTCACAAAATTAATAGATCCTCTACATTCTCAGGAACAACATACAATCATAAAGCTTGCCAGAGTGCCATTAATTTTCAGTGTGCAATCTAAAACCTTTAGGATTTTGTCCATTGAGTTATCCGAAGGAAATAGAATGAAGAACTAACACTATGTGAATGTGTGAAATGTTGCATAATCAGTAATTTACACAACTGACTCAATACATTCTTGATACAATGCAATAATAATAAAATCAGTTATACCATGGATTTCGTTTCAATATATTATCTAAATATTACACCTACTACTTTAGGTGTACAATTTAACAGCAAATAAATTAGATGTCTCATAAAAGCTCTTCAGATTTTGATTTGCTAAATCTAGTCATTGTTCTGGCAATGAGCACACTGGCACCTTGGATTAAATCTTGACATTCATGATTAGTAACTGCAGTAGCAACAGAAGATTTAGGCTTAGCTAAGGGGAAAAAATCTAAAGGAAAAACAAAAAGCACTGTGCAGAAAAATCTGTTTCTAATTTTACAGCAAAGTCATTGAGCATCAAACCTTCATAGCTTTGAAATGCACATTTTTATGTATATCTACATAACCTTAAAACAAATATTCAACCAATGTACTTGGAATGACCTGTGCATATGATATATTTATATCACAGCAAAAAAAAGCATGCAAAAAAGCATGACCTACTATGCACTACATTTCTTTAAAGTGAGTGTAATTGATGTTAAGATGGGCGAGTGAAGAGTTTGTACCTCATGTAAGGATAATCTCCTAAAAACACACAAGGATTTGAGCAAGAGCTAAAACCTTAGTAAGCATTTGTTGCTAAATTTACAGTGGTTTTAAACTTTCGTTGGCTTTCGAGTCCTTGTTAATGCACACACAGTTTTGAAGCGATCCGGATCATCCCCAAGCACAGGCAAACTCTATTTCAGGTTGAAAAAGCCAGATTTGGCTTGAGGGCCCATCAGCATACTGGCTTGGTTCTTATGTGTGATTTGAATCTGAGGAAGAAAAATAAAAATGATAAAATAACACAATAATCTCATTTAATGCTGGCATGTTTCTATTTGTCTAAACCAGGGGTGTCCAAACTCTGTCCTGCAGGGTTTAGCTCTTACTTTCCTCAACACCTTTCTGGAAGTTTCTAGTATGCCTAATAAGATCTCGATTAGCTCAGGTTCAGGTGTGTTTAATTGGGGTTGGAGCTAAACTTTGCAGGACAGTGGCCCTCCAGGATCAGGATAGGACACCAATGGTCTAAACTAAAGGTTAATTACAAGTAAAATATGCTTTGTTTAATTTAGGATGACTATTCATCACTTAAATTTAAAGCGGGTCTTTAGTGATTTAGTGAACGATTCAGTATTTTTTAACAAATCCTTATAGTTATTTTTCATTACAAATCTTAATTCAGGCTTTTCAATTATAGTTGTTTTAATAAAAAAAAATGTAATAATTTAGAAACAACACTTATGATGCTTTAACACAATTTATGTCGTTTCGTTTTAGATTTGTAGACACATTTGAATAAGACTTGTTTTGATTGAGTGAATGAATCAAAAAACACTCACTGCAGGAAAGGTTCACTGAACAAATCAGCGTATGAATCTTTTCAGTGAACTGATTCAAAAGAGTCACTGGAATGACTCTTGTGTAGAAACAAAAGGTAGTATTTTTGAAAGAGGTAGACACTTACGGTACAAGGAGGCTGCATCCACGGCTCACCATCAATCTGCATGGGCAAAGGCTTCTTTGTCCTGTAAATGAGTGTGTATTTTTGAATAAAACACTTAGGTAACACTTTTAGAAACTAAAATAATGAGCGAATCATATAATGCACAATTGCTTGGGTGACTAAGCACACATTTACATCATAAGACTCCATAATGGTCGACAATGACAAATGACAAAAGAATGAATGGGATGTAAATTGAATATTTTCCTTTTGAATAAAATGCAATGCAGGGTATGCAGACTGACAGTGATGGACATGTCTGAGCAAGTATTGACTTGTTTGTGCCAGTGTGAGCTTGTTTGAAGACATCCATTGCTGACATTTGTTGGTAACTGTTTTTCTCACCTGATGGTAATCTGAGATGTTTTGGCAAGCCGGACTGCACTCTTCAGCCCTGTGTATATCTGTCCCATCTCCATGGCTCCTTCCAATCCCACCAACTCCACACGTTTATCGCTCATGTCTGTTTGGAGACAGTTTGTTGAGTGCTTTGGATAACCTTCATATCAGCATACCCCTATAATGCTTTTTGGGATATTACCATTCATGTCGTGTGTAATATAGCTTTGTGAATGTAAAAGGTCTGCAAAATTTCAAAGATCAAAATGCGCAATAAATGGAGTTATTGTCTCCCCCAAAAATTGCCTGAAACGAGTTGTCAGTCATTCCAGTTTTACTTCCTGCAGCCTGAAACGTGTTGTCAGTCATTCTAGTCTTACCTCCTGCACAAACCTAGGTAGATTTATAACAAATTTGCATAATACCTATGGACTGTAGCAGAGGGCTGGTGTCCTGACATTTCATCCTACCAGGGCTTACTGCGCATGCGCACATTAATATTGCGTCATTTAAAAAACAACACAAATATATTTTTTGTTTTAATGGTAGGTTTAGGGTAGAGGTAGCTACGGATGGTAAAGGGTTAGTTCACCCAAAATTAAAAAATTATTATCATTAATTACTCACCCTCGTGTTGTTCCAAACTTGTAAGACCTTTGTTCATCTTCAGAACACAAATTAAGATATTTTTGAGATATTTAGAGCTCTCTGACCCCTCCACAGACAGCAATTTAAAACTTTTACACTTTCAAAGCCCAGAAAGGTAGTAAAGACAACGTTAAAATAGTCCATGTGACTACAGTGGTTCAACCTTACTTTTATGAAATGAAGATAATACTTTTTGTGTTCAAAAACAAACAAAAATAACGACTTTATTCAACAATTTCGTTAAATTAAGGTTGAACCACTGTAGTCACATGGACTATTTTAACGATGTCTTTACTACCTTTCTGGGCTTTGAAAGTGTTAATTAAATTGCTGTCTATGGAGGGGTCAGAGAGCTCTCGGATTTCATCAAAAATATCTTAATTTGTGTTCTGAAGACAAACGAAGGTCTTACGTGTTTGGAACGACATGAGGATGAGCAATTAATGACAGAATTTTCATTTTTGGGTGAACTATCCCCCAAATAAAGCCTTTAATAAAGCCTCAAATCACATGAATATGATGCTGGTAGCACAATCTTATAGGTAGCATTTTTCGCTGTTGAATTGTGCTACCTACTGTTTTAATGGGAGGTAGCAAAATCTGACAAGATAGGACAAATCGACAGAACACCGGAAGAGTCTGGTTAGTGTTGTCAACATGTTGTGAAGACGCTGTTTTCTGCGCTGTGAAAGCAAACCTGAACTTCAGATATGGTAATGGTCGTATATTTTCCGACACGTCCTGTAAGCGGTAGACGAATAACAACAGACTTGGCCATCTGATCAATCAGAGCAGAGTAGACTCTCTAAAAGGAGGGGTTTCAAGAGACCGAATCCTTTATTGAACCATTTCAGAAACTGTGAGAAAAGATGTGATGCTGCAGTGTATATTATGAGAAACATTCTAGTGTTTTTTTGCCTTTGAATGCATGTAAACCTATTGTAGGAGACCTTCAAAACAATATTAGGAACTTTTAAAATAGCATTATAGGGGCACTTTAAAAGTTTCTCCCTGTATATAATGAAACGTACCTTGTGGGCTCACTTTTAAGACTTCGGGGTCTACTATGACCTCGGGCAAGTCCTGGTCCGCTTTGTCACTTTTTTTGGCTTCACCCCACAGGTTGGAGCCGCCGTGCATGCTGGGAATGTTGAGGACGGCGATGCCCTCCAGAGAAAGACTACTGAGATCCAACTGGGTCCCGCAACACTGGATAAGGCCAGAGAGAGGTGCTGGGGTCAGTTCCGTTACATTTTCCATATTCAAAATTGTTTAAAGGCAAATACTTCTAACGTGCGCAAGCAGATTTTTAAGTAATGAATTGATTTTTGCTTCATATTCTGAATGAATGCACCTAATCTGGTAGATTGAAATGGCCCTGGCTTGAGCTCTGACAGACGACTAATACCAAAAGCAGGTTAATAACAGGTGTTATCACTCTAATGCCCTCACTGTGCTCATGCTTTTTAGTTGATGCTTTTTGATAAGCTTTCAGCACAAGGGAGGAAGGAACAAGGGCAGCTGGAATGATCAATAACTCTCATGGAAGTGTGATCTTTTTTTTGTTAGGCATTTTTTTCTTACCTCAATAGTGAGACACTCCTTGAGTTTTTTACAAGATGCTGAGATTGTCTCGGACGTGGCAAATTCAAAATACCACAGTTTGTTCTTCATCCTGAAAGAAAGATGTATATGCGTGAAGAGGAAGCCACAAACTCAGGCAAACTTTTTTTTGGTTTATTTTATGTTTTTTTTAATGTTTTTTTGGTCATATGGTTCCACCCAAATCAGAAATGATCATTAAATTGGATGCAGCCAAGGCAAACTGTTTTTCAAAAAATAAATAAATAAATAAAAAAGTAATAATCAAACTATTACATGTATACACTACCATTAAAAAGATTGAAGATTTTTTAAATGTTTTTGACAGAAGTCTCTTATTCTCACCATGGCTGCATTTATTTGATCAAACATGAAATGAAACAGTAAAATTGTGAAATGTTATCACAATTTTAAAGAACTGTTTTCTATTTTAATATATTTTAAAATGTAATTGATTCATGTGATGGCAAAGCTGATTTTTCAGCATCATTACTCCAGTCAGTGTCACATGATCTTTCAAAAATCATTGTAATATACTGATTTGGTGCTAAAGAAACACTTCTTATTTTTATCAATGTTGAAAATGGTTTTGCTAATTAATTATACTTCTGATTAATTATAATGTGCCCTTGATGAATATGTATATGTATGCATGTATGAGTATGTATCCAAAAATGTATAATTTATATAAAATCCACTGTTCAGAATCAATGTGCATTGTAATGGACATTAGACATACGCCCTGTTTATGAACACAGCATAATTATAAAAGGCCAAGACTCCAAGACTAAAATTAGGTGATGGTTTTTGTGAAAATTATTAATATTATTTAAATATTACAATATTGTCAATATTACAAGAAAATATTGTAAAGGATAAGTAGACCTGTTGCCTCTGGAAGGGTTTAGTGTGTGACACGCTCACCTGCTGTTGAACTTCTGTGGATGTTTCTCCCTCATGGTGTGGAAGCGGTGAGCAATGGAGGCATCCTGTTCCAGACACAGCAAACCAGAGAGAATTGAGTAAAATAACATTTTTTGTAGGTGTTTTTTTTTCTTCACATATTATATTGGCAGAAATTAGGGTCTTGAAACTACCTTAAAGGTAATGTATTAGACGAGAGATGAATGCTGAACTGTATGTGTCTTACCACTCCAATGGAGAAGTAGTTGTTGATGATTTCGTAAGGAACAGGATCACCTCTCTCCTGACTGTCCTCCAGGGTCACCTGTATGCTCCAGCGATCCATCTGAACCACAGAACCGCCCTCAATGTCCTTCAGGATCCGGCCCAGATCCATCCCGTCATAACCTACAGCATCATAACCGTGAGAGACACTAAATATAGACATAAAGGCACATGTTCAAGTTTCAAGTTCAGCTTCTGTCCTCACCTCCTCCCCATCGAAGACAGCGTGCAAGATCATTTCCTGTGCCAAGAGGAAGCACGGCCACCGGGGGGCGCACTGGCAGGTTGGCTTTATCTTTGAGGAATTGAAAAGAACAGTTGGTTGAAAGTGAAATGAGAGCATTACAATGCTCTACTATTTTGCTGTGAGTGTCACAGAAAGTATGTTTGATTTAGTTTCTAACCTATAGCGTCAAGGATCCAGCCCACAGTGCCGTCCCCTCCACAAACTAATATTCTAAAGTTAGGCAGATCTCTGAAGAAATATAACCTGGTTTGGAAACAGAAGATCATATAGATTACCACCACAAGCTTCTATGAAAACATAAAATGTGGATGATATCATGCATTTTTCATCTTAAGTCCATTTTTAATAGTTTTGTTTTCCACAAGTTCAACCAAGTGGACGCAGGGCACAAATAAATACTTGTATATGCTGAAATAGTAGGGAATTACTTGCCCTGGACCTGGTCCACCACTGGTAAGGTTATAAACCTGCCGAGGATTCAATAAGTACTGGAATTTCCGAAGGATTCTGTCAAACACAAATGTAGAGATTGAAAACTGATTTAAAATACACATATCTAACACACAATATGCAATTAGATAACAACAGATGGATGAAATGATGGATGGATGGAAGTGTTCTCACCTCTCTCCCTGTTTACCGCCACTTTTAGGATTTACAAACACCAAAAGAGGATGAGTGTCACGAACTGGGTTTATCTGTTTGGGGACAGGAAGCTGTGCTTTAGTTTCACTGCCGTCATTCAGTACCTCTTGTCTCTGCCTGGTAAGATAGCAGAAACATAAAAGACTGTCCAAGATGTGCCTTACCTGTAGTACCTGTCCATCAGGTGTAGTGTTGTGGTCACTGTCATCACCTGAAAATGCGCAGCTGTTCTTTATGCAGTTTTGCCTCTCCTAAGTGAGGAAACAAAGAACAAAATATACAATGGATCTTTCATGTTGTTTTTAGCACAATAAAATGGTGTTGTTGTGCTTTTTTGCAGCCATAGAGCTTTGCTGGCAATATTTATGATCTAAACAAGGGGAAACCTAATATTTTTAATCCATTTGTGGAAATATTTCTTGGAATTACCGTAGATAAAAACAGTCTAGCACAGTGGTTCTCAACCCTTTTGAACCTTTTTGCCCCCTACTGTCCAACACAATATTCAAAGGCCCCATATGTAATAAAATATTATCAGAATTCTATTCTATTCTATTCTATTAATCTATATACACTGATGAGCCAAAACATAATTACGGTAAAGGTGAAGCGAATATCATTGATGATCTCCAAGGCCGCATATTAAGGTCTGGTAGATGGTACACAGCAAACAATCAGTTCTCGTAATCAACGTGTTGGATGCAGGAGAAATGGGCAGGAATAAATATCTGAGCGACTTTGACAAAAGCCAAACTGTTATGGCAAGGCGACTGAATCAGAGTATCTCTGAAATTGCAAGGCTTGTGAGTTGCTCCCGGTCAGCAGTGGTGAGAATTTACCAAAAGTGGTATGAGGAGGGACAAACCCCCACGTGGGCCCCAGGCCCTGGTTGAGAACCATTGGCCTAGCATTAAATTAATTAAATAAATGTAAATGAGTGTATTTTGCTGTATAGTATTTGCTTGTATCCATGAAATGTACTGGGTCTTCCAGAGAGACTTCTGTTTGCATTACCTTGATTATGGGATAAATTGCCCATGGTGGTAAGATATGATCTTTGAAAGGGCCACAATCACATTCGAAGGGGTCCTGGGTTGCACACTCATCATGTCTCTAAATTATGACAGTAAAAAAAAAAAAAAATGATGAACCAGAGTGAATATGACAAACTGACCTGCTTCATTAGGACACACATCCTACTTTTGATATTGAGTGATATTTTATCAGCAGTGTTTAGTTTTTTTTTTTTTACCCAACTGCTACCAAGTATATTTTAATCTCTTATCATATAATGATTCATTAGTTACTGTATAATGTACTGTAGCTTTTCAGAAAGTCCCAGTCTCACCATGGTGTGACACCAGACACAGCGTTTCCCAGTAAGGCCGTGCAAACTCTTGATCTTCTTCTGACACCGGTCACACTTCCCAGAATCACAGTTTCCGCTCACCCAGTCATGGCCCGAAATCTGCATACAAACAAATGAGATGTACATATGCTGTTTACATTTCCAGTGTCCATATGATGGCAGTACTAAAAAAAGAAGCTTATAGGAGATGCTTGAGAAGGGTCCCTTCTCTGCTAGGCCCAATATGTCAGATTTACAATAGAGCACTTTAGTGAGGCACCCTCATCACAGGGCCTGGAAAATGTTCACAGTTGAAAAGAAATAAACAAAAATTTTTAAAGATATGCAGCCCATTTTTACATTATTTAAAAGAGATGTGCTCAGGGCCTAAAACTAACTTTTTGCCCCACCTGTCAATCGCCGGTGACTTGACGAGTTTGTTTGCCCATATAATCTTAAAATATTAGGTTAAACTTATTTGGCTTGCTGTCCACTGATGAGGGGCTCGATGACGCAGCTTCAACTCGAGCTCTGATTGGAAGATTAGATGGGCTCGCTCCTCCCTAAATTCACTAAAGTTATAAAAAGTTACTCAGTCAAGAGCAATGAGTGATTGTGTTTTGTCTTTTGTTGTTTGATTAACATTAAAAACACAGACAACAGCAGAAATATTAGGCTGTTGTCACTTTAAGAGCTAATGCACGGATCCAGTATACTGTTTTGCGTTTTATTTCTCAACTGTTTAGGTTCACTTAAGACACAACTGACTACGTTTACAAGGATAACTGCCAAGACCATATTGTTTGAATATATCTGTTCAAGAGCATGAAGACGGGAAAGAGAGCTCAATTCAGTATTTGTGCGTTGTCTTGAGTTCCCCTTTGCGTCTTCTTGAGCTTGAATATTAAAAATGGCAAGGCTTAAACTTTCGTGACGATGCAGCACTGGCCCCTCAACTGTCCCGAGCGTCATTCACGTTTGTTCATGTTCAAGTTCTCACAATTTTGCATTGTCAGAACTCAGAATTCATAAAAACGTTACCGGCCAACTGGCGATTGTCACCATTTCATATTCTTGCCAACGCCGAATTCTATCTAATTTAATCCCCGGATGTACTTATTAAAATGTATTCTTTTTATTGCTTTTGTTAGTTTTATTTTAGTAAAGGTTTTTCCTTTTTTATATATAATTTTATACAGGTAGCACGAAGGGTTTTGTGCATTTTTTTATGTTGAATGCAAATTACTTTTTATGTTATGTCATACACTCCTTGGATTTCTAACAGTATCGAGTAAAAAAAAATTAATTAAAAAAAAAAGAAAAAAAAGGTGTGCTTACCCCGGTCTCTTTCTTTGACATCACATATGTGCGGGAGCAAGGAGCCGGGTTTTTATTGGCACACCGGCCGTGGACTGTGTATTTGCAGCCTGTGTAAGATAGCAAATGATTGTCATACCAAACAGATCAGAACTAAACATATGGTTCACTAGGAAGACAAACCACAATATACATTGATATATACATTATACATTGGATTTCTGAACTACATCTTGACAATTTTAGCATTTTATTTGTTAAAATTAAACATTTTATCGGCATATTAATAAAAATATATTGATTACATTTGCAAAAACAATCTGTGAACCTTTCTTGCAAATTACCCAGAATTCCACTCACAGGTGCAGCAGAGACCCTGTTTGCGGAGCCCCAGCAGCATATTCTGACAGACGTTGCAGTACACAGGCTTGTTGAAATGTTTCATCCTCCACAGGTGCTGGCCGTCTCTTTGGGTTATCTTGGGAAAGCGGAAAAAATGTCATGTTAGAGAACAGGTCATGTTTTTCTTGAGGCTAACGCTTTAAATTCTTTAATGTGCCTCTAACCAGTGTTAGTTACAAGGTAAAAAAAAGGTAAAGAAACAGCTATGACATATGTAACCTCATGACAAGGAAAAGTTCACTCATTTCAAACCTGCATGACTGACTTTCTTCTGTGAAGCCAATATTTTGATATTTAAAAAAATGTTCACACTGTAAGAGTGTTAAAACGATAGCTCAGTGATAATTCTGATTCAAAAAACGACAAGCACAATAAATGTATTCCATATGACTTTTCTAGGTCCTCCGAATTGAAATCCTCCTCCAGTAAACTGTTAAAGGCACAGTATGTAAGTTTCACTGCTAAAGGGCGCTTATTCAAAACAAAACTGTAGCTTGATGATGCCGTGAATGAGCATGGAATCATGGGAGTTGTAGTCTTGACTCTTCACATCCACAGGAAATGGATGGAAAGGAATCTGAAGGACTCGTGCAGAAATCATGTTCATGAATGAGCGAATGTATTAAAGTTTTATTAACGTTACGTGATAAGAAGCAGGATCGGTCTCGGAGCAGGACCGGTCTCTGAGCTTCTATTATGCTTATGCTGCAGTCGGCCGCTTCGGATGTGCTTCGGATGTATTTTTTAGTAAGTAAAGTAAAAAATAGTGTTGTCTCTGAGGCATGGTAAAAACTTTACCCGCGGTGAATCAAAACGAGTGATTCAAACAATAAGATTAACCGTGTTGTGCTGTGCTGTATAACAATGATTCGTTTTCTGTTGATAAATGTATATCCAAACAGTTGCTTGTCTGTCTAATAAAATACATACTATATTAAAGAGTCTTTGGTTTTTCCATGGTTTCTACGGAAATCAGGGGTGGCACGGATATGATGTCATTGACAGGCAACGCAAGGACACGGTCCATAACACTGGTTAAAATACCTGATTACTCTGGATTTAAACATTGCTGGTAACGTTTGGGATAATGTAAGTACACAGGTCAACAAAATATATAACACTGTTCTAGTGTTTTTTTGGATATTTTAATCTAAAAATCTTCTTACATATTGTGCCTTTGTGTTAAATGTGTGATAGCATTTACCATTGTTACATTTTCGTGAGCAACATCCAAATTCAATAGAAATCCATGCGATTGAGAATTTTGCACAAGGGCGAAAGATTTCCCCAAATGCAAATTTGGCACGTTGAACAAAAAAAATCTGCTTCCTGCTAAATTTAGCTGAAATTTCACTAGAAGTCATGATTCATTAACAATTTGTGATTTGCTTTGTGAACAGGATCAATTGTTTCAATGAAAAGAATCGGCTCTTGAGTTCAACTCACTGATTCAATGAACCGGTCGTAGCTTACTGGATGGAAAATTTTGTAAATCCTCACTTCCGAAGACTTGCAATAAAGCGCATGGTGCTTTTTGGTAGTTTTTTTGCCTTTTTTAATCTTAATGAGATGAAAAGCACTCATCTATAAAAAGAACAGATGACGTTCTAACCGCAAATAAAATGATAATCAGTGGAAAGTGTTTTTTTAACCACTTTCAGTGACTCATGTGTTCAGTGTCGTCTTGTTTATTTCGCTTCCCTATCTTACACCAACTGGCTATTTTTTATGAATTTAACGGCCAGCTGGAGGTGGTTAGGGTGGGCTAAGGACATTGACTCATGCAGTCACATCAGAGAATTATTAATAATTCATAATATTATTGGTTTGGATGACTCAGGCGGGAACTTCAGATGGCTGAACAGGAGGTCAGAAACTGTAGACCACACAGCCATGCTGTAACTGTGCCCAATGGCTCAGCATAGCCCTTGTGCGTCGCTTGGGCAGGTAGAAATAGCACACGGGGAAGTCCCTTGCTTTGAGACATGGTTGAGCATAACCATGCTACAAAGCTCTGGATCACAAATGCAAGACAGTCGGCAATATGAGTTTAAGATGACTAAATGCATGTCAGCCCTGATCTATAAGTAGCCGACTGTGACCGCTGGTCTTAACAAATGCCTCGTAATCATAACGTCTGTATTGACTTTGTGTATGTGGTTTAACTGTGAATTACACTTATATAAATTTCTAGTCTGACAGTGACAGTAGCTTAGCATTTAAGGGTTGAACTCTGGTTTTTATCATATTTAGATGTATTTAGTCATGGAAAAAAGCTGCTGTTAACTCTGTGGCTTGTCTCCAGGTCATGCACTGGCACAGTGCGTACAGACAGAGGAGTTTTGGGAGTTATATTGCTCTCTGGAGAAGTGTGAAGCCAAATACTGCTCTAGCATTACTTGCTGAATTCTAGCTTGAGTTTGCATTTTAAACCTGTCAAGTGCCTTTTGTGGCAAGATGCATGTCAGGGATATTCTGAATGCACGCCTTCTTCAGATGCAAGCTTATTTTAATGAGATGTTACGTAAAGTAGATCCTATGCATGGCGTGCTAATGAGATGCAAGAGATGTCTGTTTTGCATCGCACTGTTGATACGTTTTTTGCTTCCTTCTGGTTAGGGGCCACCACTGACATGTGCTGCAATATTTAGACTAATAGAAAATCAATATGGGTTTATCACTGACAACCCCCAATCGTAAATATATGGCCAAATGTATGTGGACACTTGAACACCATCCATATTTGCTTGTTAAAAAAAATAAAAAATAATAATAATTAAATAATAACATATTATTTGGTTGTGCATTTAAGCATGCATGTACACACATGTTGCACCGGCCAGGGTTTAAATGAATTCATTTGAATTAGTTTAATAAATTAATCAGATTAATCAAATAAATTACACATTTAAATAATACAAATTTAAATAAAATGAAATATTAAAAAATAAAATGAAAAATACTGCTAGTGTTCATTTGGTCGTGTGTATAAGTGTGTGCGTGCATGCAAACAAGCTTGTGTTAGAAGTGTCACTGTTGCTTACACCAGTGCAAAGTCAGCAGGCCTTGTAACTATGGTGAGGCTGAGCGACACAACAGAACTGGATGTGTCCTCAGATAGACAGAGTGCAATAAATACATACATCTACTAAATTTTACATTGTTTTCTCTGTTACTGTCTGCCACTCGGTGTAATCTGAGGTATAGTCTTGTACCCTCCAAAAATAGCACTGCAGCTCTCTGACTTTGCATCTGAAACTGTGTGAGAATCTGTGCTTGTGTGCTTGTCCTACCTTCAGTCCCAGTAAAACCAGTAGCGGGACGTTATTCATTCCCCCCTCCACCCATTCCTGTAATGACACCGTTCCACTGCTATCTGCGTCAATAGCTGTCATCATATCCTTCAGCACCTTAGAACAAGCACAAAGTGCAATGAGATTGTATATTCTCTTGTATTGGTGTGTCTGTGGATTTGTGTTGTAACATGTACATGATGCAACTAAAGGATCACCTCCGGGAATCATTTGAATCACAAGGAGCAACATTACGCAAACATCTTGTCAAATTCTTTATTCCCCTTCCGACAAGTTGATTCATGCCATATGAGGGAGGAATGTCTCTTCAGCATGGCGTGGTTACGATGGAAAATTTCACGTCAAGAGCATAGGCATTTCACTTCTTCCCGGCAAATGTTACGCACGCACAAACAAAATTCAACTCACAGGCCTCAGTTCAGACACATCCCAACCGAGGTAATCTGCTGCATGCATCATCTGGGCAATAATGCGGTCCACTTCCTATTTAACAGAAACATGACTGGTTACAGATATTACCGAAAGATGCAATTTGAGCACGATGATTCAGTTTTGTTACATAATGAGGAATCGGAAGTGGATTATATTTCAGACTAAGACCACCCACCGAACTGTCCAGAACACCATTGCCATCTCTGTCATAGAGTCTAAAGGAAACTGTGAAGGGGAAAAAAGGGGGATGTATTGCAAAGTTGTCAACAGTTATTAGATATCTAAAGTGGCAAAAAATCAATCAATTGAGAATTACATTCAAGTTTGTCCCTGGGCTGCCCATCTTCCAGGAGAGAGAAATAACAAGATACATCCTTCAGAAAAACTTCCCCTTAGAGAGAAAGCACAGACAGGCATATGTTATATATTCACAATGCAAGAAATCCTTTGTTTCACTAGTTTAATTATTTTAAACTGGACTTTTTGAGTGTTGTTAAAAATAAATAATTATTTTCAAAGACGGGAAACTTTGACGGGATTTTGTTGATGTTGTTTTCAGTAACTAAAGGACTAGTCAAAATAAACTGATAGCATTCAAAAATTCATTTAGAAAAAAGAAATTCAAACTATGATAAAAAGTGTTTAAATAAATAAACATGATTCCCAGTAATGTAACCAATATTTTTTGTACATGTACACTATAATTCAAAGGTTTTTTGTCAGTAAGACTTTCTTATTTTCACCAAGGCTGCATTTATTTGATAAAAAGAGTAATATTGTGAAATAATATTACAATTTCAAATAACTGCTTTCTATTTTTAATATATTTTCCTGTGATGGCAAAGCTGAATTACCCCATTACTCCAGTCTTAACTGCTTGATATTTTTGTGGAAACTGTGATACATTTTTCAAGATTATTTTATGAATAGAACGTTTAAAAAAAAAAAGTTTTTTTAATAATAGTGCTGTCAAATTGATTAATCGCATTCAAAATAATAGTTTGTGTTTACATAATATATGTGTACTGTGTATAATTAATATGTATCTATAAATACACACACAAGCATGTATATATTTAAGATTAAATTGTTATAGTTATATATAAAATATTAATATTTAATACCAATTATATATATATATATATATATATATATATATATATATATATATATATATATATATAATTGGTATTAAATATTAATATTTTATATATATATATATATATATATATATATATATATATATATACAGTATATGCATGCAAATATTTCTGAAATATATACATGAATTATACTATTATTTTGGATGCGATTAATCGTGATGAATCGATTTGACAGCACTAATTTATAACATTATAAATATCTTTACAATCACTTTAATTTAATGCATCCTTGCTGAATAAAAGTTATAAACAAAAAAACTGACCCCAAAATGTTTTAACGGTAGTATATATGTGTATGTACATATACATATACAAGCATTTTGTATATACAAGCATTTACATAACCCACTGTTTTCATCTGATTTTGCCGACTCTGAGTTCTGGAAGGATTTGAATAGCCGCTGGCACAGATTTGTTGGGAAGTCCTCCACCTCCAAATATGTCTTCAGGAAGAGCCGGAAACCTTCCTCATCAATGCACTAGGAGAATATGAAGAAGATATATCATTTTGAACAATAAAAGATGAGTGTGCCAGTTTAAAGGCTTTTATGCATTTAAGGAACACAGAACACATACACAAATATGAACAAACAATTCACACACATATTGTTTTGAATATATCATTGGGCTTTTTAATAACTTCTGTTTTGGTGATTCATTCAGAAGGTACACATTATTGGAAACTAATAAAGTCATAAAATGATCTGGAACCCTCTCAAGGGGATGTAATTGAGATCCAATTAGATTCTGCACTACAAACCTAATCCTAGTTCTACTAACAGTGCCTGCTGTTCCTGTCCTAGTTCTTAACAGAGGGGAAAAAACAGCAAGATGTATTCAAACTTCAAAGACCTCAGGATACTGCTGTTCTATCTGGAGTAAAAAGAGGAAAACCGAGGCTGCTACATTCACATACTCGCCCATTTTGATTTCCATGACATAATTCAGTGTTTATTTTGTTTAAGTCACCCAACACAAGCAAAATACAAAGCTCAGAATGAGACGAACACAAAATTCACTGAAACAAATCTCTTGAACGAGAGCCAAGTCAGCACAGTCAGCTGAAAAACTAGTGCACAGATCAGGTATACTGAGCAAATCTTTGGCATATGAGCATTTCTGAATAACAAACCTTTAAGAGCTACAATTTCACACCTTCCTCCTTTACACTGCACTTCCTGTTGTTCATCTATTACAATTGTCATCGGAACCATTAAACATAGGGTTAGGGTGCATAGCTTGAACACTTTCTTACTCCGGACAAGGATGATACCAAAAGGTGTAAAGCCTGACAGATGAAATAATACTTTTTTGAAATGGAACAGTTTATTGAACCAAAAAAAAAAGCATGTAATTTGTGTGTTGTGTCATATTTGATATATCAGGCTTTTATGGCCCATATAGTGAGAATATGGAGCTCACACTTGAGGAAGCCATTTTTTTTTTTATTTACAGGCCCAAACTGAGCAAAAATATGCTATTTGACGCAGATGCAGTTATTTATATGGACTAAATTTGAGATTATTTAATATTCTGCTTGTAATGTAAATTAATGAGATATTTTAAACGGTTTATAAGACTACTTGCAAAAAAAATGCATATAAATAGCAGTTGTCACTCTTTATCTCCCAATAATAGGTTTTAGTAAGATGATATTTTATGATAAAAGCTCTGTAGTTTTTACTGTGAGGAGCAAAACATAAAATTCAATGCAATATTTTTATGATTGAGACAAATAAATGTTCCTCACAAAAACCTGTTGTATCATATTTGCCCTTACAAAAAAGAAGTTTATTCAAGTGTTCTATTAGTATACTTCTTTTAAAATAAAATTAAGAAAGTACTTTTTATACATATCAGAAATATCTATATATAGATATTATAAATAAAAGTATAATGAAGTATTCTAAGTATACTTGGCTTGTAGTTGTGTTCACTCTTTTGATTGAGTAGCTATTTAATATTTTTTTCACATAATCTTATAAATTTGCATTGTTGAAAATATGTTCCTAATTCTGAGTATCTGAATGTTTGTGTATGCTAGTCCACTGGTAGTGTACATGGGAATTTACTTCAAATCTACTTCACTCTTTCCCTGCTATTGACTGATTTTTCCAGCTATCCATGTTTTCACTGTTATACGGAAGGTGTGCTATTACACTCTGGATCAAAACACAGGCGAAGAAGCAGAAACAAGTGATAGAAGATTGCTAACACAAATGTAAAATAACGCGATCATAAAAAATTAAACAGCATGTAAACTGCCTAATGTTACTGAATGAAATGTCGAACCCATGAAAAGGAAACAACTGACAAGCGTTGGAGGTGTTGATGAACTCAATCTACTCCATTTGTGTTTTGATCATCGTTCTGAATCTGATCCGGATGAAGTCTTTGACTAAAATGCAATTTTGTTTAAAATTTTGCTTTTTTAAATGAACATTTCACATTCAAGTGTTGATAAAAAAAGAATGCATGAAGCAACAATAAAATGTTTTTTAAATGGAAAGAGTTAAAGGTATTTCAAGTATAAAAAATTTATACCTAAATAGGAACACAGTAGTATACTTAAAGTGCAAAAATAATATATACATAGTAAACTATAAGTATGATGTTATGTTCACTACTGTGAAAACTTACCAAGTATACTTGCAGTATAAGCTACTAAACTAGGGGTTTACTGAGAGTGTATTTCAAAGTGTACTATCATAAACAAACAAAAAAACATACTAAAAGTATTAAAATATTAAACTACTAGTATACTTATAAGTTCACTTGTAGTACAGATGCAGTACAAATGAGAAACATGGTTGTGTACTTAAAGTTTACTAATGTTAACACTTAAATGTATACTTTTATATACTAAAAGTGGGCCAATTTAGTCCCAAGCTGTATTGAAATAGTACACTTACAAGTTTACTACTAGTACACTGATATTAGTATACTTACTAAATAACGTATACTTAAAAATATACTTGAACATTACTTAAGCATACTTAATAAAATTAACTTGAAGTATACTTCTTTTTCGTAAGGGTGATTCTCACAGTTTAACACGATAAGTTAAAAAAAAAAAAAAATATTGTATGTAATATTTTTTTATATTGTAAAATAAGTATGGATACTCAAGTAAACCCAAGTTGCTTCGGTCCAGTAAATGATCATCATCAAATTTAGAAATTATAGAAAAATCATTAAAGATCACACAAAAAGGCACGTGTACCACAACCTGCGACCTGAAGGACATTTTTGGAATTATAATAAAGGGCCTTTTTCTTACTAAAAAAAATATGAACTATCAATCAGAAGACTGAAGGCATGTAGATGATTGTGTACAACAGTTTTTTAGTAAAGTTTTGACCATGTTACTAATTTAAGGGCCTTAGAAATGCATCATTTTATAGGGTAAAATCATGCAGCTTGCTGATTTTTTTTTTTTTTTTTTTGCGTACGAGTTGAAAAAACTGATGAAAAATTCCTTCAATCTCTAGCATAACAAGCTAATTTTTAAGTAACTGCAGATTTTTTTTTCCTGGCAACCACCCACAACACCTTAACATCATGGCAGCGAGTTTTGTGTGGGTAACACCACTAAAATCAGTACTGAGACACAACACTCACTGACTAAGCAGGTACACCATGAATTGTCCAGCGGATGAGCTCTGATATGCTTAACCAGACGTGAAGTGATTCACATTACAGAGATGGATGGATCTGTTCATGGGTAATTGGACTAAGATGCTGTAAAAGCAAAGTGCTGACAGTTGGCCCCTGGCAGCCTGTTCACTCACCTCTCCGTGTCTGTACTTGGCTAACCTGCCATCTGCATTGAATTCCTTTAACACATCTTTTACTTTTAGACTGCAGTCTGCAGAGAGATAGAAAGGGTGAGTGGGAGGGGGCAGAGAAGGAGAGAAAGAGAAAAAAATGGACAGGATGACATTTTGGCACAATGAACCACAGACATCACACCTTTTAATGAACTCTATCTGCACGACAACTCAGCACGACAAATCAGAGAAGCAGAAACTCAGTTCATACTTAGGCAAATACCTACAACACCTTACACCTACAACACCTTAAAATCTCTCAATCATGTATGAGTCGCATTAGATGGAGCAACCAAGGTTTGGCTGCTTAGCATGACCCTGTTAGCCCCTGCTGGTCAGATGCTGCAGCTACAGGACATGGCTGCAAAAATGATATTACTTTATTGATTGTCATTCAAAAAAATGTCAATATATCTTATTCTATTCCAGGGTCCATTAAAAAGGACCTATTATGCTTTTTTACATTTTCAACTTTCTTTAGTGTGTAATGTTGCTGTTTGAGCACCTGCAAAGATACAAAGCACAAAGTCCACTCTAAAGGGAGTAATTCTCTGTATCAGTAAGTGCTGTTTCTCTCCCTGAAACGCCTTGATTATAGTCTTGAGTTTTCTGCTGGGAACATGCATGTCATAATATCCCTTATTTAAATAATTCCCACCCAGGGTATATGCAAAAACGATCTTTCAGACGAATACAGTTGAGTTATATTAAAAAATGTCCTGGCTAATCCAAGCATTATAATGGCAGTGAATGGGAGCCCAAAATTTGAAGCCCAAAAAAGTGCCTCCATCCATTATAAAAGTAATCCATACGGCTCCGGGGGATTAATAAAGGCCTTCTGAAGCGAAGCAATGCCTTTGTGTAAGAAAAATATCCATATTTAAAACTTTATAAAGTAAAATATCTGGCTTCCACCCGACTGCCGTCCTTATTCAAATCACGCAGTTCAAAATGCTTACGCTACGTCCAACGTCATAGTTACGCCAGTTAGGCTTTTTCCGTAAATTGGAAACAAGTGCAACTTGTTTTGCAACCATGTTAGTAGACCCCAAAAACAAAACCAAGACTCTTTAAATTAGAGATGTCAGTGAGAAAAGTGATTTTCTTTCACAATCACATCCTTTTAGTGACATTATCAATATCTGAATGGTATCAAATCAAATCAGCCTTTTCCACCACTAGTTGCATGTATAAAATATTTAAGCAAGTGTAAAACTGCAAGTAAACCAGGCTCACAGACGTCTTGGATGCACAAGACTGGCATGTTTTTTCGACCCTTAGATTGAAGTGTCATTTCGCACTTAAAGACTGAGAGTGAGTCATGGTTTGTAATGATGCCGAGCATTTAGTGAGAGTG
Organism: Gobio gobio; assembly: GCF_949357685.1. Taxonomy (NCBI): domain Eukaryota; kingdom Metazoa; phylum Chordata; class Actinopteri; order Cypriniformes; family Gobionidae; genus Gobio; species Gobio gobio. Next base: position 19,014,702 of record NC_137117.1, on the reverse strand, counting down.
GGAGGGATGTGTGGGCATCACAGACTCACAGTCAATGTACTGCTGAAGCTGGATGAAGTCTATGGGCCTCAGCTCTCTATCATCTGACTCGCCCGGGTCTGACATCACGCCAGAACCTCTGAATAACACTAAAAGAGTGAAAGAGAAAGGTTGGTGAGAGGCAAAAAGACAGATGAAAGCCAAATCCATCTTTACTTTCCATACAGTTTTCATGCACATAAAGCGGTAACGAAAAATGCAAAGAAAATAATTAGGCCTAGACACAATTATGGAAATACAATGCATGCACATTGCTGTCAGTCTCATCCCCTCTGGCACATACCATGAACACTTTGAAAACATTTTTGCATGAATAATGTTACACCGTATGATACTAAAATTCTCCATGAACATGGTGAACTATTTTATAAAAGAAAGTAACAATTCAAAGTTCACCTTTTGCCCTTCTGGTGTCAGAAATTAATGTTTTTCTTTTTTAAGGCTGAGCAAAGACTTTATACATGTCCAAATAATTTGCCATTCAAATCTTACAATGTGTTGTTTCTTTTTTTATATATTATGCAAGGCATTTATAGTGTTGCTAAATAAAGATATCTTGATTTTATTCATGCATGAACAGAGAAAAAGCCTTGTACAGTCACACCATACAAGAATTTGGATTTCATTTTGGATATTATAAAAAAATATATATAATACATTTTTAAATAAAATCTTTTTTTACCCAGCAAAGACATTTGTTTGAAAAAAAATATATATATAGAAAACAGTTATTTTAAATAGTAATAATATTTCACAATATTACTGTTTCAAATAAATGCAGCCTGGGTGAGCATAAGTGACTTCTTTCAAAAACATGAACAAATATTACAGACCCCAAACATATACATCATATACATATATATATATATATATATTTACTTTAAATAAATTAAAAATATTGATTTAAAATGTAATTTTGATTTATATATTTGCAATATTATCTACACATTAATAATACGTTGTTTTTGACAGTTTTTTTTTTACTGTAATGTATGCCAGCCTGCCTATGTAAATCAGCATGTCACATCACTCCCTCATTTACATACCGTCACTGCCTCATGCTCAAGAAAACAAAACTATGTGAACAGAAAGCAACAAATGCACACTGCTCGTGGTCACATGACTACCACAAAGTTGTATTCCCAATTAAAAGATTAATCTTATGTTTTTGTGTATGTCACCAGTAGAACGCTGACAGAAAAAAGTCTGACAGTCATATATTATTATATTTGTTGAAGTACGACTATGCTCAACATTCAAAACATGTTCAAGGCAAAAATTGAAAATGTGTACATAGCATTTGTTCAAGGACCTAAGGCTAAACGAGACACACAATATCTCCCTTTTTGTGTGTGTATTGTACAGAAACACTATGTTTCTGGGTCTTATCTGTAATGGAAAATGGATCAGCACTCTCATTAAGGAAAAAGCCTGTCCAGGGAGATTAGCATGCTAGTGCAAGGCTAAAGTTTTTCTTCCTATGCACATTCATTAAGGTGTCTTCAAACTTTTTTAACAGAAGCCAAACAGCGAGAATAAATGGGTGACCTACTTAAAGCAAGTATTACGATCTTAGTAACTAATAATAGTAGTAAAGTAGTAAAAGTATCATAATAGTGATCCAGCACTTTTCTGTGAACACAGAAAATCAGCCACATATTTAAAGCCAACAAACAAACATATGCAAATCTCTAGTCCGAACATCAGGAGGAGTTCCTCAACCTAACCTCTTATGAAAGTTTGTCAGCATGAAGAGAGAGAAAAAAAAAACAGAGCAAGGCTGCAATCCACTTTAATGGCACTTTATGTTCTTCCTATAATGAAAGAGCTCCAAAACTCAGATACGATAGAAAAGGCAGAGAGAATGAAGCCCATACACCCACTCTTCTCATGTGATGGGAGCTAACAAAGGGTCACACCGTTCTCAGTTAATTCCCTCAAAAGGTTAGTGTCGTTGCCTAGGAACTTTGTTTGTGTGGCCTATTCCGTGTATATATGGGTAGGTGGGTGGGTGTGTGTGAGAGAAAGTTAGGAAAACAGGAGCAATACTTTTCTGTTAACAGTGGAAGCTAGTCGGGGCATGACGGACTGGTATTTTACATACACACTGCAGTCTTATCAATCCTTTCTGAAAGATAAAAGGAAGCATAAATGTTTAATTTTACATTTATTTATGTATTTCAGTCATGACAACTCTCAGGATAGTTTGTTAAACATTTTATTAATGTAAATAGAATGTAGATGTTTGGTCTTGGTAGACTAGATCTCCTACTCTGCTGCTGTTGCTGGAGCTATGGTTGGATGTGTCGTGTTATAAAGGGAAATAGTAATGGACACGTGAAACCTATTGGCTGAGAGCATTACATTGAACGAACCAATTAGAATGTGAGTTTCATGGCTGAACTATTCATTTAAATCAAACATCCTAAATTGATCTTATAAGCTTCTCTAACAGATAATCTTCTAAAAAATGTGAAACGAAAGTACATTTAGACGTGTAATTGAATAGAATGTCCAATAATACCTCATAAATCACATGGCAAATGGAGAGATCTCATGGAGAAATATCAAGCCATTTTTATGTCAGTTATGTATGTTTTCCCTTCACATTCTTATTCTGTGAATCTGTGAAATATTAAAAATATATTTTTCTATAAGAAAATAATTTTGTAAAATCAGCATTAATTAAATTCAGTACAAAAATCATTTTGTGATTACTTACAAATATACTTTATGTTAAATAATACATAATTATTTTTCTATTAGTTAATGCCTTAATTAATATTAATAACAACGAGCAATACGTTTGTTAAAGTATTTATTATTCTCTGATAACCTTAGTTGATAAAAATACAGCTGTTCATTGGTTCATGTCAGCTCGGGTCCATTAAATAATATTATTTATGATGCAATAATAACAGATGCAACTTTTGATTTGAATACTTTTTTAGTAAATGTTGAAATACACATCAACTAATACATGATTTAGAAGTATTTGTCATTGTTAGTTCATGTTAACTAATGTAGTGAGCTAATGTTAATAAATGCAACATTATTGTAAAGTGCTACCATTTTTTCAACATTACTATAATGAGAATAAACCTTTTTATAGGCTATTGGGAGAAGGGGTTTAAATGTGCTTAATTGTCATGAAAATGTCACAATGCAAACACTACTATTGGGCCCAGAAATATGCTTTATTTTCTTTATAAGAAATATAATTTCATATTTTTAGACTTATGATTTTAGGTTGAAATTTTCAAACAAATGACTACGCATAATATAATTCTCTGATGGTCTTGTGTCACATCAGTTTTAACACTCAGTTGACTGTAGCTTACAATGGCTGGTGGCTGTAGGTCTTGGACTCTCTTTCTTTCTCTCTCTCTCTCTCTCGATCTGGACTCTCTCTGAATCTCTAATTGTTTGGGTTGAGCACAGAAGCGTGGTAATTTGATTCTGGCCTTTCTCATCACTTATTTGCATGCATAGCTCTGTTTTATGGAGGGAGACAAATCTCTGCTTCACCAAACACTTAGTGCAGTAAAACACAGCTCCAGGGGCTCGTTGAGGCTCGGCAAAGTACACTTTGAGACCATAACATCACTCTTTTGGACTGTAAATTGTGTTGAAGGCAGTCATTTATACAACAAAGATGCATAATCGTCCAAGCCAATGTGTCCATTTGAGGTGGAAAATCACTTTTTTCCATTATAGATGAGGGTTCAATTGGATACCATTATTGATTAAAATGGATGTCAAATACTTGATTCAATTTGTCAGTAGACCCTTTATGTCCTGTGAGTTGCGAGGTTGGGCCATCCATGGATCGGACTTGTTTGTTCAGCACATCCCACAGATGCTCAATTGGATTGAGATCTGGGAAATTTGGAGGCCACCTGGGAAAGTCAACACCTCAAACTCGTTGTTGTGTGTGTTCACACGCACCCGGCCATCCAGGTAGTGTAACAGAAAACGTGATTCATCAGACCAGGCCACCTTCTTCCATTGCTCCGTGGCCCAGTTCTGATGCTCAGCATGGACATCCTGACTGGTCTGCGGCTATGCAGCCCCATACGCAACAAACTGCGATGCACTGTGTATTCTGACACCTTTCTAACAGAACCAGCCTTCCCTCCCCACGTTCATCAATGAGCCTTGGCCGCCCATGACCCTGTTCACCACTCTTCCTTCGTTGGACCACTTTTGATAGAAACTGACCACTGCAGACCCGGGAACGCCCCACAAGAGCTGCAGTTTTGGAGATGCTCTGTCATCTAGCCATTACAATTTGGCCCTCAAATCCTTACACTTGCCCATTTTTCCTGCTTCTAACACATCAACTTTGAGGACAAAATGTTCACTTGCTGCCTAATATATCCCACCCACAAACAGGTGCCGTGATGAAGAGATAATCAGTGATACTCACTTCACCCGTCAGTTTCTATATAACCGTCCTTTGTCCCATAAAAATAAATAGGCCTATGATATTTATATTAAAAATTATTTAAACTCAAATCAATATGTCTGTTTATATCTTTATTGGGTAATTTGCAGCATAATACGCTGAATGATGTGTCAGGTGCTCCTTATCACAAAATAAATATCTGTTTTAATGTTTGCTCTACAACTCTAATATTATACTTGGCAGCCCCCACAAGTGCATGACAGTCATGTGTTCATGTATCTCTTTAGATCTTTATCCTTATGCCATTCAAAACCACGCAGGTAAAAATGTCAGTAGAATTACAGAAATGTCAGTAGCATTAAGGAAGTAGTGGGTGTCTGTAGTAGTTAGTTTCATGTTGCTGAGAGATTCCCCTGTATTGTGCATTGTGGCATGCGTCTCTCTTCCTGTATTTGTGACTTTGTAGCTGACAATTGTTTTTAATGAAACATCAAGATTTTTAGTTTAAATGTCGATGAATGTATAAGTGAAAGTAATGCTGTAAAAGGTTTTTCCATTGTTTTAATCACATTTCAGATCTGTTGCAGTGCGCTTAAATATTTGAGCGATTTGAGTTGTGACAAACAAATATTTAAATATTCTTCGTACTCTATTTTTAAAACATGAGCTCACAAGAATTAGAAGAATGTTGGATAACATAGCACTGCAAGACTCTGTAGACAAGTCAACTTGGTTCAAGAGAAAATTTGCAAAAATGTAAATAACTGTTACATAAGGCTAACAAACTCAATTACAACAGTAAATTGCCCAACCCGTCTCACTATTGCGCATTAAGTTGCATTTCCAACCCTCATTACCAGAAAAGCTGGACTTAGAACACAACACAGTGTGTACAGAGGGGCGGTGTGTGATTCTCACGTGAAAAAAAAAACATGCCAGTTCTAGTGATCTAATATTAGCACATATTATTTGCCTTAACAATGTCTTTTAAAACTATATTTAGGAACAATACTTTCTAAAGCTTTGTTCTGTTTGTACAAGCTGTCGCTTTGTGTCAAGTCAAACAGCTGCTATGTATCTGCAAGAGTTCATATATTCCCCTTCCTCTCATTTTATTGCTTAAAAGGTTGCTCTTTCATAACTCAGGAGACGTGATAAAAATCTGAGTTGTCTTTATTCCCTTTCCTAGAATTAAAATAAATGAGACGCTACAGTATAGAGTTTTAAAATGAATGCAATTAAAAAATATATATATAGATATAAGACACTAGTAGATAACGAGATCTCAATTGTGTTTAGAGAGAATTCACATTCAATCCAATACTCGCACATAAATATTCAATCTACCGATAAATGGGGCTCTATTGTTTAGACATTCTTATGTACCCAACAACACATTCAGGTGGAAAAACGTGAAAAATAAATTGGAAAGCATTTAAGGTACGTTTACACGACAACAATGTACTAAAATTGGAAAAAGTTTTTCCTTCGCGTTTTTTGCGTACAGACTACAACGTTGTCAAAACGATCCCACTCACACGTAGCCTGGATGCCAGCCGAACTTAGCCCCGCCCACAACATTTTAGTTCGGGAAGTTCGGTCTGGACTTGTAATGTAACGTAAGCATCCACGTCACCAAAGAGCGCTTGGGTTGAATTTGTTCTAATCCTAAAAGGAGAACTTGTTTGTATATGCATTCACCTACACTATTTCTCTCAGAAATGATGATCGTGTTGGTAAGTACTCTGTGTATCCTTAAATTATTTTTACAACACCGGCAAACATCGTTTACACTTACTCCTTTCGTGCAGACAGGGTTGCCAAGTTTTCACAACGAAACCCGCCCAATTGCTCCTCAAAACTAGCCCAAAACAAGCCCAATAGCTTTTTTTTTTTAGGGTTGCCTGGGGTCGCTTCAACCCGCGGACATGGAAAAACATCCCGCGGCAAAACCGCAGACTTGGTAACACTGCAGTTGAGTTCTGTTGATATTTGACAACTAACGTTATGCATCACTCCGTTGCTCTGATTGGTTGTAGGTCTATCCAATTGAGGTCTTTCCTGGTTCGGTTGAAACACGCCCCATAATCACAGCCCAACGGAGCAGTATCAGACTCATATTCTGACTAGAATTGAGTATGACAACGTCAGGCTAACTCACACGGATCCGTGAAAACAACTTAAAACGCTGTATTATGCATGCCAGGGGCCCGTTCTTCGTACGTTGCTTATTACATCTGAGATGATTTGACAGATCCCAGATCTTTTAATCGTGATAACTGATCTCTGGCTAATTTGGTTCTTCAAACGAATTTGCGGATTGGATTAAAATATCTGGATTAAATGATCTAAGATCACTGCGCGTTCTTGTTTTCCCTGAAGAGGGCAGATGCATCGATACTCGAAACCACGATCAGCAATGCAGCGATTGGCTGGCGTCAAGACAGCAACGTAATGACATCATATAATTAAAAAAGCCACCTGGCAAAAAACTTGACAAATTATACAATAAAAACCCCACGAATTTCTGGACCTTTATAAGGAAACAGCCAAACCACCAAACCAACATAAAAGTTATTATAGATAAATGATAAATGTTTTTTTAACATGATTACCAATTATTTATATTCACGATTTTATACAGTATTTGTACACCCTTTACATTTTTATTTCAATGTTGTAATTTAATTTTTAATTCAATTTGGAGCAGATTTGTAACGTGACAGTATTAAAGTTTCTTAAGGGTCAAGATCAAATTATCTGCATCTCTTGCGCTGCATCAAGCCATCCCATAATATCCGTCATCACTTAAATTAATGCACGGCTCAGAGTAACTGTACAACATGTGTGTAAACCTCCAATAAAATTATAAAGTAATTATTCCATCACAAATAAATCGCTCAATCAAGTGGCTGTGTCTATATTATTATACAACATTATATACATTCTCATATGCATATAAAATATAACATTTTTTATATTATTATTATTATTTAAAATTATTATTATTGCCCCTGTTCAGTAATGAACTATTGTAATAAAGTAGCAGTGGCTGGGACAGATTTTAAGTATGACCTCAGATGCAATCTAATCCTGTTTACATGAAATAAGCCGCTCGCGAGCAGGTTTAAGCTTACGGACCTGTTACTATGACAGCAAGTCCAGGATGAGCTTTGAAGAACCAAACAATCCGAGATCATGTCAAATCGTCAACAATCAAATCCAGCTAACTGAGTTAGCGACGTACGAAGAACGGGCCCCAGGCCAGTAAATGGCGTTGTTACGTACTACGCACCTATACACTGAACACGTGATACGCATATACATGACATCACTGTTTTAACAAATTAGCATTTTTGTAGTTTACACGGAGACAATAACAGTATTGTTTCAAAAACGTGCACTTTGAAACCCGTTTTCAAAAGTTTGTGTTTTCAGCATAGACTGTAAAAAAATATGGACGTAGTGTCCGTGACTTCACCCATAGTGTTCTGAAGAGCTGCTTTGAAGCGCAAAGTAGGGACGAGCTGGCCGTTGCCATCTTGTCATCGCTTCATTGCGCGTCACTCCCGGATAACAGAAAATGGGCAAAGAGGCGGGACGTGGGCGGAGCTGAGGTGATGCGATGACTAACAGACAGCAGATAAATTATGCAGAACTTTAAAGCTTTATATAATGTAAACAAATGAGTTATAAAAAAAATTCACCCCCCTCACAGTTGTCATGAAGGGCAAAATTAGCCGTATAGACCAAAACCCCAATTTGTACCAGGCTGTAAACATGTGTTTTTCTGCTGTAAAGTTGGCCATTTTAACATTGAGCTCAATGAGATTCTGCTCCCTTCTGACCCTAGTGGCCAGTCGATGAATTGTAGTTTAAGTCACTTCCGTATTGGCTTCAAGAGAAACTGCAGGAGGTTGCCGCTTGGTTTTCAGGCCCCAAAACGCCATTGTCGTGTAAATGAACGGCCAAAACGCAGAACATTGTTTACATTTTAGTTGTGTAAACACCCTCTTATGCCCCGATCAGACAGAATGCGTTTCTTTGCAGTAAGAAGTGAATTTTTAAAATAGTTTTCAATTGGCAGTGAGCACTTTACGCGCTGTTTATGCACCTGGCGCCTCACATTTTAACCGCCTGTTGCGCCTCGTGTTTTTGTAGTGCCAAAAGTTGAAAAAAACCCCCAACTCTGAGCAGAAAACCGCCCGACGTCATTCGTGTTTTTTCCCCATTGTCCAATCAAATGAATGGAGAGGCGGGCCATTGTGATGACGGTTACCTTGATTAGACTGACAGCACAGCTGATTCGGGCGTTGCCTAGATCGGAAAATATTTGGCTTAAAATAAATAAATAAATAAATAATATTATTACTGTTGTTGATATTTTTTGATATTATTGTTTTTATTATATTCATAATACATTTTTATATTTGTAGTTTAATGATTTAGAAATTGTGTCAAAACTATAACAAATAGAACCAATAATAGAAATAATACAATAGTAAAAAGGTTCTGCATATTGGTAATCAGAATTTTTTTATAATAATTGACTTCACTATCTATCGGTTGTGACAAAAATGATAATTGTCATTTTTCTTTCCTATGGGTGTTACCCTTCTGGTTCTAATGGGAAATGTTTGTTTAGCTGGTTATGAGCTGCTTTATTAGATTAAATCAAATCAAATCAAATCAAATCAAGTCATTTCAGCTTTTCCAAGGAAACACAATGTGCATCTGGTCAATAAGAAGGACTGCCAAATGCTGGTCAGAGTTTCCCCATCAGCTGTGCTTCCTCAGACCGTTGCCAGGGGTGACTGACAGGACTAGAATGAGGAAGGGAGGAGGGGAGAGACGGATGAGGGGGAGGAAACCCGGACAGCATTCACGGGTCTTCCCCTGCTGGTCTGCTCCACCTACGCAAGCTTCTCGGAGCACACAACCTTCAAACAGACTGCTTTGCATTCCACCTGCTGATGTAAGGGTGAATAATTCACAACAACAAAAGGGAATGATTTTTGTCTAAAAATGTGCACCCTTTGGGACAATGCAACATGCACTGTGAAACAACAACTGGAAAAGTGGAAATAATCGGCCCCTTCTCTGTCTGAGTGGCTCAAGATCACTTTGTTCACTAAATGAAACAGATTTAGCTTTAAACACACTGAAACAGCTTACAAAACAAATGACAGGCCAATTTGTAAACTGTAAAGCAGCACGAGTCACACCTCATCTGAGAGCGGCTGCTGTGCTCGTCTCTCTCAGCTTCTTTTTTTATTGCATTTTGATGGTAAAAGGCATCACTGACTGTTTAAGTTGTGGCAGGACAAGTTTTCCGTAAAACTAAAGGGGCCTCAGCGGTGCGCAGGAAACCCTTACAAAGTAACTGCCTAGCCACAGGCACGTCTGAGCTTGCACAGCAGCCGTGCACGCCGTCCTCCTCCAGAAAAGCCTGCTGCGCGGTCTGTGCAAAGGCACAGGCTCGAGGAGACACATGTTATAAACGTACTAACACCCACGCTGAGAGAACACTACAGACAGCAGACATGCAGCAACTGTTGCGCTAGTCTCCTTCCTACACAGAGCAATATCAAGAGTTGAAGTCATGAGCGAATTAGATTTAGACTGCATTACCATGCGCAAGAGAGGGCATGAGAAATCATAGACTCAAAATTAGAGCACAGATCATTTTTTCATTTATACAATCTAAACTAACCCTGAACACTTCACAATGAAAACAACCACTAGAAAACAATTATCTCCAAAAGGTTTCACTGTACAATGAACAGACTCAGGGCTCAAGACAGGGACGATTTGGGAGAAAAATTGTGAATTTTCCGATAAAATTGCGATCAAAATTTCAAATGTTATTTAAAAAACTAAATGTTTGCTGAGTTTGTTTGTAGGGCTGCACAATTTGGTCAAAATTTGTGGGATTATATGACTATAAAATAAAAATAATCACAATTTAATAATAATAATTATTGTTGAAAAAATATTAAATGTTAAACAATATTATATATATATATATATATATATATATATATATATATATATATATATATATATATATATATATATATATATATATATATATATATATATATATATATATATATATATATATATATCACTATTTTAATGTATAATTTCACAGTAAAAATCCTGTATTTTAGAAAAATAATAATATACACAACTGTAGAACTGTAAAATTACAATGCAAATATTTATGGCTGCCTAAATTGCATAATTTTTAAACATTATGTGACAAAAAATGTAAATCTAGTCAGGAAAGCTTTGCGATTTCATCATATATATTCTCATTTGGTGGCGTGTGTTTCATGACACAACGAACACAGTAGCAATGCAAGGCCATGTCTTGAACATTGAGGAACAAAGTGTGCGCGTGTGTGTGTGTGTGTGTGGGTGTTATTGAATTATTGATTTTTTTTATTTAAACCAATCCAAAAATGTAAGGATTGCAAGGGATTTAAGTGAATGACGGAAAAAAACTGTAAAAGTTCCAGGTCTATTGTAGTTATAAACTATTTGCAAATAATATATATATACATATATATATATATATATATATATATATATATATATATATATATATATATATATATATATATATATATATATATATATATATATATATATATATATATATATATATATATATATATATATATATATTAAATATGCACACTCTTATTCGTATGTCTAATATGTAAAAAAATGCAAAGCGTTTTTTGTCTCATCAAATTCAGTTATGAATTACATGAATCATGTAAATATAAGTGTATTTTTCAACTTAAAACTGTGAACTTTCAGTTGAGTATTTTACTGTCAGTCGCTGAACCTTTCTATAAAATCGTAAAACAGTCGTCAAATATTAAAGGTTTAGCTACTTATATCTCACCATGCAGTCTTTCACTGCTTAAAATAAAGCACTGAAATTAGTCAACACTTTGACTCACGCACTCAGTGAATCATTTAAAGTTCGAACTGAGTTCACAAATGACTCCCTGACTGAACCAAGAATCACTTTTTTGTTATGTTGAAAAACATTGTTCATTACATTATTCTCATGTGTACGCTGTATAAGTACATTTTGTGAGATATCATTTGGCTCCCAAATGTTTAATTTCCTCATAATTTTTTATTTGCGGTCCTGATACTCTTGGGAATCTACACTACTCTGGTTTCCAACTATTCAAACTAGAGAAGATGGAGGTGTTTTACCAACCACTGAATGGAAATATGGGAAAACAAGCTCGTATTTACCACTCACCTGGTGAAAGTGAGGAAATCTGTGGTGAAAAGAATATTGACCCACATTCCATTAACAAAGCTAGACCTTCATCTGTCTCTGTTTCGTAAGTGCAGTTAGATCCTGATTGGGGTTAAGGAAAGACAAGCTACTCCTGAATCTAGTTTTTCACTACTTGGCTCATGAATCATAAAAGCAGGAGATTGCTGAGAAGACAGTAAACCAACCCTGTGATTTTCTAGCCAAGCCCATAAGGCTCTAGATTCCTCAGAGAATGAGTTACCATTATCAGGTAAACTAAGCCAAGAGCTCCAGAGAGAATGTGGGACTAAATTAGGACTTTTAATTTCTTTAGGGACATCCACAAATTTAGTTTGGGGTTTCAAATGAGTCAGAGATACAAAACCGCAAACTAAAATATCAGCATGTTGCACTGAGATGGATACGTTTTGGTCACGACAGCAGAAACAAGAGTGGAAAAACAAGAATGACTGGCTGTAAGTAGTTTGGTGTAAAAAAGGTGTAAAATGCAGGGGAGCAGACAAAGAATGTCAAAACCCTTTCTCTGTCAAAACTGACATGACTCATATTGCCCGGTCAGCTAAAACTGGAAATATGTGACAAAATAGTCTGTGCCTGTCTAACTGGAAGAGTTGAAATCTCTTATGATGATGAAATGAGATGAACCTAATGACATAATCGGTCCAGTTATTGTAAACCGTTAAACTTTTAAACAGAAGAAGGTTGCAATTAATATTTAGATAAAATATGTATTATTAAGGCAGCGTGAGTAATGCAGTCATTAAGATATATTAATCAAACTAGTAAAGAGATAACAGTAAAATAAACAACTCAGGGGAAAAATCCAGAGAATGCAACAGTTACTTAACCAGTTCAGATAAATGTGTCAAATAACATCATGATAAGAAGAACAAAATGTAATTGCTAAACCAAGCCAGGGTCTGTTTTGATGGTTTTGACTGGGTTTGGGGGACTTTTAGGCTGGTCAGATTGGGAGACCACCTAAACCCAGATCAGCATGGTATTCGATCGTTGAAGTATGTTGGGTAACCATTTGTATTTTTACACAGTAAAAAAAAAAACTTCCCCCCAAAAAAACTGTCTCTAGGACCTTTATTTATTTTTAAGTGTATTTTACGTTTCCAAGCACTTCACATAACAGTATGACTCACTCAGGCTCCACAAACTATAGTTTTGTGAAAGAGTATAACAAAACATCTGACAAAACAACCAGACGAAGCCAACAAACAAAGAGGAAAACCACCAAAATGCAGTTAACTGGTACAATTAAAAATAGACTGAACTGTGCATGACATAAATGGCTGAATCTCGCACAGGCTGCGTTTCAAAATCTAGTGAGCTGTTTATGTTTAGCTCGCTAAAATATCTAAACAGAACGATTTTCCTGAGATTCGGATCAGTTAACATATATTTATACGGAAGGCATGCTAAAAAAATACGGTGACGTTTCCTGCACTGCTAGTAACCGCAATAGGCCTACTACTAATAATGATGATTTTACAGTCAGAAACGCACAGCAAACAGTGTAGTCCGATTCCCAAACAAATGACTCATTTGAGTCGGTTCTTTTAAAGAATCATAAAAATACAGCGCAAACAATGTAGAATGATTCTCGAATGAGTGGAACCCGGTTTTTTGTGAATCAAAAACACTTAAGAATCGATTACTGAATTTATCTGACTTACCGCAATCATCATCCATCACGACTCGAAAATAACTTTTGTCTTTTATGTTGTACTTATGGCTCGTGAGTTACTGACTGGTTGTTCATATTACAATTGTATTTGAGATACACATGATGAGTTTATTTTATTACAAAAAAATAAACAATTGAAATATGATAGGCTACATTTCGTTCGTTTAGTATTTGTATTTATTATTTTAAAAAGTCTGTGTAAATACCTTTGGCAAGAAAATGGTCAATTATTACATTTTGTTCAAAATTGTTATTCTTTGTGCATTGTATGGTAGGCTACATGATATATTCTATATATGTTCACTTGCTAACAATCGCCGAGGGCAATAGATTTTTAAAAATATATTTATCGTTTAAGTACTTAAAGAATGACATTCTAGATGGAACCGTTAAGGAACCGAACTCGTTAAGACGAATCAAAGAATCATTAAATTCCTTACTATTCCCATCGTTAACTAAACAACATTCTGGGCATCGATATATCGTTCGAAGTCGCATATGGACACGCCGTTTGGACCGTCAGAGATTTTGAGTCGCTGCCGTGAGAAATGATGCATGAAACCTACATGCAGCACAGTATCAAATCCCTGCTAGCCTGCTGTTTTAAAGGTAGTCAACTCTCTAAAACTCGCTCGTCTCACCATAATAATAAAAACACATTTGCGTTACCTTAGTCTTGAGGTCTACAGCACCCGGTTAGTAGTTCTGTCGTGTCTTTGAAACAGACGCCAAGAGCAAAATCACTCAGATGCACTCAAAAACAAAAATTATTAAATGAGTGGCGAGGGAGGCAGAACCAGCTTCGTCTGTGAGAAAGCGTTTAGCTGTTTTTGTCCGGCTGAGAACTGACAGTAAAGTGAACACGCCTAACTGTGAGTGACACTCCCATAGAGTCACAGCACCGCCCGCACTCATGTGTCTGAGCTGAGCGATGCACTTTGATCAGATGTGTGTGTGTGTGTGTGTGTGTGTGTGTGTGTGTGTGTGCGTGTTCGCGCGCGCGCGCGTGTGTGTGTGTGTGTGTGCGCGCGTGTGTGTGTGTGTGTATGTATGTATGTACTCTTGTGCTTCTCATCAAGAAGATAGATAGATAGATAGATAGATAGATAGATAGATAGATAGATAGATAGATAGATAGATAGATAGATAGATAGATAGATAGATAGATAGATAGATAGATAGATAGATAGATAGATAGATAGATAGATAGATAGATATGCAGAATGATTAATCAACAGAACATTTTTACATTTTTGGTTACACATCGACAAATCAACAGGGTGGTGACATTTAAACCATTAAAAGTGACCAAATGTCATCATTTTCAGTGTTAGGTTTGGCATCCGATTGTGTTCATATATGTACTTTTATGTAGTCCAATTGCTTTAATAGTTGTCACACATTTAAGCTGTAATATATTTGATTGCCCAATGCTTGATTAACTGATACAGGAATTTGTGGTGACAGATTGTAAAAGCTCCACTCAAATCCTCACTTTTTGAAAGGGATTAGGAACCATTTCATTTATTAGGGAGACATGAAACAAAACTGTGTAACTGGTCAGGCTTTCGTGATTGCTCATGACATTTTTTTTATCAGAATAAAATCCAAATTGCAAAGTTATGTATGTATGTACACCGATCAGGCATAACATTATGACCGGACAGGACAGGTGAAGTGAACAACACCGATTATCTCTATATCACGGCACCTGTGAGTGGGTGGGATATATTTGGCAGCAAGTGAACATTTTGTCCTTAAAATTGATGTGTTAGAATCAGGAAAAATGGGCGAGCGTATGGTTTTGAGCGAGTTTGACAAGGGCCAAAATGTGATGGCTAGACGACTGGGTCAGAGCATCTCCAAAACTGCAGCTCTTGTGGGGTGTTCCCGGTCTGCAGTGGTCAGTATCTATCAAAAGTGGTCCAAGGAAGGAACAGTGGTGAACCGACGACAGGGTCATGTGCGGTGTAGACAACCAGTTAAATAACCCTCAGTTATTTGAATTAGTTTGGAGCTTATTATATTATTCTGATATTATTCCCTATATTATATATCGTATTCTATATTTTCTTAATATTAGTTATGTTTTATTATATTTTGGAACGTTACTTTGCACTCTTTAAGTTATTTAACCTATAGAGACTTTTATTATGAAAGGCGTCTTGCCGGAAAGTCAAACAGATCGCTCGTGCAGGCGCACAGAGAGAGCTCGCACACGGAAGATAAAAACACTGACGGAGATACGGAGCCATGCGGTCACGGAGATAATAAGTTTATTAAGGACACTTTTAAGTGGATTTAAGCATTTAGATGCTGTTTGTTGTTTTCATTTTGCAGTATTTTTTGTTTGTTTTGTTTTGCACCTGGTTGAAAAGGAGTACAAGGTATTCATTTATATTTAAGCACTTATGTATATATATAATATCTTGTCTTAATGATTGTTTTATGTGTTTGTTTGATTTAAGAGTAATTTTATGTTTTTAGTATAAATGTTAGTATTAATTTCTAAATTAGTTGCTATAGTTAATTGTTTTGATTCATTTATATGAACGTGTATTATTTTCAAATTGCAACAATTGTTTATTTATCTTTTCTAGCTCTTACGTTGTTGTAAAGTCAACAAGGAAATAAAGAGACAAAGGACAGTACAACATCAGTGCATGAGCAAAATTATTTATTCAATTCAACCGGGCTGTAACAGTAAGAGCTTACTTCCATTGATTCCATTTGCTGCCATAAATGATGACAGACCAAGGATCCAAGTCATGCACTCCTGTGAAAGAAATGGAAGCTTTAAAAATCCTACCTTCTCAAGACAGAGATACAGACGATGAGATGGAAGATCATTCTAATGGTGTAAAGACAGCTGAGGTACGTCACTCTGTCCGCAAACGAATTCCAACAGAAAAGATGATTGCATATCAAAAAGAGGAGTCACAAAAGGCAGAGAGAAAGCTTACACAGGCATATGAAAAATGGAAAGCTGAGGCTAGAAAGGCAAGAGGGCAGCTGAAAACAGACATTTCTGAGAGTCAACTAGCAACACTTACAGACACATTGGAAAATGAAAGAGACCTTGTGATGGAAGCGTACATGAAGGTTCGAAGTTATGTTGCTCCGTCTGCTGACACAAGGAGACGAATTGATGCATGCGATGCTGTGACAAAGGACATTGTAAAAATTGCTTATGAGAGGATTTCAGGTGTTGATGGAGACTTCGACAGTGAACAAGTAAAAGAACGTCTTTGTGAATTGCTTGATCGAGATTATGCTCGCTCTGTCTATGGTTCTACAGTCTCACGTGTCAGCTCCAAGTCGAGTACACCCCTGAGTCAACCTTCATTGAACTCCATCTTGATGGCTAAACGGATAGAGGCAGCAGCAGAGCTTGCAGCAAAGGAAGCAGAATATGTAACGACAATGGAGGAAAAGGAACAAAGAGAAAGAATACAACTTCTAGAAGAGAAGAAAAGGAGAGAACTTGATGCTGAAATGATGGAGTTAGAAAGATTACAAGCAGTAAAGGAGGTTAGAGCAGCTAGAGCAAGACTTGAAGTGTATGATAAGGAAGAAACCATTTCCTCTGCTAACCAGAACACTAGGCTACAGCAACATGTGAGCATTCCTATACAAGAACCTGTGTATTCACCCTCAATTAAGCCAACAATCAATGAGAAGTTGTTGCCGCCTCCCAATACTGACGTGTCTTACCTTGCGCAGGCTGTTCAAGACAGTATAACACTGAACAGACTTCCTATGCCAGAGCCAACAGTCTTCAGTGGTGACCCCATTCACTTTATTGAGTGGAAAGCTTCATTCCAATCGCTCATCGACAGAAGACATGTCTCCTCAGCAGATAAGTTATACTACTTGAAGAAGTATGTCAGTGGTTCTGCTCGGAAAACTCTAGAAGGCATCTTCTACAGAACTGATGAGGAAGCTTACAAGGATGCATGGAAAAGACTTCAGGATCGTTATGGACAGCCATTCATTATACAAAGAGCATTCAGAGAGAAACTCACAAGCTGGCCTAGAATCCAGCCCAAGGACGCTGAAGGACTCAGAAATTTCTCAGATTTCCTGAATGCATGTGAAGACGCTATGCCTCATGTTAAGGGACTGGAAATATTGAATGACTGCGAGGAGAATAGGAAACTGGTCAGCAAACTCCCTGATTGGGCGGCTGCCCGCTGGAATCGTCAAGCTACGCAAACACTGAGTGAGACTCAAGATTTCCCAACCTTCCATGACTTCGCCAGCTTCATGTCAGTTGAGGCTGAGGTAGCCTGCAACCCAGTCACTTCCTTCTATGCTCTTCACGCCTCTGAAGCTAATAAGGAGAGATATAACCTCAAGGTTAGTAAGAACAAAGCTAATGTCTTCCACACAAAGATTGTCACACAGCATGAGAATCCGAAGCCAACTAGTAAGGTCTTCAAACCTTGTCTGTTCTGTCAAAGCAGTGAACATCAAATTCATGATTGCTTTAAATTCTCGGCAAAGTCTCTTGAAGAGCGGAGACAGTTCATAAAGGACACAAAGCTGTGCTATGGATGTTTGAAGCCCGGACACAGTGCCAGAGACTGTCGTTTCAGACATACCTGCAATACCTGTAAAAGAAGACATCCTACCTACTTGCACGATGATAGCTTCGTAAGAAAGGTGAAGTCCTCCCCTGTTCATAGCCCAGAGAACGCACACGAAAGGGTTGAGACAACGTCTTTAAGTGTAGAATCTGGATGCACGTCTGCTAACACCTCAATGATTGTGCCAGTGTGGTTGTCCTCACAAAACGACCCAGACTCTGAGAAACTTGTCTACGCTCTGTTAGACACACAAAGTGATACTGTCTTCATTGAATATGCAGTAAGTCAAAGTCTAAAGGTTGACTCATGTCCAGTGACACTTAAGCTCACTACTATGGTTGGAAGAGATTCTTTGATATCAAGTGAAAGAGTTTCTGGTCTTCGAGTTAGAGGCTTTAATTCCACAGTAGTTCTAGACCTTCCCCCCGCATACACTAAGGAATGTATCCCTGTGGACCGTGCACACATCCCTACCAGTGAAACTGCCAGGCGTTGGAAACATCTTGCTACTCTGACAGACAGAATTCTTCCGCTTCAAGACTGTGAAGTGGGTCTTCTCATAGGATATAATTGTTCCAGAGCTTTAGCACCCAGAGAAGTGATTCTTGGAGCAGACAACGAGCCATATGCTGTTTGTACGGATCTCGGATGGAGCATCGTGGGCCCTTCCTTGATACATCATGAGTCACAAAGTGGGGTTAGCATGTGCCACAGAGTATCCATTAAGGAGATTCCTTCTGTAATGCCAGCTGATGTGATCAAAGTGCTGGAGTCAGATTTCAAGGATACTAAAGAAAACACAAGAGTGGTGTCTCAAGAGGACATTATGTTCTTGAATAAACTGGAAGAAAGCATTAGAATGAACAAAGACAGCCACTTGGAAATGCCCCTTCCATTCAAAAAAAGACCCTATCTTCCAGATAATGAGCCTCTTGCTGCCATGAGACTTCAACATCTAAAGCGGAGATTAATAAAGGACCTGGAGTACAGAGAACGTTATGTGAAGTTCATGGAAGAAGTAATAGAGCACGGTGAAGCTGAAGGAGTCACTGATGAAGGAAAGGAAGGAGAAAAATGGTACATCCCTCATCACGGGGTGTATCACGCGAAGAAGCCAGGGAAATTACGTGTAGTCTTTGACTGCTCTGCCAGATACAAGGGAACCAGCTTGAACGATCATCTTCTCACAGGCCCTGACCTGATGAACAGCCTGACTGGCATTCTTTTACGGTTCCGACAGTATCCAGTGGCCTTGATATGTGATATTGAGAGGATGTTCCACCAGTTCTATGTTAACGAAGCAGATCGGGATTATTTACGATTTCTCTGGTGGAGAAAGGGAGATTTTGACTCAAAGCCTCAAACGTTCCGCATGAGAGTACATCTGTTTGGTGCCTCGTCGTCCCCTGGGTGCGCCAACTACGGACTAAAGCATCTTGCAAGAGAAGGTGAACATCTTTATCCCCTAGGTTCACAATTCATTATGCGAGACTTCTACATGGATGATGGAGTCACCAGCGTCGAAAGTGCAGAGAAGGCTATCCAGATGGCCCTAGAAGCTCGCCAGGTTTGTGCACTTGGAGGTTTAAGGTTGCATAAGTTTGTGTCCAATGACAAGACAGTTTTGGAGAACATACCACCCTCTGAATGTGCTGTTGACATTACATCTGTCAATCTTTCCCTCACTGACCAGCCTTTGGAAAGAGCCTTGGGCATTTACTGGCATCTGGAACACGATAACTTCAGATTTCGTGTAAACCTAAGGGACCAGCCAGCAACCCGTAGAAGCATACTGTCTACAGTGGCCTCATTGTTTGACCCCCTAGGATTTCTTGCGCCATTCTTACTCAAAGGAAAGGCTATTCTTCAAGAAATGTGCAGAAAAGGCATGGGCTGGGATGATCCTTTACCAGATGGTTTGCAGCCAAGGTGGGAGTATTGGAAGGCTGATCTGGCTAACTTGGAGAAGATCGAGGTGCCTCGTTGTATTGTGCCTGCTGAGTTTGGGATAATCACAAGGAGAGAGATTCATCACTTCTCAGATGCAAGCACAAAGGGATATGGCCAGTGCTCATACCTTAGGCTCGAGAACGAACAAGGTGACGTCCATTGTGCTTTACTCATGGCGAAATCTCGAGTAGCCCCACTTAAGGTCACAACTATCCCTCGGTTAGAGTTGACCGCTGCGGTTGTGTCAGTTGCAGTTAATGATCTGTTAAAGGAAGAGATTAACCTTGCAGATGCAGAGGCATATTTCTGGACTGACTCTCAAGTGGTGTTAGGCTACATAAACAACGAAGCTCGCCGCTTCCACACGTTCGTCGCAAATCGAGTTCAGAGAATTCATCACAGTACAACTCCTCAACAGTGGCGATACATCCCCTCGGAAGAGAATCCAGCCGACTATGCATCACGAGGTATGAGTGTCAATGATCTTGTCACGTCCAGCTGGTTCAGAGGACCAAACGTTTTGTGGGAAAGGCAAATACCTCTACCTGTGGATGTTAACACACAACTTCCAATTGGAGACCCAGAGGTCAAGAAGGCTCAGTCACTGAACACGCAAACAGTACAATATTCCTGCTTATCCAACTGTCTCACAAGGTTGTCCTCATGGTCCAAAGTTATACAAGCAGTTGCACGTCTTCTTCGTCGAGTTAGGAAGGACAAGTCAAGTGACCACAGTACAGTGGCAGAACGTGAGGATGCTAAGCGCATCATCATCAAGGACTTACAAAGTCAGATGTATGCAGAAGAGATAGCCTTACTCCGTAAGGGCATGCAACTCCCACGCAGCAACAGGCTATACAATCTAGATGCCTTTGTCGACTACGACGGATTGCTCAAGGTGGGAGGAAGGCTTTGCTATTCTTCTGTCCCTAACTCCATTAAACATCCAGTGATAATTCCAAAGGGACACCATCTTACGAAACTTCTGATCGCTGATTGTCATGAAAAAACTGAACATCAAGGAAAAGGCATGACTATAAATGAGATCAGATCAAGAGGAATTTGGATAACAGGAGTAAATAGGACTGTAGCCTCCTTTGTACGAGAGTGTGTGAAATGTCGCAAACTTCGCAGACCCACAGAAGAGCAAAAAATGGCTAACCTGCCCTCAGAGCGTATAGATCCATCCCCTCCATTCACATACTGCGGAATGGATGTTTTTGGTCCATTCATCACCAGACAAGGTCGTAAATCATGCAAGAGGTATGGACTTCTCTTTACCTGTTTCTGTTGCAGAGCCATCCATATTGAGATGCTGGATGACATGTCCACGGACGCCTTTATCAACGGCCTGCGTTGTTTCATCGCTATCAGAGGAGCAGTTCGTCAAATAAAGTGCGACCAAGGCAGTAATTTCATTGGAGCCAAGAATGAGTTTGCTAAGGCCATGAAAGAGATTGACACCAATCGTCTGGTAACGTTCTTAGCAGAAAAACAATGTGACTTTGTCTTCAACGCACCCCATTCAAGTCACACTGGAGGAGTTTGGGAAAGACAGATTAGAACTGTGCGAAATGTTCTTCATTCCACTCTGTCCTTATCTGCTGGAAGGCTAGATGATTCTTCCCTTCGGACCTTCTTCTTCGAAGCTATGGCAATTGTAAATAGCCGACCGCTCACAGTAAATAATCTGAATGATCCTAAAAGTCCAGAACCCCTTACCCCAAATCACCTGCTCACTCTAAAAACTACCCAAGCTCTACCACCCCCTGGCAAGTTCATCAGAGAAGACATGTATGCTCGCAAGAGATGGCGCCATGTCCAATACTTAGCTGAGCAATTTTGGGGCCGTTGGCAGAAGGAGTATGTGTCTAATATTGCAACAAGACAATGCTGGCTTACACCAAGAAGGAACATGCAAGTTGGAGATATAGTCTTGGAGAAGGCAGACGATCTGCCCAGGAATGAGTGGCGCTTGGCAGAAGTTATTGAGACTGTCGTTGACAAGGATGGTTTGGTAAGAAGAGTGAAGATACGTTTCGGAGACAGGAAACTGGGGAAGGATGGTAAACGTCTGAACAAACCATCAATGGTTGAGCGCCCAGTGCAGAAGCTGGTCCTGCTGCAGGAGGCAGCCTGAACTTCCTGACATATCCTTTGATCTATGCAGTCCATATAGAATATGTTTCAGGTTTACTTTTGCATCTAGCTTGAAATAGGTAATTTATTTTAGAAATCATTTGTGATTTAAAGTTTGAGTTTTGAAGTCACTCATGATTTGGTGGGAGTGTAGACAACCAGTTAAATAACCCTCAGTTATTTGAATTAGTTTGGAGCTTATTATATTATTCTGATATTATTCCCTATATTATATATCGTATTCTATATTTTCTTAATATTAGTTATGTTTTATTATATTTTGGAACGTTACTTTGCACTCTTTAAGTTATTTAACCTATAGAGACTTTTATTATGAAAGGCGTCTTGCCGGAAAGTCAAACAGATCGCTCGTGCAGGCGCACAGAGAGAGCTCGCACACGGAAGATAAAAACACTGACGGAGATACGGAGCCATGCGGTCACGGAGATAATAAGTTTATTAAGGACACTTTTAAGTGGATTTAAGCATTTAGATGCTGTTTGTTGTTTTCATTTTGCAGTATTTTTTGTTTGTTTTGTTTTGCACCTGGTTGAAAAGGAGTACAAGGTATTCATTTATATTTAAGCACTTATGTATATATATAATATCTTGTCTTAATGATTGTTTTATGTGTTTGTTTGATTTAAGAGTAATTTTATGTTTTTAGTATAAATGTTAGTATTAATTTCTAAATTTGTTGCTATAGTTAATTGTTTTGATTCATTTATATGAACGTGTATTATTTTCAAATTGCAACAATTGTTTATTTATCTTTTCTAGCTCTTACGTTGTTGTAAAGTCAACAAGGAAATAAAGAGACAAAGGACAGTACAACATCAGTGCATGAGCAAAATTATTTATTCAATTCAACCGGGCTGTAACATGCGGTGCGGCCAAGGTTCATTGATGCGAAGGTTGGCCCGTGTGGTCCGATCAAACAGATGAGCTACTGTAGCTCAAATTGCTCAAACAAACAAGTCCGATCCATGGAAGCCCCACTTCGCAACTTACAGGACTTAAAGGATCTGCTCCTAACATCTTGGTGCCAGATACCACAGCACACCTTCAGGGGTCTAGTGGAGTCCATGCCTAGACGGGTCACGGCTGTATTGGCAGCAAAAGGTGGACCAACAATATTAGGAAGGTGGTCACAATGTTATGCCTGATCGGTGGATGGATGGATGGATGGATGGATAGATGAGAGCTGCTGTGAAAACAATGCGACATTCCTTTCCTCACTGGCATTATAATGGGCTGGATTAAAATGACTTGCTGCATTAGTGGCTTTGGACTGGTGAAAGAAAATACCAACAACAGGAGGATTATTCCTGTGAGCACTGTTTGGGTCCAAACCATTAAATAGGTGGAGATCAGCAGATAGAAGTTACCAGTCACCAAATTGTAATAAGCTGAAAATGATGTCATATGAAAACAGAAATACTTCAAAACCCCTTCAGACTGTTAAAATGTAACAGTAAAATTGCACATTAGAGACATTGGCCCTCATTTATCAATCTTGCGTAGAAACGGGCGCATATATTGGCGTAACATTATGCTTACACTCCTCTCACCGCCTGATTTATGAAGCTGTGCGTACCTCTGAAATCCAGGCGTACGCAAAACCTGCCCTTGATAAATGCCGCGGCTGAAAACGATCGTCATTAGATTAACACGCCCCTATATATTCAAGTCTCCGCCTCCCCCACGCCCTCATTTTACGCCATGGACATACGGAAGACGGCAAAGAAGCGAAACTTCTCTGAAGTAGAGATCGAGACCATCACCAGGGAAGTGGAAAAAAACAAAATTGTTTTATTTGGAAGTTTAAAGAGTGGGATTAAAGGTGCCCACAAAAAGGTGTACGGTGGAAATCCAGTTTAAATAGCTGTTTGGATGAGAAATTACCTATCACAATTCATTATTTTACAGCACGTGTTTTGAAATAATATGTGTAGCCTACAATAGTGATGATGATGTGATGTGGAGTACCATTCATTCACATTAATATAATTGCATGACAATTTGTAAGATTAATATTATGATTTGTATTATTAATGACGCTTATTGTTATTTAGAAGAATGTCATTATTATCATTATTATTATTAATTTTATTATTATTTAAAAGAAGAAGAATGTCATTTTTATTATTTTGTCAGTCTGAATTATTTTCAGTCCAGTCCGTGCGCAGCTGCCGGGCCTAACCAACGTCAGGTAAAGCGCACAGGCTCGCAACTGGACGAATACATGCCTACAAATCAAATGCTTTGGTAAAGTCACACAAATTGAAGTTCATGTTGCACAAAAATAAACACTGAAGTTTATAATTACTTATTCGCACAGGATTATTAGTAGCCTATATGCGGGGACCTCTGGTGATTTGTAGGCTAATAATCGCAGATAATGTCTGTGATCTTAATCCCGTGCGAATCGGCCATATCTGTAATATGTAGGCCTAAAGTAAAAATTCCCCCGCAAATTACCATATTTCGCCGAACACGAGGTGATATTATTAGTCCCGTGCGAATCGGCATCTATTTGGCCGGGATTAGGCCGATCGTATATAATTTTTGCAAGGTTTTCGTGTCCTGTGAGCATTTCTATCTTTATCTTTCACGAAGAATGGCGCTAGACTGCATATGTGCACCGTTATGACTTCATGAGCGGCCGCGCGGATTATAGGCTACCACTTTCACTTTATGAGCACAATTTGGGAGTAAATTGCTTGAATGGTGTGTTTAATATTATTCTTAATGAAAAACACAAAAACAGAACAGTACAATGACAACTCGCTTAAATGGGCACTTTTACATTTAGCTTTGAAACTGAATCTTCCGCCGTGTTATAGGCTAGACTATTGCTTAGTTACGTTTTTAATTGCGTCTGTTCTCTAACTGAACGAAATTATTTGTATTACTATAAAACAATCAAAATGATATCGATACGACTGTTTATAATTTCATACAGCTATATAACGAAAAAACATTTTCAAGTATCCAGGAGATAAGTCAGTAAATTCGAGTAAAATCACAGTTTATCCCGTGCGAATGCGCCAAGCAAAATTCAGATGTGGGGGAGTAATTTCTAAATCACACGAGGTCCCCAGATAATAGCCTACTTATCCCGTGCAAATAGGGCTTTATTTGTTGTTGTTGTTGTTGTTGTTGTTGTTGTTTTTTTTTTTTTACAGTGGGTCATAATATAGCATATCTTTGTCAGTGCGTTTTGTGGTGTTAGGAATTGTTTTTCTGCGCATTTTCGCACTAACTCAAAACGTGCGTACACCACCTCCTGAGCTGGCGTAGGATTTGAGCGTGCCGTACGCCAACGTCCATATTGATAAATCTCAAAGTCACCGTGGTTTTGGGTGTACGCCAGGTGTACGCTGGAAGTTTGGTGTACGCACTTTTGATAAATGAGGGCCACTGTGTGGTGGAAGAGAGAGAGAAAAAAAACAGTAAAAGCAAGAGGAAGTAATGTTTCTGTGCTGATTAGCATTGGTCATTTTTAAAAACGCCTATTTCAACAACACAACCAGAAATAAGTTCCTGCTACCAAGTTAATAATAATAATGACAAAGAAACTGGTGTCATATTGCAAAATCAATTATATTTATTCATATTCTTTCAGTAACCCACAGCACAAAAGCAAGAATGAAAGACAAAAACAAACAAACGGAAGAATGCCACATCCACGGACAATGCTGCAGCGGGAAACATGAGCTCTTTAAACGTTTCATCCCTGACGTCAGATGATAAATCCTGAGAGTCAAGAAAGTCTTGCGTGTCCAATAAAGAGATGATAGATCGGCCTCATTAAACTGAGCACAAAAAGAAGTGAACCTTTATTTAATGAAGGTGATCAGATCCATCAGAACTAAGAAGTGAAATACACCGGGTCATGTTTAAATCTCTCCAGCCTCAGGGTGCGATTGTGAGAAGATGTGCAGAGAAGCCATGTGACACATTATACAGCGATCATGCAGTAAAGTGTCTTATGGAGTGTGATAAGGCAAAGTTCACAGACTTTTCTCTCGAATTCACACAGACCCGGCTGAATATTGCAGTTAAAACATTCTGGGTCCTTAGTTTTCAGCTCTTATTAAACAACATTTGCAAAAAAGCTGCTGTAAACAACGCACTGAGCATTTAGGTCTATGTAACACTGAAGCAGATGACGCACAACAGCTCCAAAGATACATTTCAGAATAGCTGAATTTACATTTTCGGTGTCCGCGAAATAACAACAACAACAACAACAACAACAACGTAAAAGCAAGCACAATGTGCATTCAACACAATAAAACACTTTGGTTGCAGAGACAACTGTCGAACAACAAATCAAACTGAATCTTAAATCAACTATGTACAATGAAGGTACGTAAAATATGCAAAATAAACCAATTGCACAATATACATAAACATATAACTGTCCCATCTCTCTTTATTCTTTAAAATTCGGCAAGAGGTGCTGTGGCAAATGATGGATAACAAAAAAAAAAAAAAACGGTTCGGATGTAAGCCACAGTAAACAGATATGGTCGAGCATCTGCAGACATTATGTTTTTACATCAGCTGTAAGTTGGTCATTTTTCACAATTTTTGTATACTTCATATACATTTCATCCATCATTTACGGTTTCGTTAAATCACCAAGAAGAAACCTTTGAGGTCAATTAGACCGTTTTAAAGAAAGGAAAACATTCTGGTTCTGATTCATAATAGTGAGATAGTGATGCCAGGAGAAAAATAACAAAAGCAAAAACATTATTTGTGGAGAAAAAAATACATTGACAATTTCGAGTTTCTGGTTGAACATGAGCAGTGTAGAATAAAAGTTATAAAATCAGCTGTTGATTTCCATCATACAAATCCTCTTCGCTCTTACCCTCAAGAAGGACAAACATCTTCACAAAACGAGATTCATGACATCTTGTTTTTCCAATCACCACACAGTGCAAACACCGAGCAGAGAGTTCTTTATCTAGCATACTTTAATCATAACTCTCTTAAAAAACAAAACAAAACATTGAGATCCATGGTAGCTAAAACTTACTACTGTAAATAGCAAACTGAGATGAAGACAGCAAAATGTCTACTACTCTATTAGAACAAGAACAGATATCATATTTGTCTATATTTCTTTATCATCTGTATTTACAAGAATCTTGACTGGTCTTTTACACCGTTGAAAGCGGTGAGTGACATGTTATTTGCTCTCAAGAGGGAAATAAATGGTAAAGGGGAAATTAGACATCACTTCAAATCCTTGCGATTTCAATGTTAATGTTAAAACATATGTGTACCATCATCCCTGATAATATTTCAAGTTGGTTTTCGTCATTAGGGTCCACTTTTTGAAAAAAAATGTCCTTTTAAGGCAAAGAGAATGGGAATGCTGGAGGTCCTCATACGAGCGGAGAGCTTTCTCTGCCTGTGTCCTTCTGGAAAATTTGAGGTAAAGACTGCCGAAGAGGTCTTGATATTTTTAGAGGGATGAATTAAGATTTTTTTTTAGAGTGGGGGGAGGGGGGTCAATTCAGTTTTTGTAAACCCCTTTCTGCTTTTCATCATTTGCACCCACCTATGTACAGACTATAAGATCTCCTCAACCCCATGAGCGAAGATCATAACCAAACCCGGCTCCAGAATCATATCTTCCCCCATGTGCTGGTTCTCACAGGCCATCACCACCACGGCCTGCTTACCCGGAATGCGCTTGGCCACATAGTTTTCGTAATATCGGCGGTTCATCTGCCGTGTCTCCAGCGTGGCCAAACCTTGGGGCCAGTTGCGCTCATGGGCGTTCTCAATGAGGTCATTAACGATCGACAAAGGGCATCCACTGTCTATGAGCGACCGCTTGATGACGGCCTGGAGGACGGCGTCGGGTGTGGAGATCATTCCTCCCCAGCGGGTCACACGAGCGGGCTGGAGAGAGTTCACCCATCTGTGGCCAAACAAGTGTAGTTAGTTTCACAGTCATCTGAGTGTCAATTATGGAATTAGCATTATTACTTGCTCAACGGTAATTTATTAGTATTCATAAGTAATTTATTTGCTCATCCACAGCACAATACAAACAACGACTTGTGTACTTTCATTATTCTAAATGTTTCCAATAATGTTTAAACCCAGGGAAATCAGAAATTATATCCGTCTTACCCTCTATGTCTGGTTTTACTTCCATAGAAACACCAAAGAACGGACCGCCTTCCGCATTCAAATAACGAAAAAAGTGTACCTGGTGCAACGTAGCATAAGCATAAGCATTTTGAACTGCGTGAGGCGTTACACTTTCTGCGTAAGTTGAATACGGAATGCGGGCAACCTGAAACTAGATATTTTACTTTATAAAGTTTTAAATATGGATATTTTTCATACACAAATGCCTCACTACGCTTCAGAAGGCCTTTATTAACCCCCCGGAGCCGTATGAATTACTTTTATAATGGATGGATGCACTTTTTTGGGCTTCAAATTTTGGGCTCCCATTCACTGCCATTATAAAGCTTGAAAGAGCCAGGACATTTTTTAAAGTCCCAGTGAACCGGAAGTTGCAACTGATTGTATTTCAGTGCCGTGACGGATTTCCAAGCAAAACGGAATATTGCAGGGTTTTACTTCAGCGCTCCTCGGTTGGAGGGGAGTGATTAAGGATATTCAAACCCAAGCCGTTAAAACTGCCGTCATCGGAAAGGGAACACCATTCCAGACCGGAAGTTACTTTTCAGATGTTGATTAAATATTACCACAGCAAACAGTTTTTTTCTGTGTATTAACTTGCACGCAGGCCTGTCACAAGGGGGGTGCCAGGCCCTGTGCGAATGTGATGTACGAGGCCCAGGGGTCTACTGTTGCTATAGTGACGAACAATTTGTTGCTTATGTGGATATTTAAGAGAAAAAAAATTGTATATTCAGTTTAACAGCATTAGGTTCAAGAAGTTAAACTGTGTAACTGAACTGCGCAGTGCACACATTTTGACGGTAAAATTATTTCTAAATTATGAATGGGTCAAACGCGTTTGCAAAACGGCCTGAATCCACTTGAATTCGTTTGGACTGCTCTCTCACTGAATCATCAGAAGCGATTTCTCAGTAAAATAAACGGACAGTATCGAGAGGACCAGCGCTGTTTTTCAGTAGTTTTCCTCTGTGAACATTAACTAATGTCTGACAATTTCGTTGCTTTTTGCAGTTTTCAGATTTAAAAACATTTAAAACGTCTAGAGATAGAGTAGGCTTTACTCGTTCTGCGGTGTAATTGCTCTCACTGATTCTGTGCGTAATAGTTAGGCTATGCTTATTTAACTTTAACAGTGTTAAAAAATAATAATAATTGTGCGTACCGTCAGATGAAATGCAAGCGTCCGTACTTTCTCCATCCATGCAATAAATGCATAGCCTTGAATGAGCGTGCATTTCTAGCGTATTTACTTGAACTTCTTGGGTAATCACGATACACATTTTTAGCAATGTTTTTTAACTATTAACTATTTTGAAGGACAAAAACATGAACTTTAATTATTGGCTTTACATCATCAAGTCAGCGGTCACTTTACTTTTGCGCGAGGCCCTGGTGAGGCGTGAGGCCCTGTGCAGTCGCACACTTGGCACAGCCCTTGTGACGGTACTGCTTTCACGGATTAATTGTTCACCCTAAGACCTGTAATGTGTGCTAACAAAGTAAATAAGATAGATTTTGATTTCATGAGGACTTTAATATAATTGTATTCATCTGAAAGAAAAATTTCATATACACCTAGGATGGCTTGATGGCGAGTAAATCATGGGGTAATTTTCATTTTTGGGTGAACTATCCCTTTAACAAATTTGGGGTTGGTACGGTTTTATCATGTTTTAAAATTATGAAAATGTATTTTCTTATTTATAAATTGTTTAAACAGTCTAGTTTGACTTCATATTGCCATAAACAGAGACAGAAGAAGAACAGATCACTCACTCTAGGATCTCATTGTACTCTATGCTCTCCTCCAGGTTCTGTAGGTTAGGGTTAGCGCTGCGTATTGCTCGCATGTAAGCTTTCAGGAGCTGGATGTCACGTTTCTGAAAAAAGAAATCATGAGCAGATAAAAAAAAAAAAAAAGTGTAGTAGTGTGTGCTGAGCAGAGCAGAGAATCCAAGATGTTATGGGAAGTTTTTAATCCACCGTGACATTCACATAGTCTCACAGGTCTGACCTGTTCTGCAAGTTGGTGCTTGTGCTCAGCGGCAGTCTTCTCCAGATCTGCAATCTTGGTCTGCTGTTGCTGCACCACACTGCGTAGATGCTTAATACAGTTGTGATTTGGCATCTCATCTTTGGGCATTTCTAGCCTGCAGAGTAAAAAAGCAGATACAAACAAAATTAAGGGGCTTTGACACAGGATGCGTTCTTGCAAGACGAAGAGCTGAAAAAGCAGTGAGCCACGGAGCAACAGTCAAACAACGGTTTAGCGCATGTTGAAAACTATTAACAAGTCTCACATTCTCCCTCCAAAAACTGCTGTGAATTACTAAGTGAGAACTAGATGGTGAAGATGGGTATTCAAGTACATACCCACAACCTTCCTCGCACGTGACGGGCCGTTTGGGGTTGTGCTCGCAGTCCTTGAGGTGTGACTGCAGCTGGTCAAGCCGAAGGGTGGCCGTGCAGCCGAAGCCAGCGTTATCACAGGAGATCTGCAGCTTGGAAAGCATGTTACGCATGATGCGTGGGACGGGTCGAAGGTGGGCAAGGGTCACGACGGTGCGGTCCACGGGGCAGATCTGCTGCTGTGCAAACCACTGTGTGATGCAGGCATTACAGAAGGCATGCTCACAGTGCGGGGCCTGAAAGAACAGACAGACTGATCATCAGACCTTTTGGTGTGTGTAGCCTTTTCATGTTAAAATAAGCTTTTTACTAACATGCAAGAAAAATGAATTGTCAGAGACAGTAATCTATAAATAATAAAATAACTAATACATTTTTTATTAGCAATTTCGTTAATAAAACTGTGTGTACATCATAATTTTTTTGGTGAAAAATATATATCCTCAATTCCCTCACCATTGGCAGGTTTACAAAGAAAATGTTGGACCCTTGTGAAACATTCACACAATGGTCTCATATCAATGATATCTGATAACCCCAAACACATAATGTCACTGTGTCAAGGTGTTCTGGGATGTTGCGGTTGAATGAAATTAAATAATCAACCTGCACTGGCTCCTCTAACACCCCGCTACAGATGGGACATAACAGATCCTCGTCCACCTCTCCTTGGAACCTGGTGATGTCGTACCCCATGGCACATTACCGGAACCCTTTGATATCTGAAAATAAACAAGCAGGAAGAGTGTGTAGTGAGAATTCGGCCAGTACGCTTGCCAAATGCCTCCGAGAAAGAAAAACATGAGAAGCCCTGGATGTACAACAAGATGAAACTGAAAACGTATAGCCTTTGTTCTGCCATTTTTAAGTGAAAACCAAATCCAACACAGGAGCAGAAGAACTGTGAAAGTAGGCCCAAAAATGATTTAAACTAATGTACTAAAGTTACTTAAATCCTGTTTTTTTTTGTTTTTTTACAATTTTAAACAGAGTTAACGATTTAAAGCGGTCATGAACTGCATTTTTTATGTTCTCTCAGGTCCATTTATAATGTTATCAAGATTTTTACATAAAAAAAAAAACATCCTAAGTTTGAAGTAATAAGCCATTTTCTATCCTTTTTGTGACCCTCTCTTTGAAACACTAAATTTTAATAGGCGTGCCATATTCAAGAGATGGAAGTAAACGCTCACTGCTATGATTGGGTAACAGTTTTGCATATAACATTTTTCAATTTCCCCGCCATTGTGAAAAATATCTTGTTACATAGTTGAAACATTTACCAACAATGTTAAACATTTATGCATATTACATATGAAGTTTAAGTACATGGAGTTACAACAATTATAATTGACCAAAGATGAGTAATGGGGTTGTGTGTAAATGGAATTATGAATGAACGTACCATCTTTTGTCACACCGACTTTCTTATAGGCTATTCCTAGTTCAATAAAGTGAAAAATGGATACATTGCCATTTGCAGTGTCGTGTTTTAATAAAATGAAACTTGTTGTAATATCTTACTGAAGACAAAAGATGTCGCTCACTGAAGCTTTTATTCAGGATTATAGCGAATGGCTTAGATCAAAACACAAACAAAAGCGGTGTTCTCTACGTGCTTTCTTCTGTATCCAATAATCCAACGCATTAACTCCATTAATGCAGAAGAAAAGAACAGCAAATTACATCTATTCAGTTTGATTGTGGTGCCACAGTATAAATACTAAGTACATATCAAATTATCTGTAACAGACAAATCAATAGTGACACGTGATAAACACTGTTGTGAAATTACTGTTGGATCCAATGTAGTTGGCATTGCATAAACTTTTATTTTCAGTCTCTTTTAAAAGCCTGCATTGAACTGTATCTTGTTTAAATACGAATTTGCAGTAAAATTAATCGAAAAATGAACTGACGTGGAACTTTTGGCGTGAAGTTCATCCACGCTTTTTTAATGTTAGATTAAAGCACGGTTCAGCACGCACCGTGAATGACAGTGCGGCTGTAAATGCGTGCGCACTGTGCAGCCGTGAATGAATAAAAGTGCGGTTCAGCACGTCCTCGCACCGCAGTTTCATCTCAAATCTGATGATGCATGCACATCTATAATATGGTTTGTTGAAAATAACAACGAGTAAAGCAGACAGACAGAGTTAGGCTAATGTCCGTTTCTATCGAAACTTGTGAGGGCGAAAGCTCAAATATGACCAGTTATTTACACCCCGGATGTTGATAGCGCACGAGCGCAGGTGAGACCTGAACAGTTAACATTGCTATCTGTGTTTAAACCCAACTCATTTAAGCCTTGCCAATTTATACATTCAAGCACAAAACAACGTGAAAGAACTCGGGGCGCTGTAAGAAGATTTGTATGTACGCTCATCCGAAGCACGCAAATATTGAGCCTTGCTCTTGAACAGACAAATACACACAAAATTTTTTGAATATGCCCATCTTGGGAGTATCCTAGCAAACATAGTTTGCTTAGGTCTTAAGTGAACGTAAACAGTCGAGAAATACAATGCATGTGTATCAGTATCAGTATACTGGATCCGCGCATTATGTCTTAAAGTGATAGCAGCCTAATAATCCTGCTGCTTTCTGTTTTTAATATTAATCAAACGACAAAAGACAAGGAAATCACTCACCGCTCTTGACTGAATAGCTTTTGTAACTTTAATAATGATGAATCTTTATTTAATTTACACAGTGAAGATTATATGCAATTTGTTATTTTACATTTGATTCATTTATTCAATTTCTGTACATGAAAACCACAGTTAGGACACCTAAATAACCTGAAAAGCAGAGTTTATTTTTTTTGTATCTTTGGTCTACTGTATTTATTTGCACTGTTGCTTGTAGTTTGATTATTTGTTCTTATTTCCTTTATTTTTACGTGGCAATAGTCCTTTTTTTCATGAACATAGCACATACCGAAAACCATGACAAACCGAACCGTGAGTTATTTGAACAGTTACATCCCTAGTACTAATTGAATTTTATTACATATTGTGCTATTCAATAAATAGCTCTGTTCCAAAACATTGCAATAGTCTAATAAGCAAAAATATATTCTCATCATTAATTAGTTTAATTAAGTAGACTACATTTTTTTAACAACTCCTCAATTCTGTAAGGGATACTAGCGATGCAGCCTTTAAATTTGGCTAAAACAAGGCACCACTTTCGCTTCTAGGACAGCCTTTCTGCCAGGAGCACAACAATGCTTTAAAATGTAGGTTTCGGAATAAATATCACGAAACTCCTTAGAAGCACTCAAAGTAAACTGATAGAGGTTTAATGATCAATGCATTTTGAGTTGAACACAGAGGCACTCAATGTCCTGGTACAATACAGAAGTAACATGATCGCATTTCCTGTTCAAAGGTGACCTTTTTCTTCTTTGTAGAGACACTAGGACTACACAGCTCTCTCAAGTGAAAAATGCAATGGCTGTGTGTTTGTGTGTATGCTGGTATGAGATTACTAATGTGCGGTCAAAGAAATATGGGTCCACTGTGAAGTGTGGCGGCGAACTCAGTAATGCAGCAAAATGGGAAACCATTTTGAGTGGCCTAGAGATAGCATTAAGATTAATATTGTGAGGATGGAAATTTCCCCTCCTTTCGGACTTCATTTTGAGAAACAACAGCGACAAAAAGCCATCACTTGCATGTAAATTTAGTTTTTGTCCTAACCAGCTGCGACAAGCTTCAGGACATTTTGTCAGTTGGTTGGTTTCTATTTTTCCACAATGAAATCTTATGGCACCAAAATGCTTCATGTAGCTGTGTATTTAACGTAAAATATGCCCTTTGATACTTTGCACCTAGCATCAGCAAGTAAAACATAGAACAGAAGTAGAAATTCACAAGCAGAGTATCTGTTTTTGAAATTGTATAAAGAAAAAAAAACCCCACACATTTCTGCAAATAATTTATATTTATGGAGACGGCAGCACCATATTTTGAATATATTTGAGTGTTTCCAGTGCCAATTTACTATTTTGGTATCATCTATTTTTAATATAATATTTGTCGTCATTTTACATGTCAGTAATCTTTTGTCTAAATGAGCGGTTATTAGCCAAAATAAACTCCAAAGTAAACTTAATAAAATTATAAACATTCATATATAGAATTACATCTGTCCTAGACCTTTTTGTACCACAGAGTACATAAGATATAAACTATATAGGGCCCTATGACATTTTATTTAATGTTTTTTCACAAATTCCGTTTTTCCATAAAATTTTTTGACTCCATTTTAAAGCTGCACTATGTAACTTTTCTGTCCACTAGAGGTCGCCTGTTCAAAATAAAAGTAGTTTGATGACATCACGTTTGAGCGCTTGAATCTTGGGACATGTGGTCATCACCTCACAGCCGGTGGAAAATAATCGGGATAGGACTCGGGCAGAAATCATGTTCAAGGATGCGATTATTAATGTTACTGTAGTATGAAGCAGAGCAGGACTGAGTGTTGTGAGAGCTGAACAAGGCCGCTGGAGCGATTGTTAATAAGAAGAGCGCAACACACGCCTCGCAAGCAGCAGGACTGTTATTATGGCATAGTCGCCCGCGGGACTTTTATTATGCCACAGTCGCCGGCGCCACTTCCGCTTTTCCGGTCATGAGTATGATGTAACAAAGCTCTGTTTATCATATTAGATACATCTGGGGTCCGTTCTTCGTACCTCGCTAACTCAGTTAGCTGGATTTGATTGTTGACGATTTGGCATGATCTTGGATTGTTTGGTTCTTCGACGCTCATCCTGGACTTGCTGTCATAGCAACAGGTCCGTAAGCTTAAACCTGCTCGCGAGCGGCTTATTTCATGTAAACAGGATTAGATTGCATCTTGAGGTGATACTTAAAATCTGTCCCAGCCACTGCTACTTTATTACAAGAGTTCATTACTGAACCAGGGGCAATAATAATAATTTTAAATAATAATAATATAGAAATTTTTAATTGTATATGAGAATGCATATAATATGTTGTGTATAATACTGTAGACACAGCCACTTGATTGAGCGATTTATTTGTGATGGAATCATTACTTTATAATTTTATTGGAGGTTTACACACATGTTGTACAGTTAATCTGAGCCGTGCATTAATTTAAGTGATGACGGATATTGTGGGATGGCTTGATGCAGCGCAGGAGATGCAGAGAATTTGATCTAGACCCTTAAGAAACTTTAATACTGTCACGTTACAAATCTGCTTCAATTTGAATTAAAAATTTAATTACAACATTGAAATAAAAATGTAAAGGGTGTACAAACACTGTATAAAATCGTGAATATAAATAATTGGTAATCATGTAAAAAAAAACATTTATCATTGATCTATTATAACTTTTATGTTTTAGGTTTGGTCATTTAGCTGTTTCCTTATAAAGGTCCAGATATTTGTGTTTTTTTGTGTGTAATTTGTCAAGTTTTTTGCCAGGTGGCTTTTTTAATTATATGATGTCATTACGTTGCTGTCTTGACACCAGCCAATCGCTGCATTGCTGATCATGGTTTCGAGTATCGATGCATCTGCACCTCTTCAGGGAACACAAGAACGCGCAGTGATCTTAGATCATTTCATCCAGATATTTAAATCCAATCCGCAAATTCGTTTGAAGAACCAAATTAGCCAGACATCAGTTATCACGATTAAAAGATCTGGGATCTGTCAAATCATCTCAGATGTATTAAGCGAGGTACGAAGAACGGACCCCAGAGAGTGAAAATGATGTCATGACGTTTCTCTGTGCGTTCGTTCGGCGGCTGCTATGACACTTGTTGCACACTGCAGTAACAGTAAAGCGTTTCTGCAAAATTAAACCGGAAACCGAGGGTAACGAAGTTATGACGCAATCGACAGGCGACTCCCTCACACGTCCCGGTTCCTTGGTTAAAATAGCAATTTCTCTCGATTTTCAAATAGTTGGAAACATTTGGGATCTTGAAAGTACTCAATTGAACAAAATATATAACACTGGCCTAGGGTTTTTTGGATATTTTACTGAAAATGTTTTACATAGTGCACCTTTAATGGTTAAATTATATTTTAGTAATCAAAAAGCATGTCTAATTAATTGAAATCATGAAACTTATACAATTTATTTAAAGTTAAACCAAAACTACATGTTTAGGACCCTATGAATGATAGGTTTTATATATTTTTTTCACTCAAATTCATTTTTTTTTATACCAAATTCTGTTTCTGTTTTTGCTAGATTCCATTTTAATGGTTTAATTAAATTTTAATAATAAAAAAGCATGTCTAATTAATTGAATAAATAAAAACGACTTTTTTTTTATTTATTTCAGAAATTCAGTTGTGTATTTAAATTTTTCTGGCAATCAAATGAAGGCATAAAACATTCATTTAATGCATATTTGAATCATATAAAATTAAACCAACTTTTTTGTCAAAAAGTGCTGCACAATTTTGTGTTAGTGTTATTATTACATTGTGACTAGGGATGTGACGTTGAGGAAATTTTTCCACTGGTTTATTCGACGCGTGACAACACCGTTAATACCGGTATCACAGGTGGAGGCTTTTAAATCGCTAACTCTAAACCGAAAGTAAAATGCGCACGGCCGCTCAGGCATTCATAACATTGCGGAGCAGTGTAAGTGTTTTCAATTAATTCCTATTGAAGAAGAGCCTCCATAGGAATTAACTGAAAACGCACCAGTGGACACGCACTGTGAATGACAGTGCAGCCATAAATGCGTGCGCATTGTGCCACCGTGAAAGAATAACAGTGCGGCCGTGCGCAGTTTACATTCGGTTTAGAATTAGCGCCAATTTTGGGGCGGGTTTGAATGGTGGGTTCATTGGCCTATTATTAATGAAAAACACAACAACACAACAGTACAGTGACAAACTCACTTAAATAGGCGCTTTTACATTTCACTTTGAAACCAAATCTTCCGCTAAAACCAAATCTTCTATCACTCGTGATAAATTAAATCTGACTCCTGCTGCTGGTGTGTGCTGCTCTCGTTCGGCTCACGCTGTATTAAGCAGACACGTTCAGTTTTTAATTGTCTGTTCTCAAACTCAGGGGTTTTCAAACCGGTCCTGGAGGACCCCCAGCACTGCACATTTTGTACGTCTCCCTCATCTAACACACCTGATTCAACTCATAAGCTCATTATTAGAGACTGCAAGACCTGACGTGGGTGTGTTAGATGAGGGAGACGTACAAAATGTGCAGTGCTGGGGGTCCTCCAAGACAGGTTTGAAAACCCCTGCTCTAACTGTACTAAATAATTGTATTATTATAAATTTAAAAAAACAATTACGGTGGGGGCAGTGCCACGGTGGGAAAGTGATGCAACCGGTGATGCGCCTGAACACTAATAACACTATCAACATTCTACTGTACAATAGTAATATATTTCTGCCACAATTTCAAGTTAAACCAAACTTTTAATTTGACTGATTGCCGTGAAGACCTTTGAGTTTCTGTGTGTTTATAATATGACGATAGTTTTTCTCTAATGAAACGGTAAAATGTTCATGAAGTGACTCTCAGAGCGGCTCTGGAGATGAAGTTCATGCATTCATGTCCTCATATAGTGAGGCGGCAGAGGCTGAAAACACATTGAGTATCACACATGCTTCCGTTTATGACTGGATTCCGTCCGCGTTTTACACAACGCGGAAATCATAGGGCCCTAAAAATGCATTAACTTTTGTGAATTATTCATTATCTGAGCAATTAGAACGTGCACAGTAGCATTAATGGAGTACAAGTAGGGTTGGGTACCAAAATCCCCAAAATTAGATGTCATTATATTCAAAAGAAAAGGCCACACGTACCTCACTAAAGCACAGCCCTCATGATCCCTGTACAATGAGCTGTCCTCATGTGTCAGGTGGGCAAGGCGACTTTCCTTACGACGCAAGACCGACCATCCCCCTTAAGAAAGAGAAAGCAAGACATACATTACGATGCAATCAATACACTGCAATTTATTTAAAGGCTATTTAATCAAGACTCAAAAAGCCTGTTTGAAACACTTCCTGGAAGCTTCAGACAAGTTTGGCATATTTACCGTCAATTAGTCCATTCCCTAGTATTTCAAGATGTTTTGTATCCCAATGGATGCCATCGTTTAAGCTTATCGAGATGCTTTTTCCTTCCACTTTGTCTCTTGAGTGGAAATCCAAAACATTAAAGCCTTGATGCATCGCAATCGAATTAAGAGTCAGCTCATTTAAGAGGCTGATGACGTAATGGTACAACAAGCCACATGTGCACACCCAATCATAGGGCTGGACAATATGATGCGAGATGAAATCTGTTCATTTAGCAATATATTTGTGTGGGCAGTGCTTTTAAGAGCAATTAAGAAACTGACTCAAAAGTGGTTCATCCAATCAGAATTTAGCCTGGCATGCGACAAAAAAACTAAAATCACAGACTCACATTGAGCCATATATAGGACCAAATCATCATAGAGGCTTTTGGCTGGGATGGTAGTAAGTAACCACACAGAACACCCTAGCAACAACACAGCAGCACCCCGGTAACCATCCATTACACCCTAGCATTATAGTGGTGAGTTTTCAGACATCCATCGCTTTTCCACAGCCTACTGAAACAAAGCAGATGTGGTCTGCAAGAATTAGAAGTGTATGATGTAACGTAACAGTGCTAAAAACACTTGAATCCAGCAGCACTACATTTTTACATCGAATCCGACAAGACATAAAACAAGAGAACGAAAATGCTGTTAAAACCAATCCAACGCAAAGAAGGGTAGTCTCAGCATCTCTTCCGATTCATAACAGTTCTGGGAGGGGTGGTGTTTTGTCCCGGTAGGCTGGTGGTGACCTAATTTTAGCTTGTCTAAGCAGACGGAGGGGGAGAGCGTGGGTGGTTCAGAACATTCTCCCCTAAACCCCCCATTTCAGCATTGGCATACCTCGCTTTCATTCAATAAAGATCTAGTCGATCATGCACGGATGCATGATCACTAAAGGTGCATTTGGAAGCACCCAACTGCTCTGGCTAAGGTTTACCAGTGCCAAAATCATTTTGTTCCATTAAACAACCGTAAACTGCTGATTTTGGACCACATAGCAGATGACAGGTCTGACAAACCACTAAATTGAAGTTGGAGACCCTTGGATGTCATCAAGAGGGTCCTACACTGCATAACTAAAGGACAAAAGTACTATCTCTCTCACCTCACACACACACACACTCACACACACACAGAGAGTCCTGCAAAGATACCAAGAAAAAAAGGGGACTGAGGGATTAATGTTAAATGGACAGATGTAGCCATTTAAACAATACGCATATTCTTCATAAAATAACTACATTACGTTAACGTTACATTACAGACAGGCATGAATATATGGATTCAGACAGACAGGCTAACTATTCTCCTGCTAACATACATACAGTAATGAACTTGACAGGACAGCACAGCTGTAAACCAATGTACAGGAATTAAACCTCCTGGCGATGAAAAAGGCTTCACGTCTGCCAACCTGAAACACACGTTTGCTGATGTGTTTGAGCGACTAAATGAGGCGCTTAGCATTAGCCGGCTCGCTAACGCTGATATACAAAAACAACCAACATAATCTTCACAACCACATGACTTATTCACGGTGTTCACGTTTTTTCGTACAGCGAGTAACGAATGGCTCAAAATGTATTTTATACTCTGCAAATTTACATTTAAAGTGTATGCGGTGATGCTAAGGAGCTAGCGTGGCTAACTAGCATGAAATCCAACTAGCTGAAGCATGCCGATAGAGCAGCTTTGGTCTAAAAACATTACACCACACATCCTTAAATGTCACATCTTAATTTTTAGCCTTTAGCAAAGCCAATGTAAATGTCATTGAAACACTATTCTGATCAAAGAACGACTTGTTGTGTTCGTGACTACATTTGCCTACAGTTTGTGCTACTATACAGTAATGTTACATGTCGACATTAATAAAACGTAAAAAAAAACCTCTCGGCAGGACTGTAATACCTGTTCCCGTAGATTGCGATATTCCTCCAAGGCTTAATGTGATTTCTGGATTTAAAGACTGATATTTGTAGTGATCTGAGAGATGGCTGATTTCTCTTCCTGAGCCGAGCGGATGAAGTCTGAATCTGCTGCTGCGCCTACAGGACAGAGTGTGTGTGGAGGAGCAATTATACCAGATTTACCCTTAAACATATAACATGCTTACTAATCTACAAGCATTATACAGTGTATATATAAGAATAACAATCAATATTTGACGGGATGAGAGTGAGAGAATGTGTTGAATTTACAATCACAGTCATGAGGTAAACCAAGTTGATCAATGCTTTCGCGTCGTGTGATCTTCGATAGGCTCAAAGCTGCCTGCTGGTGAAACATTAACCTCAAGATTCATAAAACAATGCGCCATGCCTCATGCTTAAACACTAGGATACTGAGAGGATTCTGGAGATCATGTAACCCAAGAGACTGCAGAAAATCATGGGTGGACAGATAGTCTGGTAGTTACATTTTTACATTATTGAAACTTTAAAGACTGCACACAAGTTTTTGTTTTAAGAGTCTTCTAACGTATTTATTTTCTAAACTTTTTATTCTTATTATAGTAACAAGAATGTCTTCAGCAAAATTTAATTTGGAAAATTCTACACAAATAGGCCTACACAGGAAAATCGTTCAAATGTTGTTGATCTTTCATAACTCTGAATGTTACATTTCTCTTTAATTTCTAAAAATAGTATAATTGCTAGCAATACCTGACTTTTAATTGCAGACTCGTTTTTTTTGGGAAATTCAAGCATGGTTTCAGACATTGTTGGGACTGTAGAGGATAAACATGTGAGAGTATTATGGTGTTTTTCTATGGTGCATGAACCTTCAGTAAAAGTTTCATCTCTCATTGCATCTTGAAGGAACTTTTGAGATATTACAAAGCTCTTACTTGTGATTTTTATTTTTACCAACTGTATTTGGGATTGATTTAGCAGTGCCTATTGAATTATGCTTAATTACAATTCTGTTATACTGATTGCTGAGGCCCACATGATAAAATTATTCATATTTATTGGCATTTTCCCTAAGGACAACTCTGAGCTTGAAGCTTCTGCTCCACCACTGTATCATTTCTGTGATGATACCACCCATTCTCACATTGCCAACACATGCCCAGGTCAACAAGGTCAAAAAGTTGAATGAGAGCACACAAGTCAAATCTACACTGGAACACTTAGAGGAAGCTTTTGAAGAGCAGGTATGTTTAGATGATTATATCAAAACTAAAGTTTAAGTAGCGGATTATTGTTATTTTGTTGCTTGTCTTTAAGAATCCGCAGTGCTTTTGCAATTTACTCGTTCTAACATGTCTGGTTATGTAGATTTTCCACATTCCTTGAGGGATTTTTCAAAACATGAAAAGATCAAGTGCTTTTTGCTGGAGGGTAACACTGCACAAATCTTATCAACAATGACTCTGATGCAATCATTCAAATTGAACTAGGTTAGAGTTGTAGTTTCAGCACCTGTGTTGAAATTTATGGATTTGGATTATGATTGCAGACTAAGTTTATGAACCCTATGCACTATTATACAAATATTAACGTGTGGATTTTGAAAATGACGGCAGTTGACAAAATAGTGATTCAGATTTAATCTTCTCTCAAGGGCTACTACTTGCAACGCCTGTTCCTTCAGTACGGGGACAATGGGACTTTGACCTATGAGGGTCTGCACAAGTTGCTAGGCAGTTTAGGTCTGGGGGAAGTTAGTGTCCTGGAGATCCGACATGGTGGAGTGAAGCATTCTTCTCAACCCCTGTCCCATTCCCACTCACATGAAGACCATCATCATCCTCAAAGTACCACAAACTCACCTCCACTCAAAGAAATGTAAGATGGCTAAAGCATTATTGCATTATCTTCTCTACGCTCATAGATTCTGGTTGGTGCCTATAAAGTAAACTTTTTGAGTAGGCAAACTTTATTTGAACTTCTGTTATTCCTACAAAACAATTGTTGAATTTACTGTTTTTGATGTTCTGGTTATTGTATACAGAGTGCAAATATAATTTTATGCGCACGCTAAAAACTAATCCATTAAAACATTCAGTCCTAGACCTCACATTAAATCAGTGCTCAGTGAATCTCCTGCAGAATGGGGTCACACGGACTATTTTCCACACCCTGGCCAAAGACACAAACCGGAAGAAAGTGTGCCACCACTGTCAGACCATCCGACAGAGAAACACCTTCATGGGAATGTGAGTATTTACTCCTGAACTTCCTGTTAGAGTGTTACAAACGGACAAAGTCTACAACTGAATCATCTTCACTATCACATGACCAAAGGTCTGTTGATATCTTGAGGTGTGCAGACAGTACAATTTAATCCATTGCC
Organism: Gobio gobio; assembly: GCF_949357685.1. NCBI lineage: Eukaryota > Metazoa > Chordata > Actinopteri > Cypriniformes > Gobionidae > Gobio > Gobio gobio. Next base: position 18,971,562 of record NC_137117.1, on the reverse strand, counting down.
TTTACGGTTCTCTGTAAAGTACACTGACTGTTTTGAGAGAGATAATCATATTAGAGGACCTTGCAGAAAAGTTTTGTTTTAACTGGTTAGTGATGGTGTAATGCTGGTCTAGCTAGTGGGCCAGAAGAGCCATGTTGCTTATAAGTAAAACACAACTGGCAAAGCTAGTTGACCATCATGGTTTATGGTGATGCTGGTTGATCAAATCTTACTGGTTAAACTAGTTAAGAAGCCTTCTTGGACCACCAGCATGCACGCATCCCTTACTGTGGACTAGCATCTAAAACACAATATGTGAATACATATATGAGTATGGAAGCCAATTTGTGCCACATTAAAAAAAAACTTGCTTTGGTAAATCATAATTGTGACATGAATTCTGGTAGTTAGATGCAAAGTCATAATTACGAGATAATGAAGTCAAAATTATGACATATTAGGTAGTCATAATTCTGACATAAAGAGTCAACATTGTGACAAAACATAATTATGACAATTCGAATTGACAAAAATATTGAAATTATGAGTTAAATTGTTATAATTATAAGATTAAAAGCCATAATTATGACAACTGAATTATGATATAAAATGTAGAAATTATGAGTTAACATTGTAATGATTATGACATAAAAAGATGACAAAAACAATTATGAGAGAAACTTGAAATTAGATATAAAATGTTAAAATTATTAGCTAATATGTCATGAATCTTATCATCTGAATCTTATCTCACATTTCTGATTACCTTATCGCAGTGTCTAAACGTTACCCAGCTCTTGTGGAACTTTGGGCTGGGCCAAGCGTCCCATATCACTCCTGCCCACTTTACCTTCCTGTGCCCTGCCCTCCTGTACCAGATTGACAGCGGAGTGTGTCTGCGACACACAGAGGAGCAATCACAGGGAAACAAAACCAGTGAGGGTTTCCTCAGAGGTGTGTGTGTGTAAACTGTTTCCCTCAAGTGTGATATCAGAATCCGTTTGTTCATTTTCATGACACTGAAGATTAAACAAAGCCATTTTATCTCAGCTCTAGGTTGGGCCTCCTTGGCACTCTTTGTCATCAGTTTGCCCTCCCTGGTCGCCCTGGGACTTGCACCCCTGCTTCAACCTTCTATCCTTCAAATATTCCTCTGCCCGATGGCTGGGATGGCAGTGGGCACGCTCTGTGGAGATGCCCTCCTGCACCTCCTGCCCCATGTAAGTAACATAATGCAAATGAAAAATCAGTACATAATTATTCTGTAATTCTTCAAATATCCCAGCTAACAAAAATGTCTGCAGATATTTAAGAAACATGCTAAGTTGACATACTCGTTTCTCTGAAAAACAATGCTACAGCCAGTTATTTTACTTTGAAAAGTGAATTCCTTGTGGGAATGTCTGTTTTGGTTTTGGTCTGTTATTCCGCCCACTGCCAGTTTACCCAATAGTATTTCAACACCCCGGGTTTACAGTTTGCGGGAAACACAGCCTATTGCAGCCATGATGCCAATAAACAAATGGGTCAGAATTTGCTAATTGTATACAACCTAAAAATCTTTATGAACAGAAGCATATTAAAAAGCGGATAAATCAAGTTACAGTGTGTAAGTCTACTCGCCTTCGGTTGTCAATTTTACTCCCTCCTGTTGCTCGTCCTTAATCTATTATGTTATATTATATTATATTATGCAAGTGCAGCTCCTATCTCTTTGAATGGGGAAACATGTGAAAATCACCAATGAAACCTGACAACTGTCTCATAAATTTGTTTTTTTAAACGGTCGAATCATGACAAAAATCGCAACTTTTCAGCCTGGACAAGCTAATGCTGCACATGTGCAATCCTAAACTCGGAACACTGCCTGTTTCTGTAGCAACCGGAGCTTCTGCTGCAGTGACGCGAGGACTTTACTAATCAACGATTGGCTCTTTCATTTCTCCCATTCTTAAGTAATTAGAGGGCAACGTCTTCCTATATGTAAAGTTTTTGATATTACATACTGCACCTTTAAAGAAACATTCCATTTTATCATTCTTCAAACATTATTGGAATCTTACTTTTGCATGTCGTCTGAAACAAGAAGTAACATTTAAAACATGTTAGATGAACTAAAACATTTCAATTGTATAAATAACGTTTATACATGCTAATGCTAATGTTTCGAGAGCATTATTAAAGATCAGATAACTTTGAATGAGCATTCTACTGCCGCCACTGGAAGAACATTTGTTTATAACTTTACCAGAACATTAGCTGAAGTTCTGAGAACATTCCCTGTTGAATCTGTATGATCTATTAAATTACACACACACACACACACACACACACACACACACACACACACACACACACACACACACACACACACACACACACACACACACACACACACACACACACATATATGGTAATATAAATAATACAATAAATATAAAAACAATAATTCAAAAACGAATAAAAATAATTTATTTGAGTGCTATAGATGTTGGTTGTTTGTGATTCCAGGCCATCCTCAGTCAACACACTGAACACCAGGATGCTGTTTTCAAGGGTCTGAGTGTGCTGGGAGGACTTTACCTTCTATTTGTCTTTGAGAGTCTTCTGGGACTTAAGCAACATTTCAAGGTGAGCTTCATTCAGTGGGAAACATATTTTTTGGACTTTCATTATGACCAGCTGACTTAAATAAAGACACTTAGCTTTGAGGAAAGAAATTTGGAGTGGTTGTCATTTATCATTACAAAATTGTCTCTTCTTTTAACAGATTTTAAAGAAAAGGAGGCACAATGTAGAGTCTGGAAGGGAGCTGGACGCGCTGCAGGGTATGTTTAATTTCACACGTTAGAAAGAGCAAACCAGAAAGCAAAACAGTATTATGCAACTTCTGAATTCCTCTGTACTTGTTTATAGGTACCTCGTCAGCCAATCAGAATGAGAGCTCAGGGAATAATCATTCTCATGGGCAGCCTGGACCAGGGAAAACAGGCATCAGAAGCATGGCATGGATGGTGGTCATGGGAGATGGGATACATAACCTTACAGATGGACTAGCCATTGGTACATACAAATATTTTTTTATTTTTAGTTCCTTCCTTGAACCACTTTTGATAGATAATGACCGCTGCAGACCGGGGACACCCCACAAGAGCAGCAGTTTTGGAGATGCTCTGACCCAGTCGTCTAGCCATCCCTTGTCAAACTCGCTCAAATCCTTACGCTTGCCCATTTTTCCTGCTTCTAACACATCAACTTTGAGGACAAAATGTTCACTTGCTGCCTAATATATCCCACCCACTAACAGGTGCCGTGATGAAGAGATAATCAGTATTTACTTCACCTGTCAGTGGTTAAAATGTTATGCCTGATCGGTGTATATTACCGTGTATTGGTGCACAATGCAAAACAGGCTGATAAACACTGACCTTTAATTTAGGAATAAAAGTATTTTTTGCTCATTTTCTTTTTGTCCTCTAGGTGTTGCATTTTCTCAGAGTCTGACTGGTGGATTCAGCACTACGATCGCTGTATTCTGCCATGAGCTCCCGCATGAGCTAGGTATACGACTGAGTCGTTTCTAGTAGCCTATAAATGGTCATTATGAATCCTCAGTATTGCCTATATCAGTATTGCCGTTGCCTTGTACTTGTACTTGTGTAATGACAATAAAGTTGAATCTAATCTAATCTATTTCTTGTCTGCAGGTGATTTGGCGGTGCTGTTGGCTGCAGGCTGGCCTGTACGCAGACTGGCTGTGTTCAGTGGCATCTCTGCTCTGCTGGGCTTTGTTGGTGTTTTAATAGGGACGGTCCTGGGAAACCAGTGGGCAACACACTCACCTTGGATTCTCACCGCCACCGCTGGGGTCTTCCTTTATGTTGCTCTTGCTGATATGGTGAACATAAAATGTTTATTTAAGACTTCTTCCCCCCATTTCACAGACCAGGCTTAAACCTAGACCCAGATTAAAATACATGTTTAAACTGTCCTAAGTGAAAGCAACTTGCACTGACATATCTTAAAATATCACTGCCATTGTTTTATCCCAAGATGCACACCACCAGTAATGTTTTCTTCTAAGGCACGTTTATAAAAGCTGATTAAATGCCCTAATTGAACTAAGGCCTAATCCTGGTTTAATTGAAGCCCTGTCTGTGAAACCAGGCCTTGATGTACTTGCAAATGTTTAAATGAACATCCAAAATTAATAAATACTTTAGAAATATTTATCATTATTTCATGGTAACAAATGGAACCTTATTGGAAAATGTTAGAACATTCAAATATTTTCTTGTAAAACACACTCCAATAATTTTCTTTAAAACCTTGACCAATCCTTTTTACCATTGTTTAATGTTGAAGACTCCACTGCAACTCCTCATAACCTTTTCATAACTTTAACATTGTGACGCTGCTTCCCCAGATGCCCGAAATGCTCCATGGAGATGCTGGATCTCTGAGTCCCGTGAAGCGCTTCCTCCTGCAGAATCTGGGCCTGCTGATAGGGGGTGCCATCATGCTTTGCATCGCCCTTTTTGAGGATCACATTGCTATTAGTCTGGGAGACAACTAAGGATATAAAGACTATTCATATGCACAATCATCCTCAGGATAGCAGTGTGAGAGAATTTTCATTCAAACCAGCAGTATTGTGTACCTCATACCATAATGAACTACTGTGTAGATTGTGGATACTCGGAAGAAATTGCACTGATAATGGATTGCTATAAAAAGACCAACAGCGGGAGGGTCTCATACATAGGCTTCCTCGGTCAACATCTTTTTAACTGAAGCTCACTAAAAATTTTTTTTTTTCTTCTACTTCTTATTGAATGTGATTAAAGAGATTCTGGCCAGTTGATGTAACTGTAACTTGCCCTATGAGGCAAATACAGTGTTATCACTACGTCTTACTTTCATTTATCATATAAATGTTTCTATGCCTTGCAACCTTAAACATTGTTTTTATTTTTTATTTATTAAACATGGTTGTTAAAATGATAATCTACAATCTTTACAAATTTACAATAAGCATGTCATTGTTTCCAGCAAAAGCACATTTATGAATTTAGTTATTTCAGTATTTCCAGCTATCATTGCAAATGAAAAACAAATGTTTTAAAGGAACACGGCGACTTTTTGGGACTTTAGCTTATTCACCGTATACCCCAGAGTTAGATAAGTCCATACATACCATTCTTATCTCCGTGCGTGCCATAACTGCCTGACGCACCCACCGCTAGCCTAGCTTAGCACAAAGACTGGAGGTAAATGGCTCCAGCTAGCCTACTGCTCAATAAGGGACAAAATAACGCCAAAATTAGCCTATTTACATGTTACATCGTGATGCAATGATATTACACAGCGCCTGAAAATAGGCTAATTTCCGTCAACATAACCAACGTGACAACCTGCTTGCACAGGGTGCGTTGGGGACTATTTTCAGGCGCTGTGTAACATTGCACCGCTGCACTCATGGGACTGCTCAAAGTTCCTTGATTACTACGCAGGAATGAGAGTATAGTTCCTAGACATTTCGGCCTAGAAAATACACTCTGTCTTAGTACACGATGTAACTATACACATCACAACATGTAAATGGCGTTATTTTGTCACTTATTGAGCAGTAGGCTAGCTGGAGCCATTTACCTCCAGTCTTTGTGCTAAGCTAGGCTAGCGGTGGGTGTGTCAGACAGAGTTATGGCACTCACGGAGATGAGAATGGTATGTATGGACTTATCTAACTCTGGGGGATACTGTGAATAAGCTAAAGTCCCAAAAAGTCGACGTGTTCCTTTAATGAAAACATGCTAAAGAGAAGGGAAAAGGGATTGACCTTAATTTGAACCCAAGCCGTCTGAAAATTCCAAGTTAAAATGCCTATATGATGTGACATAACAGATATCCCATCACAAATACATGTAATATTTAATAAAATATGCTGTTACATATACAGTTGCTAACAATTTGTAATGTTTAGGGAAACAGAAGACACAACAACAACTTGTATGTAGCAATAGCATTTTATTTCAACATTACCAATTCTAAGCCACGATACTGAATGACAAGACCTACTGGCTGCAGCAGTTCATGAACCTGACTAACAAAAACATGGGATTTTTTTTTTTTGTCTTTAAAGTCAGAGAGACCAATTCATTTTTAATAAGCTCAAATTAAAAATGACTATGTTCTTTCTTACTTAAATACATGTACAGAATTTCACATCTGTTAGTAACAAGTAACCACTCACAAGCTCATACTATGAATTAACAAGGCAAAGTGCTTTCAGGATTGCATTGTCACATAAGGAAATGAATGGCTTGAGGTCTTTTTGTGGGGTTGAAAGGGTGAGGGTTCTCCTTCCTCAGGTCTAGGAGGGGGTCACGTGACCGTCCTGACAGATTCAGGCAGAATCCACCGAATTCACCCCGTTCCCCCAGGTCCAAAATGGATATGTACAGAGGTACAAAGTTGGCAGGGTGGTGGATAGCTAATGCGAATTAGCCAGTGACCGGCGTAGTGTTGTTGGAAGGGCGTAAGGCTAGGGAATTCTACATACCCCATATTTTAGTACAGAATGAATGTGCATAACTCAAACCAACCCCCTTTCAAACCCCCACCACCAGTAGAAAATTGAGTTGTTGCTTCAGTACCAAAGTCATACAACCATCCACGCACTCTACTGAACTCGACCAAATACACGTACATACCATGAAGAGCTGTAAACTTGAGTTCAGAGCGCTCACAGTGAACATTTAGAAGTGAGAGAAAGTGAAAAAACGGAGGGGGAAAAAAAAAATGAGCACAAATGTAAATGCCAGCTAGTATAGGCTGATTTTTTTTTTTTCTCCGTTTTGTCAAAAAAGCAAAAAACAAAAGCAGCGATAGAGGCAAGACACATTTGACATCATTTGAAATATAATGGGGAGAAAGTTGAATTTGAAGGAAGAAAAAAAAAAATCATAATACAGTCTGGCTTCACATTCCAGTGGTACTCTGTTGTGTATACACTTACAAATATCATGTTACACACAGACAGACACAGTCGAGTACACTAACTGTTGTCGTATATCACCGATTGTTGGTTATAAGTTATATCTGTTCCATATACATATATATTTCCATTTGTCAACAACTGGTGGAGATTTCGATGCATCAAGCTGTAACACAGAGGTAGGATAATGCTACTTAAAATGCCTCACGTTTCGCTAATTCTAAACCATCGTGTTGGTGACACTGCGGGTATGGGTCAGACTTGAAGCGGCAAGCAAGTCGTGATCTTATTGTTTGATATGGAATTGGTGTGATGTTGTAGACCCTGCAATGGTCCCAGGCTTCTGCTGGTGATGGTATCTCATACACGTTCAACTTAAAGACAGGATAAGGATATTTGCAGATATGTCGATGAGGTATACAGGGTTGATATGTCCCCTGTTTGTCGCACTCGCACGCACAACACATACACACCGGGTGCTGCCCTACACGATCGTGACTATGTTTCCATCGTCTAAACAATTAGCAGAGAACGGCTTGGGGTTCAATACTCAAGTAAATAGTGCAGGTTTTTTTTATTTAAGTCAGGGTCACATTTCCTTCACGTCGTGATGCGTTTCCGTCACATCACCGAGTCAAATACTTGGCATGTTCAAGCAGAGCTTGGAAGCAGGGACAGTAACCCCATTTTATTGGAAATAAACAAGCCTTTCATCCATCCCAGCCATTCAGTTCAGCGTTTTGGCGATAGAAACGTAGCCACTGTGTAGTATTTTTGCTTTTTTCTTTTTTTAACAGCAATCTTTTGGAAAGTCTTAAAGACGGCGGGTCCTAGTGAAACTGGATTCAAACACGGAACGCAGGAGGTCCGCTCGATTAAAGCCAGTCGCTTTGAAATGGCCAAATCCTGCACACATCCAATTCACATTCAGTTTGACTGAAATAAGGCTCTCTTAGCACTGAAATCTCTTATGTTGGTTTCAGTTACAAGAAGAGGGTGTTAACCTAAGGTGCCACAGATTACATAGCCAGGCCAAAAGCAGCCAGAGCCAACAAATCTTTAGAAATATACAATTGTCTCTTGATACTTGTATTGCTTGTTCTTGAATGAAATCAAGTGGCCATCTCTACAGAGACATACATTGGTCCTATGTTGTGAAATACTAGATTATTTTATTCAGTGTGCTCCCTGTGATATCAAATATGAAGTCATTGATTGCTTGAGGCCAAAATGAAAGTTAATTTGAAGATTATTATATGACTTCTGGTATTTGTTGCCAACAGTATCTCTGTTTTTTGTTCAATGAAATTCAAAAGGAATGTTTCATTATGGTACAAGTTCCATTTTGTTAATTTTTCCAAAAATGTACAAAGACATGAAACAACAAATATTGGGATCTTGATGTCAGACAAAACAGAAACAAACAAACAAAACCTGATCCAAAGATCAGCAATGAAACATTCTTTGGTACCGCAGAACATATGGCCCAAAGTTCAAATGTTGCGTGGGGAGAAGTAAAAACCTGCATATATTTCACTGGTGACAACAACTATAACAACAACAACAACAACAACATTCAAGATACCATTTCCAAATACAGCTATCACAATCTCTAATCCGGAAAATAACTAATTCCTGGCAATGCGCTTTGCTTTTGGTATCAATTGATCAGAGGTAAATGAACAGGTCTAAACACCCCCCACACACATACACAAATGCTTAACATGCCACAAAAAGCAGACACCGACTTTAAGTGGCGCAGAAGGTTCATGGAAAACGGCACTCTCTGACCTATCAACCGATGAGCAAACAGAAATGCCATCTTTCCAGTAAGCAAGAAGTATCGATAAGGCTTTGACACCTATCACAGTTTCCACCAAGTCCATTGTACATTCCACAAGAAAGTGCCACTTATGGAGGCAAAGCAGGAAGGAGTTCAAATTTGTACAATCCCCCCCAAAAAATAAATAAGTGAAATTAAATACCCTGCTTAAAGGAAGAAGGAAAAAAAAACATGATGGATAAATGTAAGAGGGCATTCTCCTCCATTAAGGATACTATGGCGCACAAAAAAGTTATTGCACTTCAGTCCATTTCAGGTGGATACTTTGACGTCAATACAACATAGAGAAAAGGAGTCATGCCAACATTCTACAAGACACTGGGTTACAACTAATCTCCAATGCATTACCACACAAAAACGACACGGCACACGTCTACTTCACTAAAGAGTTCACACTTTGTAAAACTAAACACGTTTTTTTTTCCCCATACGGAGTTTGAACAGGTCACTAGCTAGAACCGATCAAATGTTTTGCCATTATGGTTTAATTCAATTTACAAAGGTTATTTATTCATTTGCGGTGTTGTGACAAATTTGATCGCAAGTTTTGACGGCTCAAAACGCAACCTCGTGGATGGTGGCTATTTCTGAAACGTACAACAGTTGTTCATTCATAAGGCTCACTAAAGGTGTTAATGGAAGACCATACCCTGTGGCATGTACTTGATAACAAAAGGCACAATCCCACATACTTGTCACAAAGTGTAGTACTTTAAAGAGATGAAGATGCTTGCAGACTCCAAAGAAATAGCAGCATGCCACGCAAAGCAGTCATTTTCTCAACCGAAGCCAACAAGCAAGTGAGGTCGGTGTTAAGATTTACAGATGAACTTCTGAAGGTCCGTGATCGGTCAATGAAGCTCTTGAGCTATCTCTGGTGGCACTATGCAACTCTGTGAGATAAAAAGAAAATATTCCTGCATAGCTTTTTTTTTTTTTTATATGAAAATGTATTTTAAAGGGATCCCTATGTGCCCTGTCAGATCAGCCATTCAGTCAGGCTCCGGTGGTCTTCTAAATAGCCTTATGAAAACAAGCTGCTGGCGAGAACAACAAAAAGCAGCTTTTTTGACTAGATCATTCGCTTGCAGATTTACAATTTGAACTATTAGCGCTTAAAAAGTAGAAACATGAAGTAACACTAAGCCAGGGTGAAGGACATCATTTAAGTTCAAGAGCACCCCTTGAAAACTTCAATTCAAGGCCTTGGGACGTGACCTTAGGATTCTAGTTGCATGGATCATGTGTAGCTAAAAAAGCCCCCCCAAATTTCATGTACCAGTATATATAGCACGATAGATTTTAAGGACTGTTAGTTCATGAGGTAAGATTGCCACGTCAAGGCAATTCCGACCACACTTGAGGAATTACATCTCGCACATCTTGTTGTGCTTTGTTATTTACCTTGTTAGAAAGATTTGCATTTATAACATTACACAAGTTTTTACAACCTAAATGTTCCAATCAAGACACTGAAAAATGGGGACAACATCGAAGCGGTTTTGTAAAAAAGGAATTTACCACTGGATTATATATTTTTTATTAGAGTTTTTTTTTTTTAGATCTATTTCCAGTCATTCCTGTGTTCCAATACAGATTTTTTTCCTGCAGACTTTCATTATGGTGTTTTAATAAGTCACGTTCAAGAGTGCACTTCATTTAGGAGAATTAAATCCAACATCATTTTCTAGTTTCATGGTCAAATATTAGCCGTTCCAAATTATTTTTACAGCTAAATATACATTTATATATTTATGTACTAAACAAAAACACACTAATTTTGTTCTATATTCTAGTGCAAAAACTCCTAATAAATTCCATGAAAGTTATTATTTTTATTAATATGGTACATCTTTCAGCAAAACAACCTGTAGAACTGTGTGCTTCTTATGAACCTCATCGAAATGAGATCCCAGGTTAATGACAAAATCTCTCAAGTGCTGCGACTGCTGAACTATACCGTTTCCTCTTAAGGCAAAAAGTTGGGAGATAGACAAAGGTTAAATGAAACGGGTGTTTTGAGTATTGCCTTAAATGGATGTGTCTTCAAGTAGTAGGGACGCTGAGGTCCGCTGAGGTAAATCAGACATTCTATCAGCCATTAATACCTTTGCGAGAAAAACAAATGATATCGATACAAATATGCAAGGATGGACATACAATAAGGACACTGAGTTAGCTACAATTAATCTGCTTTCCAACAAAATGGTTACAATTATTAGACAACTCTAGTTTCCAACGGCCTGCAAGTAACTGCAACCATTATAGCTTGGTCAACAGGCAATGAAAGCTGGCCCTTCATTGCAAAGTTGTGTAAAAAACAAACAAAAAAGCTCCTAAAACTGCACAATTTGTTGATTCAGAATAAAACAAGAAAAGCTAGGTAAGTGTGTCATTTTGGTAAATTTCAAATTTGCCCTTCAGTTAATAATGAAATTAAGGCGTTTTATAATTCCATTGCGTGGACATAAACCTCAAATTATCAATGGTTCGTGGGTGATCGATTACAATGGAAAATTTATAAAATATTGTTTTTGAAGGAGCCGTCGACTGAATGACTCAAATACGGCTATTCGATCGATAAGGGCAAATGCTGAGTTATGGCTTAGCCATGAAAGCTTTCACTTGAACAGGTGGAAGGGAGCTCCACCAAGAGCCAACCAGCCCATCAGTATAGCTTAGTTAAGAATATACTGGCATTTTGAGACAGTCTGATTGTGAACGTACTGGCATTTTACAATAATTAACACACTATGTGGATCTCCAAAAAAAAAATATATAAATGGGCACAGTAGCTTATGCTAGCTTAGACTTCGTTGTTGTTTTTTTTTGGTAATGGTCTTGATGCACACTCAAAAACTGAACCCAAGGATTCATTCATTCACATTTTACAAATGTGTCAAAATGAGAAAGGGAAAAGAAAAGTTATGGCACTAAATGATTTCAAGGAGGAATCTCCCCTTTATAAGTTATACTCTACCCTAAAACAAAAAGTCTTGCCACTTTGTGACCGGTTCCCTTATTGTTCGAATACAGAACACCAAATGCACTAACTCAATATATTAAAAGTTCTGAAAGGGTTCAGTTCCAAAGTTCCAGTTGTCAAGCTAATTATATAAATCGTTAACTACTGCATACAAGATTTTCACCAACATCGAAGCAAGCTGCTACCATCACGGCATACATTCGACGAAACAGTTTTAGTGCAATGCCAATAAGACAATTAGAGATTTGAGGAATTAAAACAAGTACATTTTAGTTTGTTTTGGCTGGATAAGAATAAAAAATAAAAAAAATTGCTCCAAGATACAATCAAAAGCAGCACTTTTTCTTGAACCAAATGAAATGTATTACTAATCACAGTCTCCACGGGCACTTGTTTTTCGACCTAAACTACGTGTGGTATGATTAGCTAGGCTAAATTTATAAATAATAATTTGTTTTTCTACAACAACAACAACAAGCAGTATAACTGGCAGTGCAAATAACTTCAAGCTCATAATCAACTTGCACTTCATTGTCGTACCCCGAGCTGTCTATACACGCATTACTTCCCCTCCACCAAACCGCAGCAAAAGTTAGTGTACGTAATAAAGTCAAGATCAAGTACAGGTAAATAAGCTTGAATTAAACTCCCACAAAAGGAACTTCCTTTAGTCATGTAGCCCATTTAGAAATATTTCCCAGGCAAAACACTGTTACAACTTGACTAATCCGATTTGCACGCATGCACGTTTGTACTCTTGCAAGTAGAAGTCAGATATTTGCCCATTTACAGCTTGTGATAGATGCAAAAGCGTATTATTATTTTTTTTACCTTTTTTGTAACTGAACAAGCAAGTGCTTTATATCAGGCCAGCGTACAGTGGAGAAACTTGTTTAAGCAGCCAAAACTTGTCATTACCATGACGAAGAGGTCATTTCATAAATCAGTATAAATATGCTCTCCACACAGCCTTTAAACATCTAACGTTACGGTTTAATTTTTCTACGCACCTTCATTAATCGATAAAATATCAGTTACAATACTACTATGTCTACATCACTAAAATCCTGATATACTGTAATGAAAGTAATAGTATTGGTATAATTGAAAACAAGTCCACATTTCACACCTGAAGTATGCATTAGTTCATAGATGTCTTAAGGGGTTTAGATCTTCCTAATTGTTAAAAAATGTTGATGCCGTTGCTCGTTTAGGAAAAAAGAAATCTATGGCAAAATTAAAAGCCCTTTCAACTGATTGTCTCATTACTGACTGAGCATATATTGCCTGTTTGTGGTGCACAAAAAAAAAAAAAAAGGGATATTTTAAACACTCATTCACATGTTCTTATTTTGTGTTTAGGTGCAAAAAACCTAAAGGAAGCACAATCTTAACTTTGTTAATCTACCTTTGGCAATAAGGAAGCATTTTATAAAGAGCAGGGGTGAATATTTCAGTATTTCAATTGAAAATATTTTTTTTTGGATATCTACTAGTTTCTAATAAAATGCTTTTTAGAAATCGCGCAACTTTGGTCATACCCATGACTGCTCCCCAACACCATAAAGAAATATAAAAAGGTCCGATCAGCCTCAACACTTTGTTTTTGCAAACTTGACATACACACTCCCCCAAGCGGGTTCTGATATATGAATCATATGTTCATCTATCTAGGTAATCATTTCATAACGGATTATAGTGAAAAACTTAACTCATGTTTCACTGGTCAAAGCACCATTTCGACAACTTTTGGGGAGTGCATATGGTGTGTTTATCTAATCGGACCCTAGGTAGACAAAAACGAATTCAGTAGGCACTGTGAAAGCAACTCCACACTAAATATTATAACAATAAACTAGCAAAGCAGTAGATTTAATTGAAGATATTTTACGAGGCCCTGCCAACCCAAAACAAACCAAAATAAATATAAAACCGAAGGTCTAAAGGAGCAAGTACTGTGTATGACGTTAGCATCTGTAATGACATTTGTGCTTTCTATACTTCCTTAGTGTAGTATTTTCATCATAATGTTTTAAACGCCCAAAATCATGACACTTTAAATTCCTCTTTCTTCTGCCCACTTACAAACAGTGATCTGGACTACCCATTACCTTCAATGTAAACCTAATATGAATTTCCCACCTCAAAACCCATCCAAACACTATCCCTTTTCTCTCTAACAGTAAACAAGCGTTATATTATATCAGACCCCTCTAACAGAAGGTCATTGGTCTTTTGGCTTAAGGTAGTATGGTTTCCCTTCTGTCAAAATGATTCTGTAAGTTTTTTTTTTCTTTTCCTGATCTGTGCTAAATCAGATTGCACCTCACATAAAAACCTCAAAAAGTAAAAATCAAGTATGGGATGAAAAACTTGGACTGTTGCGCAAAAGTGGATGTCACATACACGCGCACGCACGCACACATACATACACACAAGACCACTATCAAATACATGGTCCCGCAAATTCATGCAAATCTAGTGTAACCCGTTTAAATTGTTCCTCAGGGCAGGCTGTAAATTCCTATGCAAGGCCACAGCGTCACGCAAATAGGAGGCATGATATGGAAACCCATCCATTATCACTGTTACCATGGAGACACACAGCTGCATAATTCTAACATAAACCAAGTCAAATCGACTGTAATGAAGAAATAAGGACTGACTCGCCAGTGATGGATACTGGTTTCGAATAGATGGCTTAGATTCAGATTTTAGATGACTTAGACTCATATTGAATGGACAGCATCTAAGATGGGAGTCAGGGGGTGGGAGAAAAAGGAAAGTGGGGGAAAATAAATAGAAATAAATAGCTATTTTGTCCTCTCGTGTTCGCTCTCTACTGAGATGTGAAGAAAAGCATTGATACTGGCACAGAAGGGATGTGTGGCTGTAATTGCATATAGGTTTATCTAGGTGTGTAGAGAGGACCAAACCAAAATCGACCACGCATTTTGTTTTTTTTAACAAGCAAGAACGCCTCACTCGGTCAAGCAGCCATCCAAGCCGATGGTAGCGCCATGGCGATCTTTGCCGTAACCATGGTGAAGGCCTCCATTGGGCAGGGGGGGGCAGGCGGCAGTGATGCCACAGTGCTTGAGCAGGTTGAGGCTGGGAGAAGAGGGTGAGGATGAGGAAGGTGTGGAGGAGGAAGGCTTCATGGTTGACAGAATGAGAGCTAGGCAGTCAGCGACAGCTTTATTGGATGCGCAAGCCAGGGCTGGTGTATGACCTGTGACATCACAAAAACACAGAGACATTTAGTCAAGGAGTGAACATTTAGGGAACTCGTTCAAACACATTAGTTACATGATTCATAGCGCATGTGTTAAGATGGAGCCCTATGCTAATGCACTAGATTTTATATAAGAATACAAGTCCCATTGTTTTTATCATCTGTAATGTGCAGCGGCTAACCCAAAGCGACATGTGATGCAATTAACATCAAGCATGCAAAGCACACACAGAATATCGGTTCTAGCACTGCAACACTTGACGTCGCAGCCCATTCATCATCATATTGAAAAGCAGTCAACCAAACTTCAAATTATACCGCTCAATTTAAATTGTCAGTTGTAAAGTAGGTCAGCGTGACAACCAAAATTCACCTCATACACCATATTTGAATTTAACCATTTGTCATCTTTACATTCTGCTCGCCAAATTTTCAACAATTGCATGAGTTATTCCATTGGACTACACAGAAACTCTCCTCAAATTCTCACTCTCGACTGACCCTCGAGTCACTTTTTGCAGGTAAATTATGTTGGTTTTCCCCCCAGTAAATTACTGAATTGGTCAACGCAACTAGTCGGTTGTTGGCGAATTGGAAATGACTGTTCTGGTCTGTATATTCCTACAGAAACTTTTTTTCATTATTTCTGAATGTAACAATAAAACGTGACTTGTCTGTTGTGATTTGTCAGGTCAAATTTTTCACGCATTTTTCAATATGCTATATGTATTTGCAGGCTTAAAGGGATAGTTCACCCAAAATTAAAAATTCTGTCATCATTTACTCACACTCAAGTCGTTCCAAATCTGTACGAGTTTCTTTTTTCTGCTGAACACAAAAGAAGATATTTTCAAGAATGTCAGTAACCACACAGTTAATGGTAATGGCTACCATCAACTGTCTGGTTACCAACATTCTTTTTAAATAAGAATTAGAAATAAGAAAAACTCATACAGGTTTGGATTTGGAACAACTTGAGTGAGTAAATTATGACAAATTTCATGTTTGGGTGAACTATCCCTTTAATCTAGCTAACCTAAAATGGCGATAATCAACAGATTTGCGATGTTCAGAAAAAAGTTGGTTACTAGACTGCAAACTTCAGCAGTATTAACATGAGATTATTATTCTAATAATTATTCTGTGGAAACAAATGCATAATTCACCTTTTACCCCTAATATTAATGCCACCCATGTTGTCATCTTACTGCTGTGAGCAACTCACACAAATTGTGCCCAAAAAAAAAAAAAAAACTACCACAAAACATTAATTCTGTACTATACTGTCTTACCTTCCTCATCCACTGCCAGCACTGTGGCTCCACGATTCAGCAAGGCCTGAACCACGGTGGCCAAACCATTCCTGGCGGCAATATGGAGGGGCCTGAAATATAGAGAAAATTAAGTTACATTGCAAAGTAGAGTGTGTAATTACTGTGCCACAAAGGTAAACAAAGCCCATTTTGCCGCTTCAGGCTGGTCAGGATGCTCAAACAAAAGATCTGATAATGATAATGCAGAGCTATGCACAACGTAAAACTGCAAACTGTGACAAAGATACTCACATCTGAAGCATACTGTTGGTTGCGTTTATGAGGATAGGGTTGTGGATCTCCTTCAAGATCAGCATGGCACACATTTCATGAGCCTTTAAACAAACAGCAATATCCATAACGGCCCAATGATTTCCACACATACATAAGGAATATACATTTTTCTTCCATGTTTCAATTTTAACAGTAAATCTTTGATGGGCAGTACTTTGCCCAAAAATAAAACATTTTTTATTCCCATTTGATTACATTTTCAAAAAATAAATGTATCAAATTAAATTAAAACAGGTAACACAGAGCATTTAAAAAAATAAAACATTGAATAGATTACTACTATGGTAAGAATGAATAAATTATTAAATTGTTAACATTTTTATGAATTCAATTGGATTAGATGTGGTTTGTTTAAAATGTAATAGTCAAAAAGTATTAAAACTGAATAATGGAAAACAATTTTAGCTCACTAGAATTGTATTACTTGTGTTAAACTTACATAAAATGTAACAATTTATTGTTTCATGATTTCAATGAATGTGACATGCTTTTTGATTGCCAAAATCTAATTTAACAATTAAAATGTAATCTAAAACACATTTAAATGAAAAAAAGAGGAAGAAACAAAACATCAAAGAAAATAAAATAAAAAGGATTTTATAGGGCCCTAGCTATGTTTGTTACCTTGCTGCAGGCCAGGTGCAGGGCAGTGTTCTTGTTCACATCCAGGAGGGACAGGTCAGCTTTGGCTCTGTGCAGCAGCAGGGCTGCATACAACAATAAAAACATCTGCTAAAACTAAGGAGTCGCATGTTTTACAATGTCTGAGGTTTCAGTCTGGGATTTCTCATTTGACACACAGTGAAACTCTTACCTACGGCACCGCTTTGGCCATTATCAGCAGCCACCATCAGTGCAGAACGCCCTGAGTGGTCCACGGCGTTGATGTCAGCTCCGTGCCGCAGAACCAGCTGCAGCCCAGCCACGTCCTCAGCAACTGCGGCCGCGTGAAGCGGGGTCCTGGGAGCAAGATGTCATTTAGCTAGTAGATTTTATGTAATGGTTTTCAATTCGTAACTATTTGACAGCTACTACACAGCAATAGTATATATAAATAATTGCACTAACCTTCCTTTGGCATCCCTGATGTTTACCAGCAATTTACAAACACTGGATTCCAACAGCAGCTCTGCAGAACCACTATGGCCATTAATGCTGCAATGGGATGGAAAGAACATGCAGCATGGCGATTAGAAAACGCATGCCTTAAATTATTCATAATTTAATTAACAGTTTTATTTATATACTCATTGCATATCAAAAACTTTATATCAGCTTTGTTTACACTACACAGAATAGAGACTATAATGATGCAATGGCTAATTCAAATTTCTGTGGCTGTAAAGGACATAAATTTGAACTAGTAACCAAGTACACTATTTTCAGAGTACAAACTGCATTCAGATTTAAAGATTATGAAAAGTTGCTACATTTATTAGATCAGAAACAATAATACTGTGAAATATGACAATTTTATATAACTGGTTTTGTTTTAAAATGAAATGTATTCCTGTGATGGCAAAGCTGAAATTTTCAGCGTGATTACTTTAGTCTTCAGTGTCACATGATATCATGGAAACCATGAATCATTTTTCCAAGATTCTTTCCATTTAATTAATAGAAAGTAAAAAAATATATATTTATTGGAAACAAGTTTTGAACGGTAGTGTACATTGGGGTGGTACTGGGTCAAAGAAATTGTAAGCATTATTTACACCATTATTGCTATTACTGACTGAGGTAAATCTGAAGCAATCCAAGTCCAAATTGCAAATATAAGAAAATAAGCAAAAAATATTAGAGTGGATAATAACTAGATTTATTTATAACAATTACTTTTTGAATATTTTCCTTTTTCAGTTCAGTTTCTGTCTTTCCAGGAATTATTACAACATCAAAAACAAGTACACCACCTTTGAAAATGAAATGAGAAATACTTCAATACTCACAGAGCACAGTGCAGTGGGGTGAAGGGGTTTCCCTCCTGGATACTACATGGTTTAAGTTCAAGTAAAACGTCCAAACAGTCTTCATGACCTGCTTCACAAGTTATGCATGTTGCTTATTTAACCAATTATAGTTTTAGTAATGTGAACGGTTAAGGGGCTCATAAGGTCTGAACTCTTACCGTGATAGGCTGCCCAGTGTGCGGGTGTGTAGCCGTGGCGGTCTGTGATTGGGTCGTGGGGATGGGAGTGGTCAGCAGCAGAAAGAAGATTGGAGAGAATGTCAGCATGGCCACAAGAGGCAGCCAGATGGACTGCGGTTCGCCCCTGAAAATCTCTGCTAAGGACTGAGACGTTGTGGGACAGCAGGGCGGTTATACAGTCCTCCCGACCCATCACCGCCTACAAAAACAGTCCTGTTAGAAACCCCTCGCATTATGAAGACTACGATGCAAACTTTACAGATGTTTTCAGGATCTCACCCCTCTGTGTAAGGCTGTTCTTCCTCTCCTGTCTCTCATATCAGGGCAAGCTCCTCTCTCCAGCAGCAGATGCACGCAGTCAGTGTGTCCCCCCAGCACTGCCAGCATTAGTGGAGTTCTATGAAAATGGGGAGATCATCAACAACTGTAAGCTGAAAATTCAGAGCTGATGTAATACAGTTGATACTTTTTCAACCTTTTAAAATTGTTTTTATAATTTGTATACGAGGATCTCCTTGATAAAATAAAGTGCTATGCATTACTTGTTTTGTTTATTCGAAAGTGCCGTTTTTGTCACTATTATGATTTTCTTTATACAAACAGGAATTAATAATTTGTATTTTTTGTTTACATCTTTGATAGATATATATACATACTCACCTAAAGGATTATTAGGAACACCATACTAATACTGTGTTTGAACCCCTTTCGCCTTCAGAACTGCCTTAATTCTACATGGCATTGATTCAACAAGGTGCTGAAAGCATTCTTTAAAAATGTTGGCCCATATTGATAGGATAGCATCTTGCAGTTGATGGAGATTTGTGGGATGCACATCCAGGGCACGAAGCTCCCGTCCCACCACATCCCAAAGATGCTCTATTGGGTTGAGATCTGGTGACTGTGGGGGCCATTTTAGTACAGTGAACTCATTGTCATGTTCAAGAAACCAATTTGAAATGATTCGAGCTTTGTGACATGGTGCATTATCCTGCTGGAAGTAGCCATCAGAGGATGGGTACATGGTGGTCATAAAGGGATGGACATGATCAGAAACAATGCTCAGGTAGGCCGTGGCATTTAAACGATGCCCAATTGGCACTAAGGGGCCTAAAGTGTGCCAAGAAAACATCCCCCACACCATTACACCACCACCACCAGCCTGCACAGTGGTAACAAGGCATGATGGATCCATGTTCTCATTCTGTTTACGCCAAATTCTGACTCTACCATCTGAATGTCTCAACCGAAATCGAGACTCATCAGACCAGGCAATTTTTTTCCAGTCTTCAACTGTCCAATTTTGGTCAGCTCGTGCAAATTGTAGCCTCTTTTTCCTATTTGTAGTGGAGATGAGTGGTACCCAGTGGGGTCTTCTGCTGTTGTAGCCCATCCGCCTCAAGGTTGTGCGTGTTGTGGCTTCACAAATGCTTTGCTGCATACCTCGGTTGTAACGAGTGGTTATTTCAGTCAAAGTTGCTCTTCTATCAGCTTGAATCAGTCGGCCCATTCTCCTCTGACCTCTAGCATCAACAAGGCATTTTCGCTCACAGGACTGCCATATACTAGATGTTATTCCCTTTTCACACCATTGTTTGTAAACCCTAGAAATGGTTGTGTGTGAAAATCCCAGTAACTGAGCAGATTGTGAAATACTCAGACCGGCCCGTCTGGCAACAACAACCATGCCTTTGCTTTAACCAAAATTGCTTAAATCACCTTTCCTACCCATTCTGACATTCAGTTTGGAGTTCAGGAGATTGTCTTGACCAGGACCACACCCCTAAATGCATTGAAGCAACTGCCATGTGATTGGTTGATTAGATAATTGCATTAATGAGAAATTTAACAGGTGTTCCTAATAATCCTTTAGGTGAGTGTATATGTGGTATGAAAAAGTATTATTTTAGCAAATATGTGTAAATAAACATTACACAGGGTGTGACATGAATAGTTCTTAACTAAAATATTTACAAATGCTTGAATCTCTTTTTGATTCAAGTTTTTGAAACCCAGGCAACCTGAGTATTATAGTATATTAACAGATAATATTTATTATTATTATTATTATTATTATTAGGAATATTAGTAGAATATTATTATACAATAATAACAAATATTTAAGAGCAATGTGGTCCAGAAACAGGCTCAAGCCTTCATTTCAAACAAAGATTTTGGAGTAAAAGTTGATTAATTTGAGTTTAATATTAATAATAAATTTGTATCTATATTAATATAATTACAATATATATATATATATATATATATATATATATATAAATACAATTATATTAATATTAAAATACAAACTCAATAGTCTAAAAATACTATTTTAATGAGCTCATTCTAAATTGTTGCATATTTGGGCAATTATTAAATCGCATTATGCAAGATGCATTACATGCGCTTCCCTGTATATTAACACTGAATACGGTGAGTAAAAAATTTGTAAAAAAGACAAAAGAAACCATAAATGAGCCATGAGCTCATACGTACTGTCCCTCCGCGTCTGTAACATTAACATGGTCGGCTCCTCCCTCACTACAGAGCAGCATCCGCAGACATTCTGAGTGGCCGTTGGCAGCTGTCAACAAACATGGATTTGTCAAACTCCCACACAAAGATAGTTTCACAAACTAATTCACACATTCACGTGTTCTATACCTGCAACATGAAGAGGGCCCCATTTGCTGCAGTTTTCCGTGAGCAGACAAGATGCTGATTGGCCGAGCAGGAGCTCTACGCAGTGGGCGTGTCCTCTTTGAGAGGCCAAGTACAGCACAGAGCGCCCAACCGGGTCACATGCATCCACACACGCTCCAGACTCAATTAACACTGTGACACATTCCCAGTGACCTGACTCCACCTGACAGCAAAAGGATAAAGGAAAGATCAATATAAACATATTCGTGCTGGGGAAAAATTAATCGTATCCAGAATAAAAGTTTGTGTTTACATAATATATGCAAGTAGAAGCTGTTGTTTTGTACGTACCGCCAAGTGTAGTGGACTGATGGACCCATCGCTTTCCGGGTCTCCAAGTGTGTTGAAGCACATCTCCAAAAGCTACAGAATAAAGACCATAAAGTGATATAACATATATTAAGTATTTAACTTAATAGAAAAAATGGGCTAAAAATCACAGTGGACAATGCTAGAGTGAAAGGTCAATCTCACCAGCTCCAGGTTTTGTTTGTTGCCGTGAGCCGCAGCGTAATGCACAGCACTGTATCCTTTAGTGTTGCACAGAGATGGATCAGCACCATTATCCAACAAATGCTCCACACACCTAAAATATCAAAATGCATGGGATTTAAAGACTGAAATGATAAGCAGTAATAACTCATATTTGCACAAAAGTTTGGGCTTTACATTTTTGAATTCGTCTCTTATGCTCACCAAGCCACAGTTTTGACATTGGCATCATGGGGGAAACTGCCATATAGATATTTTTAATATCTCAATTTGGCAGCAGGTATTTTAGCTCTTTCCCCATCCGCATTTTTTTTTTTTTTTATTCACAAAAGACTCATGGACCTCTGAATAATGGAATATCTGATTATGCAATATATCAAAAGAACAGACCCTTTGCTTTTAAGCAAAACGAACCCCTCCTATCTCCTATTGTCTCCTATAAGCTACTCTGTCAGCTCAAGCCTTTGTCAAATCTATCATGTTCTGTCATGTTTCCAAGAAACAAAACATCTAACATGTTTAGAAGAGGAATAATAGAAGAGGATTCAGCCCCCAGGTGTGTCCACAACTTCGAATCTGGCCCCCTTTTTAAAGAGTTTGGACACTCCTGCTCGCACGGATCCATAGCTGGGTGTAAGCACACAATCTGTGGGAATGCCTCAAATTATGCTCAATACACGCAATCCTGAAATTCAAGCCCTGTAACGCCAAAAATATTCATCCAGAGCAAATTAAACGAGTGAGTGAGAGGAGGCAGGTTTGTGTGGTCACAATACCAGCTGTGCTGAGATGCCCTCATCTCTCCGACAGCGAAAAAGCACAGCTGGCATTGTGAATCTATTCTGCTGAGTATTAGAAGATATTTCAGATATTTCATTATTGATACGTATTGAGAAATCAATATTTTTGACAAAAATGTATAGGCCTATATGATATATAATTTTTCAACCAGCCAAGGTGGCAAGTAGAAGTGAGTGTGTTACACTAATAAAATCCACCAGCATTTGTCGGGTGTTAATGGCAAGCCCTGTATATATTAGGGCTGGTCTAAATACCATTTTTTTGAGCTTCAAAGCTTCAGTAGTAATCAACTCCAAATATTCGAAGGTTCGGAGGGAGGGGGCTGAACATATTCTTTTCTCTAATAAAGGCAGGAATCTCGAGAAGCGGAGCGCCTCACGCGGGCAGGGCTTTTATTCTCAGGGCTCCAGAGTGCGACTAAATGGTCGCATTTTGCGACTAAAATTTGAGAGTGTGCGACTGAATTTTACATCCAGTCGCACATGTGCGACCAGTAAATTTGCCTGCTGTCGGTACTGGAGAAATTAAGAAAATACACTTACTAATTATAATTGATAGACGTTATGTCTGGCAAATTCTATCTTTGCCAGCCGTTTCTATATGAGAGATTATTAAACTATTTGTCCGTGATGCATTTTTGCCATTTGCAATCCAGAAGAGAGAGAAAGCGAGCAAGCTACAGCAACACAACACCACAGTCAGCTAATGAGTTAGGATGGCCAAGAACTAAACAAAAGTTTAGTCTGCTTAAACTTTAGGGATGTGCTGTGATATTAATCTAATTTTATTTTCGATTTTGGCTTCCAAGAGTTATAAAAAGATGATATGAGGTAAAACTATTCCTATAGCCGTGTTCAGTCGAGCGCGAGATCCTTCCCTTCACAGCTGCTGTCATTTCTCCCTAAACCTAAACTAAACGTCAAAATCAGTGATTGTTGTAAACTGCAGTCTCTACTGTTGCTTAACTGCGGGATGTGTTTGATAATAAAGAGCTATTAAATGCACAATAATCCGCGCAAAAGACGCGGTTTCCAACTTCAAGGCGGCGTGTGTGCTGCAAAATGGACCGACTTGCACTTATTATTTTAGGCTTCGTGTGCGCGTCTAAACCATCAAATAAACAACAAATAAACGGTGTCAAAATGACCGGATTGGAGAGTAGTTATTTAAACAGTTTATATCTTAAATGGGCGTAAATAGTTTGGAGAAATAGGAGAATATGATATTATTAGTTCTACAATCGATCGGTCTTAAAGGGGCAGCGTCTAACAAACCTGCTGACGATTGAGCCATTCATTCGAATCGAACAAAAGGCAAATAGAAAATATTCACATCTCTTGAATTAATAACTTTAGCTTTTATAAGCATTAATCTATCAATTTATACAGTGAAAACTATGCAGTGTTAAGGCCTGTTCACACCGGGACGATTTTCGCACGCGTTTATCGCCAACGTTTAACGCCTCGGGACTAAACAATGGGCGCCAATATGAGTGTTCACACCGACGCGCAAAACGCCAGGCGTAAAAGCGTAATTTTTAAAAAAACGCCTCGGGTTTGTTTTTTTATTTTGACGCGGCGCGTAAAAAACTGTCCGACCAATGAGATCGGCGCTTTTGTTCACGTGCCTGGAGCTGCTGAAGTGACAGTAAAACACGACTTGGTGGCACTCAAGCACAAAACGGTCTTGCCGAGCACACATTGATACGACGAAGAAGTAGTAAGTAGACAAAGAAGAAGATGAACTGCTAATGCTGCTTGCCAGTTAGCAAAAAGTGTGTGAATGGTTTTGTCCATATACATAATATGTCTATGGTTTTGGCAAGCACGTAAATACGGTCTCTCTTCTCCTTCTGTGTGACAAGCGAGTGTCAGAGGCTTAAAGTGCCGCAGCACCATCTTGTGTACCGGGAGCGCATCGACTGAATGTGCACGTTCACTCGGCGCAGCGCCAGTGGAAATCGCTTGGGTGTGAACACTCAAGACGCGCCGAAAAACATCACGAAAAACGCTGGCGATAAGCGCGTGCGATATTCGTCCCGGTGTGTACAGGCCTTTATTTTACATTTCATTACTTTATCAGATTTCTTTAGATATGAGGTTTGTTCTTTACTCTAATATTAATGTTAGTAGACCTTCTGAATGCCTGCAACTGGTCCATTTACAAATAGATGTTTTATATTTTTGTTCAAACTTTGCGGTTTCTTTTGCTATAGATATTTTACTTTTCAGATTATAAAGCCATATTAATTATGTTCTTAATTATGTTTTTTTTTTATAAATAAAAAATATAAAGTATAATAAAAAGAACCGGTAAGAATACTGTTAAAGTACCGGATCGATAAGCAGTATCGGTAAGAGTAGTAATACCATTAAAACCTTAACGATACCCATCCCTATTAGTAATACAGTGGACATTAGTAGATTTGGTTAGCATGTTGATTTACGGTGTGCGCCCCTAAAATTTCTGGTTGTGCCCCTAAAATTTTCAGTTGGGGGCCACTGTGCTCCTAGTGAAAAAAGTTAGTCTGGAGCCCTGATTCTCCAAGAACAGAAACTGCACTAGTGATACAAAACACACAGGTCTCAGGGCTCTACATAGTGACCATTTTGGGCGCATTTGCGCCTGGGAAAAAATATTTAGGCGCACCGGTGCAAGTGACCCGATCGATTCTCATGAATAGATGTATAATACAATCGGAATAAAAACTACAAACACTGACTGACTGAGCAACTGTTACGTTTTGTGCTGCAATCAACTGCTTTTCATGCCTTCTGTCAGCAGAGCATGTGCAAAAAACGTGTGCGACGGACTAACATTTTACAGATTGGAACCACGGTCTATGGGTGAAACGGGTGTGACACGGCCATGAACTTACCAGACACCTCGCGCTGATGTTTCTTTGCAGCCAAAATTAACTAGAAATACCACATTTGGATTATCATAAACAAGGTCGGAAATTAACAGGGGCTTGGGGCAAAAATGCCACCAAAAATGAATTAATAAACAATAATTTAAAAACGCTCCTGTATGAGTTCTTGATTTAATCTTTATCAGCTGCAGTCCATAACATTTATTGGGTTTAAAAATGACTAGATGTATATATGAGTACATCATGAATCCATTTTCCAAACCGTGTTTTTATCTTACCCTGAATCACTACAGTACACATATAATAAGTGTTTATATTCTGACTATTCAATTCCAGTTTTGGTCGCAGCGCTGCGGAGGAGCACAGTCCCTGCGTGACTCGCCATTAGGGCTGTGCAATTAATCGAATTTCGATTTCGATTTCGATTTCGCCTCCCAACGATCACCAAAATAGTACAATCGAGAAAAATCGATTATTTTGCCTTGCGTTCTGAATGAAACGCGCACGCGCACATCCGCCCCTCCCGAACCCACAAATCTCTATGAGGTCGTGAGTCTCGTGTGCATATCATCCGCTGGAATTTAAAAACTCGGCGCGAGTAAAGATGGCAGAAGGAGGGCAGTTATAGCAGCGTTTGGTGAGCAAAAAAGGCAAAACCAACTCCGTTGTCTGGGAACATTTTGGCTTCGAGGAATCAGAGGATAGCAGAAATATGTTTCGTGCAAGATTTGCTACATGGTAGTGTCTGCAACGCAAGGCAACACCACGAATTTGTTTAACCACTTGAAAATTAAACAGAGTGACCTATGACAATCTAATAAAGAAACAAAAACTGACGAGAGCAGGGGAGCCGTGTAAACGTCCTTTTTTTCCTTCATATTTTTCAAATAATTCTCTCTTTGTAAACTTTGTTCAATGCATGCGAGATTGCGAGTGCTGCCATATTTTCGAATATGACCAGTCGTTTTCACCGTCATCACGCGGGTTTAGTGCTTTAGGGTTTAGGTTTAGAATGAGAAGCCGCGCGCGCTGTGAGAAAATGTGTCTCTGTGCGTTCTTCCGAGAGCGCGCACACGTCTCTCAGCGCGCAAATATTGAGTTCTCTTTCAAGTCTTGCTCTTAAACGGACAAACTCACACAAAACGTATGTCAACATGTCCATCTTGATGAGTATCTTTGCAGACATAGTCTGTATATGCCTTAAGTGAACTTTATACAGTCGATAAAGAAGACGCGAGGTCTTAAAGGGGCAGTAGCCTTTACTGCTGTCTGTTTAATGTCAAACAACAAAAGACAAGGACATCACTCACTGCTCTTGATTGAATAGCTTTTGTAAATTTAATAGGATTAATCTTTAATTTATGCACTCAAATATGCAATGTTATTTTACATTTGATACATTTCTGTACCTGAAAACTAATGTTAGACGTACATGAAAGCATAGCCGAACCATATTGTTGATCTTATTTATTTGTGGTTATCATTTTTACGTGAATACTTTTATACTTTGATTCGAATATATGTTATATTATTTATTTTAATAGTTCAAAAAGTACAACAAATGTTACAATTTCAATTGAATTGTTGAAAGGTGTATTTTTAATAAATACAACACATTCCCAAAGTCATGTGAAATAATCGTGTTACATAATCGTGATTTCAATATTGACCAAAATAATCGTGATTATGATTTTTTCCATAATCGAGCAGCCCTACTCGCCATAGACACAAACAGAGAGAAGTAGCTCCGGCTGCAATGTTCTTCCGCGAGACGCCTGCAGTTATGTTTATTAAGCGCCAGAGCGCCTAAAGTTACAGACAGCTATTGCTCCGAGTATTGGCATGATTGCAAATGTGATACTGATCTTGTAAAAAAAAAAGTACAATATACAAGTTGATATTAAAGGTCCCATGGCATGGCATTTTTCTATTATTTTATAATGTTTCCTGAGGTGTACTTATATTGTTAGTATGATTTTTAAATAAAAAAAATGTCATAATTTAGAAATAAAAGGCATTTTTTCTATACTGATGTTTGCCCTGTGGCTGAATGCCCTGCTTCAAGAGGCGTGTCTGCTGTGAGACTTCAGTGAAAACGGCCACTGTTGTGATTGGCTGACATCTTTGCATTTGAAAATTGTTGCGTGGTTTAGCGAGGCACTGCACGCACTGCATGCATGAGAGAGAGAGACTGATTGGGCACTTGTGAACCATGGAGAGCTGGAGGAAGTTTTATTGTAACAGACTTCATTGTAATACATCTTATAATTTGTTTTTGTGTACATTTTTGACATTTCTGTGCATTTAAATAGGTTTTAGGTCTGTATTATCTGTGTAAATAACTAGGGACTTTTATTTTGACGGGTGTTGCAGTCTACGAAGCAATATGAAAAAAGAGGAAGTGCTAGTGAGAGCTCGCGGTTCATCATTCAGTGGGTTTAAGCAGATTTAAAGTTTACAGTTTGTTTAGCACCCCCCGAAAAGACAATAGGTGTGTATGTGCTTGTTTACTGTCCTTTGTAATGAGTATGTTTGTGTATTTCGCTGTATTGTTATTGATAATGCTATGGAGAGAGAGTTTGTGTAAGAGGAGTTTATTCGCACTTCTTTGTTTTTTGTTCAGCTCTTACGGTGATTTTGAGATAAACGGTTTCAATAAACTCCTGAAACATCAGTAAAGTCTAGCCATCATTTCGGACGGGGTCCGCTACATTTATTGTACTGAGTTGTTGCCGTTAGCGCAAGCTTATTTGTAGCTGAGAGTTCTGAATAAACAGTCCCAATCACGTCGACTCTGTCATTGCAGCGCGTTCTCTCACAAAATGCTTTCACCACAACACAGCAAACACGACGTCAACATGAATACAGTAAGAGCTTCGCTGTGCTGCATAACAGCGTAATTCATTATAACGGCAGTTTGGGCATGTGTGCAGATACACTCGTGATATGTGATTGACAGCGCAGACATTATAAAGAGTGTTATTTGATCGCTCTCTGTAATTTAATCACTTAAAAAACGGATTTGCTTCATGCTACTAACAGAAACCATAGTTTTAGTCACTGGCTTGATTCACTGATGCACTACACTTAGGGCATCAAAACGGCGATCATTAAACGATCTAGAAAGAAAGTCTGAGTGAACTTGAATGATTAGCTACACATCAGAAATCACTGATCACAGATCAGGCATTAATGAACACTGTTACTCACTGTTTGTGGTGGTGCTGTCGAATCCATATAGTAAAATCTGTTTGTAAAGCCTGTGCTGACATAATCTGAATCCATTTTCTCCGAATGCTCTGGGCGGGCAAAGCAGAGCAAGGTACACTTTCCTGTTATGACGTCATAACAGGAAAATTCCAGATCGGCTCGTCTGAGCTGTCATTTTCTCATAGGCCGAGAAAACAGCCAGAACTCGGTTTACACCCATCAAAATTTCTAGCCACTTGGGGACCATATACAGGCTAGGGGAACTCATATTAATGTTAAAAAACCTCATAAAATGACATTTTCATGCCATGGGACCTTTAAGTAACAACGTTTTAGCCACAATACTGTTTATTTTGTGAAAATCAAAACTATACCAGAACTGTTGCGCATTTCCAAGCGGTTCGATCGAATGAATCAGCGTTTGAACGATTGAATGAATGACTCCCACAGACTTGACACCCCCTACTGGCTGTTTTATTTTCATATTTATAATTTGCATGGACTTTTTATTTACAATATAAATCTTTTAACTAAGTTTAACTTGTACATAGCCTATTTCTAAATTAAAAAACTTATATTTAAAACATTCATACAACATTATTTACCCATAGCTGCATTAAATCTATGTAAATGTGTCTAAAACACCACTTCAGATAGAGCTGCTGTGCCACTTCTACAGTGCAAAGATTGATCTTTTGATGCTGATTTAATTAGATTGGTAACAGTCTGGTTGTGTCTTATTGCTCTAACTGAATTTATTGTTTAAATTAACATTTTAAAAACAACTTTTCTATTTTAATTGAAGAAATTGACAAAAGATGATGCATACATTTAATAATATTAGAAAACATTACTCTTATAATGGTATAAATGCCCCTGGACATTAATTTAAAGGGACAAAGATCATCCTGTAATGGGAAAGTTATAATTGGAATGAGTGTTATTGATCAGAAAGTGCTCCTAAATTTTTGACTGTGCTCCTAATTTTTTTTAATTATTCAACATATTCAACACATATCCAAACTTCAGGTAATAGCTGCCAAGATGAGGCACAAATCTTAATTGCAAAATAAAACGAAATGGGTGTCAAATTTAAGAAACAAATATTTGTTGAGGACTTACAGGAAGGATTCCTTCTCCCCATCCTCTTGGTTCTGATGGGTGCTGGCATGGGGTCGGTCCGTTCTAAGAAAGACACCAGACATAAGGAATGCTGTGTACACCATTAACTATTATATTTAATAGAAGCGTACAAGCGCATTTCACCTGCAGAACGCAGTTGATGCAGCAGAGTAGTGTAGAGGTGTACAGCCAGAGCGGTCGCGCTCGTTGACCTCCGCCCCCGCTCCAACCAGAACGACCACACACTGATACCTCCCGTTAGCAGCTGCATAGTGCAAAGGAGTCCTGGTGGAGAGACACAAAATGCTAACACTTAACATACAGGTGAATAAAAAAAAAAAAAAAGATATCCAGTGGCACGAGGATTCTTTTCACCAGGCACACTTCAGATGAATTTATGAGCATCCTTTTTAAAGAAAGTAGATGTGTACCTTCCAAACTTGTCCTTCTTATTCATGTCAGCTCCACTGCTTAAGAGCAGGTTGAGACATTCAATATTTCTGAGTAGAGAGAATAAAGGATAGGCATAAATACATCTTTTACACGTCTTTTTCAATTACTTTTAGATGGTAGCTGTTGAGTGACATCTGAGTACCAGAGCATCTTTAGCACTTTGAGATTTTGTTTAATGTAAAGTGCGTTACAAATAAAATGTATTATTATTTATTATTATTATTATCTGCAAAATGGCCTTGGTTGGCATTTATGTGAATAAAACACTGTTATTGGGGGCAACGGAAACCTGAAAAAGTGGGCCAGTGGCTTTTTAAATAGCCCAATCTAAGTAGAGCTGCAGTCTCACCCTCCAGAGGCAGCAGCGTGTAGACAGGTCCTCCCAAAATTATCTGGGGTGTTGATGTCAAATCCGGCTGAGAGCACATGTTCTTTACTCATTGACAACACAATGCTGTAGAGCTGACCTGCAGAAGAGACATGCACAGTCATTACAATGATAGTTAGAGGAATACACTTTCATTTTAGCTGGATGCACATCGATCATGTGAAAAGCAGATAATGGATGAAAATTTAAAGAAAATCAAGACTTTATCACACCAAAAAAGCACACAAACTAAAGTACCATGGCATTATCATGGTATTATTTGAATTACTGTGTAAATTCCTTTGTACATAACATGTCAATTATTTAGTACAAGGACATACACAATACAGACTAGGGAAAAAAAATCACTTTCTTTTGGCATTTACTGTAATTTTCAGGGAGAAAGTGTGCATACCTGAGGAAAGTAGCTTACGACAACAGTCAGAGGACCCGTAGAGCACAGCTAAGTGTAGAGGAAACATCCCATGAATCCCTTGTCTGTAGAAAGAGGACAACCAAGCACATTACTACACGCCACAGAAGCAGATTACATGCAAACTGACAAGAGATTAGAATCAGTTTCCTTGTAAATACAAATTCATTGTCTCTTGTGTATATAGAGGATAAGCTGTCACTTTTAACTAAATTGTCAGCAAGACAATGAGACATGAGTTGCATATAAAGCCAGTATGTGTCACAGTGTCTGATATTAACTGAAATCAGAAAAAAGCATTTATTAATGCACAATTCCATGCATGTGTGACACAAGGCCAGATAAACTATATATTAATACACAATTCCATTGCAATGTCTTATTTTGCTGCATTTAATTCACATTCTCATAAACAAGCAAGAGAAAAGTGTAATAATCAGAATATTCGGATGTAGTGATACAATTTTGTAATGATTTGCAACATTAATACTACTTATATTACCGTTTAATACTATTTATATTTCTTGCTATCACTATTAATTGAGCCAGTGACCCAGGGTGTTGAAATTGTTAAATATTTTTTTTCAGATAACAGAATTTCATAATTTAAATAAAGCTGAAATGAAATATATATATATAGTGAGGAAAATAAGTATTTGAACACCCTGCTATTTAGCAAATTCTCCCACTTAGAAATCATGTAGGGGTCTGAAATTGTCATCGTAGGTGCATGTCCACTGTGAGAGACATAATCTAAAAAAAATAAATCCAGAAATCACAATGTATGATTTTTTAACTGTTTATTTGTATGATACAGCCGTAAATAAGTATTTAAACACCTGAGAAAATCAATGTTAATATTTGGTACAGTAGCCTTTGTTTGCAATTACAGAGGTCAAACATTTCCTGTAGTTTTTCACCAGGTTTGCACACACTGCAGGAGGGATTTTGGCTCACTCCTCCACACAGATCTTCTCTAGATCAGTCAGGTTTCTGGCCTGTCGCTGAGAAACACGGAGTTTGAGCTCCCTCCAAAGATTTTCTATTGGGTTTAGGTCTGGAAACTGGCTAGGCCACGCCAGAACCTTGATATGCTTCTTACAGAGCCACTCCTTGGTTATCCTGGCTGTGTGCTTCGGGTCATTGTCATGTTGGAAGACCCAGCCTCAACCCATCTTCAATGCTCTAACTGAGGGAAGGAGGTTGTTCCCCAAAATCTCGCAATACATGGCCCCGGTCATCTTCTCCTTAATACAGTGCAGTCGCCCTGTCCCATGTGCAGAAAAACACCCCCAAAGCATGATGCTACCACCCCCATGCTTCACAGTAGGGATGGTGTTCTTGTGATGGTACTCATCATTCTTCTTCCTCCAAACACGTTTAGTGGAATTATGACCAAAAAGTTCTATTTTGGTCTCATCTGACCACATGACTTTCTCCCATGACTTCTCTGGATCATCCAAATGGTCATTGGCAAACTTAAGACGGGCCTGGACGTGTGCTGGTTTAAGCAGGGGAACCTTCCATGCCATGCATGATTTCAAACCATGACGTCAGTGTATTACCAACAGTAACCTTGGAAACGGTGGTCCCAGCTCTTTTCAGGTCATTGACCAGCTCCTCCCGTGTAGTTCTGGGCTGATTTCTCACCTTTCTTAGGATCATTGAGACCCCACGAGGTGAGATCTTGCATGTAGCCCCAGTCCGAGGGAGATTGACAGTCATGTTTAGATTCTTCCATTTTCTAATGATTGCTCCAACAGTGGACCTTTTTTCACCAAGCTGCTTGGCAATTTCCCCATAGCCCTTTCCAGCCTTGTGGAGGTGTATAATTTTGTTTCTAGTGTCTTTGGACAGCTCTTTGGTCTTAGCCATGTTAGTACTTGGATTCTTACTGATTGTATGGGGTGGACAGGTGTCTTTATGCAGCTAACGACCTCAAACAGGTGCATCTAATTTATTTGGAGGTGGACATTTTAAAGGCAGACTAACAGGTCTTTGAGGGTCAGAATTCTAGCTGATAGACAGGTGTTCAAATACTTATTTGCAGCTGTATCATACAAATAAATAGTTAAAAAGTCATATATTGTGATTTCTGGATTATGTCTCTCACAGTGGACATGCACCTATGATGATAATATAATTATATAATATATATATATATATATATAAAATATACTTAGCAGATAACTGGACACATTTAATTTGGAGTACTAAAATAAAAAAAATAAAGCTATACAAAAATATATAACAAAAAACTAAACCTTAAATACTAAACATTAAAAGTCATGATCTTAAACCAGATAATTTGCTTAAGATTGTATATGATAGAGACATTATGCACAATTGTCAATATTTAGGAGACGATTTTACCCAATCACTACCAAAAAAACTAAACAATACAGAGTCTTATTCAACAAACACATGGTTCTTTACCTGGCTGTGTCAGCACCGTTTGTCATTAAGGTGCTGATAAGCAGCTCATGGCCGTACTTAGCAGCAACATGAAGAGGAGTATTGCCATATCTGTCCACACAATCTATCTCCCCACCTGACGAGACAAGAGAAATTACAGAGTTTAAATATAACAAAAGAAATAGAAAATCAAGTGGAAAAGGAAAGAGAACTAACCGTTTTGAATGAGGA
This sequence comes from Gobio gobio, assembly GCF_949357685.1. Lineage (NCBI taxonomy): Eukaryota > Metazoa > Chordata > Actinopteri > Cypriniformes > Gobionidae > Gobio > Gobio gobio. The sequence goes on along the minus strand of NC_137117.1, from coordinate 18,937,667 downwards.
TCTGAGAGCGAGTGAAACGTCCATGAATGGCTGCCATGTGCAAAGGGCTTTTCCCTTCTTTACTCTACAGATTAAAAAAAAAACATCCAACATAAAAAACACCCCTGATTCACACAATTGCTTAAAGCTTAAAAAAACACAGTGAAAGTGTTAAAAAAGTAAATTCAGATAATCTAATCAGAGGGTGGTCTTAATAAGGCCCATCCAGACCTGCATGTTGACATCAGCACCGTTGTTGACCAGCAGTTCCAGGCAGAGAGCCCCATTAGTGGACACGGCAGCCAGGTGCAGGGGCGTGTAGCCACGGTGGTTGGGCTGGTTGACGTTCGCCCCACGGTTCACCAGCTCGTTGGCTACGGCCTCCTGCCCCGTGTAGCAGGCCACATGGAGAGCAGTGTTTCCAAAGGCATTAGGCTCATCAATCTGAGAAAGACAAAATGGCATAAAATATCCCGTAAACCAAGGATAAACCATTTCTCTTCCAGGAACATAGACTAAAAATATTGATGACTCATCCTGCACTTGACAGATTTTTGCAACCACCTAGCAAGTAGAATATCATAGGTCATGACGGTGACATAACCAGTGTTGGGGGTAATGCATTACAAGTAACTGAAGTTACATTACTCGTTACTTGAAAAAGTAATCTGATAAAAGTAACGCATTATTTTTATATTTACAAAAAAAAAGTCAGTTACTTTTAAATAGTTACTTTGTAAGTTACTTTGTTTTCCCATTTATTGACTGACAGCTCTCCTGTCCTCATGTTGAGCGAAATCGGGAGTGAGGAGCAGAGGTGTTGTGCGCGCTGTGAAAACATGATGATTATTGCAGTTCTAGTCTCAATCTCAGCATGCATTTAATCATCTCACTTGCACAAAAACAGATTGAGTATTCCTCTACATGAATAAACAGTGAAAAGCAAACCTCTAATAATTCAATGTTAATTAACACAAATATACTTTATTTAATCTCACTTTATTTTCCAAAGTCTTTGCTGATGATCCAATTCAACCATAAGCAAAAATGACTTCAGATAAACATCACATTTGAGTTTCATTTTTGTTTTTATTTTTATTGCTGAAGAAAGAGTGCTGAACTTTCTTCTCCCGAGTCCTAGTCTAGAGCAACTCAGAATGCCCTCTACTGTACAGGCGTGAATATACAGTTCCTTCAGCCCGAGTTTTTTTTTAGCGTGAAAGGGCCTTTATATTTGCCAAAAATATAAGGTTTGTTTTTTGTATGTGTATTATTAAAAAACAAGTAAGCCCAGCTCAGGTGAGAAAGAAACACAAAAGCAATGCAACATTACTTTCCATAAAAAGTAACTAAGCAATGCATTTAGTTACTTTTTTTGGAAGTAACACAATATTGTAATGCCTTACTTTTAAAAGTAACTTACCCCAACACTAGATAACTCATTTTAAATTATCTTTATTTTTTTTTTAATTGACAAGTCATTTGGTTACCTGCCAAATTCTTAATATGGTAGCTTGTTTCCGCCACAGAATAAAAAAATAAAAAAATAAAAAAATAAAAAAGGTATTTGCTACTTTTATCTGGAGATAATTCCAATCTGGATAAAAAGTTGCAATTCTGACAAATAAAGTCACAATTGTGGGAAAAGCCCTGCTGCTGACCTCGGCTCCATTGCGTAACAGGTACTTGACCACATCGACGTGGCCACTGGCAGCAGCAGCGTGGAGAGGGGTGTATCCCCGCTTATCCTTACAGCTCTTATCCGAGCCCTGAGACACCAGCAGCTTAACCACCTCCAGATGTCCTGAGAGAAACAATCAGGTTAGTTTGACTAGAACTAACAAGAATCACCACTAAGTAGCAGAAGATGATGAAACAATCTAACATAAAATCAGGTTAGTTTTACTAGATCCAACACAATCTCACACAAGGAAAACCACTATTTAGCTACAGAAAACAAGTAAAACACTTCAGGAAGATCCAAATATGGACTTACCAAGGTAAGCTGCCCAATGAATGGGCTGCCTGTCCTTCTTGTCACTGGCACTCAGATTGGCTCCCTTGTTCAGCAGCAATTTAACCATCTAGTTGGCAGCACAAGCATAACGTCACATTGTATGCATTTAATTATCTCGAATAATCGCGATGCACTGCCAACTACTTTATTTATTCATGATTTAATGCCATATCAGCAACAATGGCTATATTCATGGCAATCAGCAGTATCACTTCAATACATTGTTTACAATAATTTAACAATTTTGTCTTAAAAACAATCACTATACAAAATCAGGCATATATACCAATAACCACTGCCAACTACTACTGAAATTTGGTGTTGTGACATTTCCAAATGAGGATCGTGGACTAAATGCAGCGAAGGTTACCTAAAACATCTACAAAGAGACATGCCAAAACTGAAGTATCCATATTTGCTGTAATAGCAATTTGCACTTTCACAGCCTTGTGGAGTGCTGAAATAAAGATGTCGAGGGCTGATGTGGCCCACCCTGTCTTTTAATTCACCTGAGTGCATTAGATGACTAATTCCACCCTACCTCCTGGTATCCACTCTGAGCAGCATGATGCAGGGGCGATCTGCCCGTACGGTCGGCCATATTCATGCTGGTCACATGGGGCAGCAGGGCCTCAACACAACGCGAGGCTCGGTTGGCTGCCGCAATGTGCAGTGGTGTCTGCCAGAACTTATCCCGTACGGTCACGTCAGCTCCCTTCCTCAGCAGCAGCCCCACAGCCCTCTGGGTAAAAAACAAAACAAAACAATGCATGAATTATATTAAATTGCTAAAGTCCTAAACAATGGCATGAGTAAGCGGTTACTCAGACTCTTCCACTCAGGCATGTAAGGCTATGTTCAGACTGCAGGCAAATCATATTTTTCCTTGAATCAGATCTTTTCCGGCAGACTGTCTGCACTATAACGGCTTGTTTCCACCGAGCGTTTCAGTTCAGTAAAGTACAGTACGACTCGGTACTGTAAACCCTGATCCGGCTTGCATTTCCTCCGCCAACAGTACCCTTATGATAGGCGTGGTGTAGCGATCGACATCATTCTCGTGCGAAGAAAGCAACACAGTAAACAAGAATGCACGACATACAACAGTTCTTGTTTCTCGCCATGTGGCTGTTTGTCACAAGAAGAAGACATGCTTTGTTTGATCCCAGGCTGCAGGCTACAAGGAAAAACACAGCCGAAAAAGCATGTGCAAGTGACGATTTGCTGTCAACCAATCAACGTTCTGCATTGAGTCTAGCTCCACCCTTTAGTACCAGAATACTGTGCTAGGTACCCCAACGGAAGGGTGCCAAAAAAGTGGTACGGTACAGTTCGGAATTAGGGTAGCATTCACAACTTCTGAGTCTGAAAATAGAAATGGCAAATATTGTGCACCGTACTAAACTGTACTGAACCGTACCTCTCGATATTTGACTTGCAATTAAAAAAGATTTGTGTGCCAGACATAACCAACCTATCTGCATGAATTGCTTAGGTAACAACGTAAGTGTTACCCACGTATGTGACACGGCTTTCAAAAACAGATGCAGGAAAAATGGGGGTGCATCATCTTGCTCTCCAAATAATCTCCCTGTTGAGTCATGGTGCAGAACTCATCCGTCGCACAAGAAAAACTCAGCAACGGAGGAGATATACATGTATGAATACTTCCGGCACCGTGATATTGACATTGTCATTGTGTATCACCTTCAAGAGTGGCACAAAAGACAATCTGAAATCCGATTTGAACAGCCAGAGCATTGAGACTGAGAAGCATCAGTAAAAATATGATTGGAATTGCATTTCAATCCACCTCAAATCAAAATCAGATTTTTGCTGGCCCTGAACATAGCCTAAATTACACCTCGCTTACCTCGTTTCTGGAAGCAGCTGCTCTGTGCAATGGTGTTAGCCACACATGGTCCTTTGCATTGATATTCGCACCTATGCAGTTAAGTAAAAAAATAAAGAAATTAAGAAAAAAAATTATGATTTTTTTTTTTTTTAAGGCAAATACTAGCAATAAGGTAACAAGTCTTTCTACATTGTGAATCCATTCATGGCTAAAGGGCATTGTGTCACAGCAGAGTTGTGTGACAATACATACAAAAATAAAAACATTATGGAATTTTTTTTTATTTAAACACTTTAGTTGAAGTTGTGTAATTTCCATCAGCAAATGAAATTGCTAAAAAAAATTGTTTAGCCAATGTTGCAAATGTCTCCTATTGCTACAGCTGAGACAACCAGACGCAAATAACAAATACTGCTAATGGAAAGTTATAATTTACAAAACAAATATAGTTCCCAAACACACGTTAATCTCACAGCGGTCGCAGAGATGGAGTTTATGTGAAGCAGCATTTACTGTGAACACAATGTTATAAGCTGCACACGTGTAAATGCCACTCGCCTTCAGTCTAAAAAAAAAAAAAAAAACACAGCATGCAGACTATATACTTAATTAAATCGCAGCCTTTGATTTGATAGTCAGGATTTGATAAGATACATCGCTATTTCAGTTTTTTTTTAACTTGTGCAGCTTTATGTATACTTTAATTTGACATTGGATTTAAGGCCCTTATATACTTCAAACGAAATGAAAAAAAGACTGGTCTGACGTCATTTTGAACAATATCAGGCCAAAACTAAGCTCATTTGGAGTTTGGCAATGGCTAGTATTCACCCTTGAACTACCATTGGTCCGTAGTGATTACAATATAGTTGGGTGTGGCTCTGAAGCTCCGCCTTCTTTGATGGAAATCTTCTGTCTGAGTTTGCATGTCTTGATGGCCACATCTTGTACAAGCAATTAGAGTGGCTATAGCATTTCTATCGTGAAGAAATTGTCAAATATTAAAGATTAAGAAAAAAAGATATTAAAAGTAATTTGGCCAATATTAAACAAAGAATTTGATCTGCTGTAGCGTAACAACACCCGGCCATTGGCGACCTCGGCAGAGATGTGTTAGAATACATAATGTACATAAGATGATTGATTATATTATGCGCATTACATATTTTAACAGTGTTGTTCTATAAAACCATATGATTACTTGCTTTTGATACTTTATTTGAACCAAATATTATTGCCTCATTGTTATTATATGTGCATTTTAAGTCATTTTAAAGGCTTCGTATGTTTGCTTGCTTAGGTCTATTTTTATCACCACAAAAAAAAAATATTTGATTACTCGATTAATCTGCAAAATAATCGACTGATTACCTAAATAATCATTAGTGACAGCCCTAATCACGATTGTTATTCACGATTATTCTCATTTGAAAAAAATATATATATGTATTGATTACAGTTGTATTGATAATAGTAAATTGGACAATACTTATTAATACGGCTTCTTGTAATGCATGATTTTGGTGAGTACTTTGTAATTTGTCAACACATTGGATATTTTATGAGGAGCAATTCCGTTGCAAATGAGACAAACCACAGATTCAGATCACTCCACAAATGTTAACTCATAGACAGACTGCAAAGAAAAATACTGCTTTTCCTTTTAGCCATTTTCATCTTTGATGGCGGCTATGTAGTTTTCAACTTTACAATACGAAAACTGGTAAAACCTTAAGCAGAAAAGTTCAAACATGAAAACATTTAAGTCTTAATATCAATTCCAATAATTCCAGACTATATTTATTCACCAACCGTGATCGCAAACAATATGGTCAAGAATCATGTTTGGATTTATGACAGTAGCAGCAAAATCGCACACAAGAAACACAGACTGGCTGTATGACACTTTCAATTAAGCAGAATTTCAATCCGCTTGTTACCAACACAAGATAACAGAAATGTCTAAATAAAAAGAAGTTTTCGGGACAAAGTGGGGGAAATATCGATGATTATTTTTAATTAATCAAGAGAAGCAGAAATCATTATCAAGATAAAAATATGATTAATCATTTAGCCTTAAGTACTACATAAAAAGAGTTGTGACTTGACGAATTTCAGAACTTGTGCAAACATATGCACGTCGCTATGATCAGATGCTTTCTTAACAGCTGTTTGGTCACCCATCATTCTTGTTGCGGGTTTATTTTGTTATCGAGAGTGAAGCGCATACTACATATTCATCTAAATGCCACTCTCAACAGCTGGGCAACATCAGGATGATTGCTAACAGTTTACCGCTGAAAAGGTATTTCAAACTTCTGTTTTCTCTCAAAGGAAAGAACAAAAAAACTACTTCCCCCGTGAGTATATTGGGCCTTTAATTAATTACTAGCTTTTCATCAACTCTCAAACCCCCATTTAGGAAACCTAAACTTCAGGACTGAATTTAGGCGAATGGGCATTAGATGTTACTATTTTGTGCATTTTAGCAAGGCTTGAATTCTATATTGACCAATCAGCTTTTGAGACCAGGGGGTATTCCAGAAAGCAAGGTTAACTTACCGTCACTTATACCTTGAACTCTCTCTGTCATCCTAGGTGTACATGACATTCTTCTTTCAGACTAATAAAATCAGAGTTATATAAAAAAAAGAAAGTCCTGGCTAATCCAAGCTTTATAATGGCAGTGATTGTTGCCCTGTTCATAAAAGTGGATATGTCTGTCATATAACGTGCTTTACACGACTATATAAAGCATTGGATTAGCCAGGTCTTTTTTAATGTTACTCCGATTGTATTTGTCTGAAAGAAGAATGTCATATACACCTAGGATGACTTGAGGGTTGATGGACTAATTTTCATTTTTGGGCAAACTAACCCTTTAACCCAAACCTTGCTTACTCAAAGTAAGCTGGTTACAAAAACGCATCTGTCAGTAAATTCAGAAAACCCTGAGTAAACCCATTCTCAAAAGAGCAACGAATCGATGATTCGCCATGGAAACAGACGCTAAGAAATAGCGACCCATTCTACTTCCTTCTTTTGTTTAACGGTGATTTACATAACCTACTTAGTACACATAGCCACCTATTTGGTGGTTGTGCAATCTTTTTGTTTAAGAAGTAATCTTTTTTCAATGAGAATAAGGATTATATTGTTAGTTTGATGTCAATTAATTGAATGCAGATCCATGTGTGAGATGAAAATAAAAGAATTCGAATAAAATAATAAAATATTTGAATTATCATTTAAACATTGTTATAATAGTGCTTTAGAATTATTATATAATATTGTATATTATATAACTTTTTGTATATTATATAACTAACTATATAACAAATTTACTTACATTAATACAAGTATATTAATTATGTAACACGCATCTGAATACCTCCTAAGCCAACTAACCTTGTTCAGAGAGTAAGTTGCTATGGTTGGTTACTTACCCTGGAAGCTACCTCTGTTTTTGGAACAGAAAGTAGAGGTTATCCGCTTACTCTTAAACATACCCAGGTATGTCACATAACCTGCTCTCTGGAATACATCCCTGAACTATCCGTTTTTTCAATAAAAACATAACTACATGTGGTGACAGCAGTGCTGTATAACTTCATACCTGCACTGATGAGAAGCTCCATTATATGAACGTCCCCCAGCCAGGCAGCAGCATGAAGAGGTGTGCGGCGCTCTTGGTCCTGACACGAGAATGAAGAAAAAAAGGTTAACAGATTTTTTTTTTCCACACACTGGTCCCACAAGTATAGCCCATTATGTATTAGTCATCCAGAAAATCTGTCCATTCATACTAATATGTTATGCCATCACATGCAGATGATGCACATAATTCATGCGCACATTAATATACGCCATTCAAAACATACCAGTGCATTGACTTCATCTTTCTTGTGCAAAAATAACTTCACTTCATCTGCATTTCTGTTAAATATGGCCTGGACCAGAGGCGGCTGGAGGAGGGGAAAAAAAGGTAGATGATACTGCTATGAAACATGACAGCAAATGTAAAATTACTGCAATACATAACTTTGAGTGTCAATTGTGAGGTTTATAACTGTATAATTTTAATCGAATATGATTATCACTGAATATAATTAACAAGCTGCAGCAAAAACCACACTGCTATTGTATCTACGTAGATGGGATAAATATGCGTACAATATTATTATATAACGACAGTATTTAATATATAAACACAGTATTTGCTAAATATGTTATTAAACATGTGCGTTTTAAAAACATAAACACACAATAGATGTTTTCCTATGCGGCTGGCTGACACCCAGCTCATGACACCCAGTTAGCTGGCTGGCTAACGTCTGGGCGTGATAGAAGGGTTATTTTTCATTTTTACCCCTCTTTGGTAGCCCTACCCTCATTATACAGTAAATCCGTGAGGTTTTCACTAAAATAAATGACAAAACCCCACGTTTTGATGCGAGAGCTATGCGAGAAATGTGATAATCCATCGTCGGGGAGCTAGCTAACATATCGGGCTCTGCATACAAGCGCAGAAAGCGAGCAAGAAACTGCTTGATTTACGCCACTCGTGGAGTTTTAATATCCTTTACCTGGTCTGAAATATTGAGTACCCCCATCTCCCTGTGTCAGTCGGGCCGAAAGTCCTTCATCAGTAAGGAACCGAGGCTGGGAAACCAAGACTACAATCTTGTGTTGCGATTATAGACGTGATGAGTGCGTCTTTAGCTGGTGAGGCAGTTGAAAATAGCGACACCAGCGTGATGGCCGCCTGCTGCACCAACTTTCAAAATAAATGCCCGTGAGCTAAACCTGGCAAGAGACATGTATAATATATAAACTATAGTAAAATATAAAGTTAGTTCTATATTTCATGTATAAAAATCCCTTTGCCCTGCGCACTAAAGCTATCTAGGAAATATACACTGTTTTAGAACTAACGTTATATCTTTTAAGGCCCTTTCAGGACGATAACTAAAGATAAGATATAGTTCTAAAAATCGTTCTCAATATTAAAGAATAGCAGAGTTCACACCACAACTATAACGATATAGAGAAACGATGTCGTTGGTATCATTTTCAGAACGAATTTATCCAGCTGATGAACGATAAAAACCATAGACTGTAAAACAATAAATAATAAAAAATAAAAATAAACCCATCCTGCTGTAACAAGCTCGACCCTTTAAAGCTGGCTTGACGAATTTCAGAACTTGTGCAAATCATGGGCTCAACAACTCAACAAACAGAACCTTTTTTTCTATGGCTCTTAACAGAACGAACGATACCGTCCTTGGTGTGGACGCTAATAGGTAGGCCTATCTTTATAGTTATCGTGTTTGGTGTGAACGGGCCTTTAGGACAATTAGAAAAAGTTACGTTTAAGGGTAATACATTACAATATTGTGCTACTTTCTAAACAGTAACTAATTTAATTTACTTTTACTTTTATAGAAAGTAGTGTGTCACGTTACTTTTGCGTTACATTTTCTCACCTGGGCTGGGCTGGGCTGGGCTTTTTTTTTATTTATATATATATATATATATATATATATATATATATATATATATATATATATATATATATATATATATATATATATATATATATATATATATATATATATATATATATATATATATATATATATATATATATAATTTTTTTTTTTTTTTTTTTTTTTTATAAATATGAAGGCCCTTTCACACCAAAAGTGAAACGAATAAGACTGAAAGGAATGCATGTAAATGACCGCCTGTACAGTAGAGGGAGCAGCTCAAACAAACCTTTGAGCTGTGCTGCTGTGAGGCAGGCAGGAGTTCAACATTCTTTCTTGAACTTGAAACACATACCGGTATGTGATGTTTATCTAAAGTAATTGTGATTTATTACTGTGGTTGAATTTGATCACTGAAGGTCAGCAGTAAAGATTAATAAATTGATTAATAAATTGAGATTACATTCATAGGCTAAATTATATTTGTATTATATAAGTGTTATTTAAAATTTAATTATTGCAGGTTTTCTTAATTTTCTGAGTTTGCATTTTACTGTTTTTGTGCAAGTGAGATGAGTAAATGCTTGCTCACATGACAGTTATATAATTAAATGGGAGGAAAAATTGCATTTTGGCCGTTCATTTACACAACAGCATTTTGGGGGGCCTACCATTATCTTTAGAAAAAAAATTTTTTTTATTAAATGCATGAAAGAACAGTAACAGCAATTTTCATCATTTTCATACATAATGCAATAATACGCCAAGGTCTTTCAGTCTTTCAGTCCAGATTAAGTGCCAAGTCCTTAAACTCGTAGCTTTTACGTTTTTAGAGAACTCAATGGATTCAAAATACATTTTCATCTCAAGTTTAAATCTTAAAAAAAGAGGTTTGCAATTAGAAAATTTACATTTATGAATATGATATTTGGCTAACAGAAAAATAAGATTTATAAAATAAATATAATTTTTCTTTTCACCTTCATGAAAACCAAAAATTACATTTCTATATGTAAAATCAAAATTAGGATTCACATAACATTTGATAAAATCACAAATATCACACCAAAATGTCACTGTAAAGTAGATTCAGGTTTCTCTAAACCGAAATACTTTTTTGAGAGAGCACTTATCTGGGTGGGGCCTTCTGTTATTGTCTCCATGTAAACCACAAAAACATGAATTTGTGAAAACTGTGATGTAATGCACATGCGTATTACGTGTTCAGTGTATAGGCACATAGGTTTTATTTACAAAGTGACCTTTACTGGCCTGTCATGTGTAAGGCCAACCCAATCGTCCCAACGACGGCCTCTGCACTCTAAAAACAACCCAAGTTGGGTTGAAAATGGACTAACCCAGCAATTGAGTTGTTTTAACCCAGCAAATGGGTTGTTTTAACCCAGCGAATGGGTTGTTTTAAGCAAACATTTAACCCGATAGCTGGGTTAAAACAACCTATTTAATTCCAATTGACTTTTATCTGATTCCATTTTATCATGACCTCAAATTTAGGTTAGAATGCAGATTGGTTATTTGGTCATTTGTATAATAATTTAACTACACATTTGATTATTATATTTAACTCTTTTTTACTCTCATTGAACTCGTTCATTTGGTTCTCAGAGTCGCAGGGTCCTCGCACCGGCCGTTCATTATGCGGTCCCACGAACACAAACATGCCAGTCTTAGTCACTAGACAAAGGTAATTAAAAAATGCTGGGCAATTGGGTTGTTTTAACCCAGTGATTGGGTTGCAGAGTGTATACTATTTAGAATGGCGCCTTCATGCTTGCTATAAATGTTATTTAGTCCCCATATATCGGTATACACTTGAATTAAAATAACATTATCTCTGGTCATGACCACTACTACAGATATAAGTTGACCAACATTACTCTTCTGATAGCTTTGGTTTGGTCATGCCATGGTTTCCCACGAACACTTAGCTAGAGTAACATTACATTAAACAGAGGTTAAGGCTCACCCTATTTAGGTTGTTCGATCAGCATTATTGTTGTCCTAAACGGAAATTCCTTTTTAGCCTTTACAGTCTAAGTACACTTGAACTAATGCCAAGAGTTAGCCGGAACTCTAAAATCTCAGTTGGTGTGCCCTATGCTCCACTCAAAACTGGACTTTTGTCCGTTACCTGACACAGATTTGCGATAACAATGGATAAAACGTAATCTACTAAAGTCAATAATTTCAGAGTAAGTCAAAATGAAATCAAATGTAACATTTTATTATTAGTCAGGTAAATGTATCATGCCAATTACATAATCAAGTCAAAGATAATCAATACATAATATCAAATGCTCTGAAGTAAAGAGTAAGAGATGCATACCTGACCTCAAGGAAATAGGATAATGCATAGCATTACGGGCTGATCTGGCTACAGAATCACCCCAAACTTTCCTGCAACATCTCTTTAAATACTCAGACCAAGACAGAAACTTCTTGGTCAAATGTACACATGAGTTTTTTTTAAACAGGAATTTGCATTAATCAAGTCCTGGGGCCTGTTTCAATAAGGAGGTTCAACCAACTCTGAGTAGACTGACTCTGAGTTAAGCGCGTGCAGTGCATCTCGGCTATGAAAAGCCAAGATCAATGGAGCTCCGAAATTATGATTCACCATGGCAACGGCACCCAACAAAAGACGTCTGCATACTTCCCGGTCAATATGAAAGTTTAATTCTTAATTAGTTTAATTACACTCTAAAAAAATGCTGGGTCAAAATAACCCAATTTGGGTTATTTTGGCAACCCAACGCTGGGTCAAATATGGACTAACCCAACGCTGGGTTATTTTAACCCAACTGGTTGGGTTAAATCTTTAACCCAACATGTTGGGTTGTTTTATTTAACTCAACTATTGATTAAAAATTACTACATTGCTGGTTAAATAAAACCCTGAAATAGGTTTGAAAATAATGAGTGCAGAGAATTACCAGAGGAAACAGTAATAATCAAAAGGAGAAGATTTATTAATAAGAGAGCAAATTTAAGATAAAAGAAATTCATAGAAAAAGGCAATATTTTCATGCTCAATGAACATTTAATTCCAATTTGTTTAGAAATATTTAAAAAAATAAATAATATCAATAAATTACATTAGCTTTACTTTTAACATTTACATTAAATACATTAAATACCCTTAAACTCATAGCTTTTATCAAATTGGCACAAGAACACAGTGGCACAATAAAATGCGTTAGAAACAGTATGCATTACTTTGACAATTTTCCATTTATGAACTCATAACATCTTAGAGAGGGTTGTGGTTCCAGTACTGCTTAACATGACAAGTATCCACGGAGCAGTCTTACTGATGGAGATTCTGTTCCTGGGAGTTTGTAGACAACAGTTTGCAAAAATTCCCACACTGGTGCGCACTGCTTTGGGAAATGAATGTCCAAAACATAAAAAACTTTAAAACATGTGTCCACAGCACCAAGGAGAGTGTTTGCCTGTAGTGCCTGTTTGCCAACTATTACAAAGGCCTGATGGCACTGACTGTCATCCCCAAGACCAAGTACAAAGGGGAAGGGTTTAGTGAGCTCAGCCTCCTTCAAAAATTCCACCATGTTGGTCCCAACCTGTTAAAAACAGAAGAATGTTAAAAACATACAACTCACAGCACAATGTAGCATTATATACAAAAATAGGGGTGGGACAAAATATTGATATGGCGATATATTGTTGTCCTTCACAGTGTGATGCAAGAATCGATACACTGGCGCCAAATATCGATATTCTAATTGACAAAATAAGGCACTCTAAATTAGTAGTCGACCAATATTGATGGCCGATGTCGGTATCTTAGAGAGCAGGGTGGTCGATGGCCGATATAAAGTCGATATTTTTTAAATATATATATATATATATATATATACACACACACACACAAACATAAAATTATATATATGATTTTTATTTATATTATATATATATATATATATATTATAAATTATAAAACAAATCTTTAAAATAAACATGCTTATACTTTAGATGGCATCTTCTTGAATCTGCAATCCTGTTACAGTATTTTTCACAAATAAAGTAATTGTTTAAAAATATATGAATATGTGGAAAAAAGGAAGTAGGCTAAACACTGCAACAGGGCTCTCAGTCATTTTGGTAATTTCATGCGCACTGGTAATCATATTTTTTTCAAATAAAGACAAGGTAATTCTAATTTTACATACAGCACACAGTAAAAACGATATGAATATGACACCGTGGGCAAATGGATACAGCACAGCATATTTTAAAATGAAGGATTTAAGGTTTTTCGATCGCATCTCCAGTGAAGCTGATCTTCTGTTCGCATTCACTCACTTCACACGGACCGACCGTCACTCGCAGTAACACGTTTATGCAGGCTAAAAATGCACACTTCACAAGATATCAGCTGGATTCGATTAAATCTGCAAGGTTTGTGAAATTAAATGTTTATTAGATATTCAGAAATTTGTTTACATGATGTAGATGTGCATTTGCTGAATGTTGATGGTAAATGATAAAGTATTTTCTAGCCTAATTGTTTGCCTTTTCTGTTACAAATAATAAAGCAAACACTGTACTGGCATTTTGTTTTCATAGTTAGATATTGTGATGCATCATTATAGGATTCCTTAGCAATATACAAATTATCGCAGAATCGCTGTTTCGTGATATTATCGTTATCGTGAGCCATATATCACGATAGTACAGAATCGTGAGGTTCCATGCGATTCCTACCCCTATCCAAAATCAATCCTTATTTTAAATATAATGCAGTTTACTCAAATGGCATTTTACATTAATTTGCATAATTAGTCCTTTAGTCTTCATAGGATGCTTCTCAAATGCTCCTAGTGAGGCTGTGTCTGTCCAAGTCCAGTCCTTCTGGAGGCTTCTAGGATATAGAGTTCTGCTCAGTATTAAATCCTACAAGGAGACTAAGTGCGCATGGCTTTGCAATAGTATGTCATAAATGTTTTCAACCCCATGGTCGAGCACAAAAATAGTATTAAAATAAAAAATACAAAAAAGCAATTATATTGGAAATCTTTATATTAACTAACTTTCTATTAAAGCAGTCCAGGTAATGACAAATGTTTGTGGTCCCTGAGTGGCATTATGTAATTAATTTAGAACATACGTTACATAACATTAGGGCTGTTGAATATGCCGAAATTATTGAAATATCACAAATGTACATATCGCAATGCCTTGCAATAACTGGGTCGTATCGCATATTGATTCTTGGATTATTAATGAGTTACCGCATATCAGGTTTTTCTTCAACAGTTATTTTCTGATTCTAAGTCATGACAAATACAGAATGTAATACTTTGAAATTACTGTTGATACTGTTGCTCTTATAATGGCCTGCATAGTGATGTGTGCAATGTTACATTACTTACATTCTTGAATTCAATGAAAGACTTGATATTTTCTTCCAAGCTTGGTTTGAACATTTTCATCCCGTTTTTGTAGATAGGGGTGGGCAGTATCACAGGTAGCAGCCTGAGTGCAATGTCACTTTGGGCTTCTGTGCAGATTAATATTTTGTATCAATTAATTATTTTATTGTCATTATTTTAAGGCAGAGGTCTTCACCCTGCTCCTGGGGACCCCCGGTCCTGCAAAGTTTATTTCCAACCTGCTTCTGCACACCTGCCTGTGTATTTTCAAGTGATCCTGAAAAGCTAAATTAGTTGGTTCAGGTATGTTTGGGTTGGAGCTCAACTCCACGGGACGGTGGGTCCCCAGGAGCATGGGTTGAAGACCTATGTTCTTGCATTCACAACTGTACCTGGAGACAAATTGTCTACTTTGTGGAGAAGCTCCTGAGCCTTTTTCTCCTGGCTGGCAAAGTGAAGGATTTTGTCTTTGAAACTCAATTTCCAATTTTGACAAAGTCTCTCTGCATGGTCGGGGAATAATATAGAGAAGTCTTGTGAAATCTGAAAATGACAAATCAATAGTGCATTAGCTTATTTTAAACACTTTAAAGGCAATGATCTGTCTTCCGTCTTTATTGAATGTATTTAACCCATTTCAAAGCTTTTTCAAGTTGGTTTTTAAGACTATTAATTTTCCAGAACAGTACAGGCATTTCCATATTTTAAAATATATCCCTACAAGACACAATGTTCTTCAGCTAACACCACTCGAGAGATTGCAAAAAACAAAATATGTTACAGGGCTTCAGACTGTGACTAAATGGTAACATGAGGGTGAGTAAAATAATGACAGACTTTTCATTTTTGAGTGAACTATCCATTTAAAGCCCGGAACACACCTTTGCCTTGGTTGCACTGGTGTGCCTCAATTTTTTTATTTAGGTGCACCAGCACAAAATTTAGGTGCACTCAAATTTTTCCTCGTCTCGCGTTGCCTGTAACGCCACAATTTCAAGGTCACCTTTTTATCACCCTCCATATACATTCATATATATTATGTAAATGCTTTTAAACAAGAATAAGGTGTAGGTAAAAAAATATATATTTTTTTAAGCACAATTATACTGTATATAATAATAAAAAATAAATTAAAAAAAATTTGTTTAAAGTGCTGTTCATTTGTACATTGTTCAAGTTAGGGTTGGATTAGGGCGAGCATTATCTTCCTCCTCGAAAGGCTGACTGTGAGAAGTCAGAGGTCTGCTGTCAGACCTCAATGTCAATGTCTCAGGCAAGTGTGTTGAATGACTGGATTCTTCTGTCTCAGCCTCTATATGGTGCTGGAGCAGATGTCGCTTAAAAGATCTGCTGTAATTAAATGTCCTGTGACACCCAGCTTGGCCACACTCAAAATAACTTGATGAACTATGTACATTATGCATTCTCCTTAGGTGAGAAAACAAAAAACGAACATGGGCCCCAACTGTTTTTTTACACTTAAAGCAGATATATCCCATCTTAAATGTGGATTTCTTCACTCACAACAAGGAGCTCTCTCAGGTGCTTTTTAAATTTCAGACGTAGGCCTGTCTTTGGTATCATTGCTTCAAGTGATTTTTCATCAAGCAGCAGGAGGGTTTCTTCATCAATTTGTTCATCTGTAAAGAGAAGGAAACAAGAGACAAGAGAAGAATATAAGAAAACTGACCTATTCAGAGCTCAATGGGTTTTAATGAACATATAAAGAAGTGCATTTTAATTTTACTTAAAGTTTACCTTTAAAGCTTGGTATCAAGACATCCAAGTTCCATTCTTTCAGCTTCTCCTGTACAAAATGATCCATTATCATAAGCTGTTTTTCTGCAACCTGTCAGTGGGAAAATGGGCAAATTGACAGAGGCTGTGAGTTTTCAGTAGTCATCACGTTTCTTAAAACATTTAAAATGAGACAAAATGTCTGTATATCAAACAGATGAGAATATGAGAAATTCGAATACACTTAACTTTTGAGCAAATACTTTTTTTTAAATCAATGACTGACAAAAAAGACAACTGTGCACTATACAACAATAAGATTTATTTATTTTTGGCCTATACAGATATTTTCCATTTGCTCACTTATTTGAACTTTTGTCATTAAAACATAACTGTTTTGTTCATGTTTTAAATAATCAAAAGTCAAAAACACATGCATTAAAGGGACAGTTCATCCAAAAATGTAAATTCTGTCATTAATTCCTCACCCTCATGTCATTCCACACCCGTAAGACCTCTGTTCATCTTCAGAACACAAATTAAGTTATTTTTTATAAAATCTGAGAGCTTTCTTACCCTGCATAGACAGCAACGCAACTACTATTTTAACAATGTCCTTACTACCTTTCTGGGCCTTGAACATGGTAGTTGCGTTGCATGAGGGTGAGTAATTAATGACAGAACAGAATTTTCATTTTTGGGTGAACTAACCCTTTGAGATATAGACTGTCTAGTTTATTGCTGTATATTCAAATCTGTTTCACTGAATCCATTTTTCCAGGATCCATTTAATACCCAAGAGGCAAATATTATTATTATTATTACTATTATTATAATATATAAAATGTATTTTGTACAGATTTAATTGTGTTTTACACAGAGAGAAACGTTGGATTATGCAACAGACATATTCAGTGCCTTCTCGTAGTTCATTAATAAACTATCACTTTGTTATGTCTGTGTAGATATGACCATATGACTATGGTTTTAAATTTCCACGCAAGTGCACCTTCTAACATTACAGATATGTCACACATGAACTCACTCATATGCTTTGTATAAAGCCATGTCTCAACGACACAAATGTGTATAATGACATGGGTATGACATAGGTATTACAAAAAGAGGGTGAAATATGAGGACGTTCCCCATGTCCTCACTTTTCAAAATGCTTATAAATCATACAGAACAAGTTTTTTTTCACAGAAAGTGAACTGCACAGTCTCCTGTGAGGGTTAGGTTTAGGTTTAGGGGCAGTGTAAGGGGATAGAAAATACGGTTTGTACGGTATAAAAACCATTACGCCTATGGAATGTCCTCACATTTCACAAAAACAAACATGTGTGTGTGTGTGTGTGTGTGTGTGTGTGTGTGTGTGTGTGTGTGTGTGTGTGTGTGTGTTGTAGCTTGTTGGTCTAGAGCAGTGTTTCCCAACCTTTTTTCAGTCATGGCACCCTTTGAAAATGTTCTCCATTTTGTGGCCCCCCCACACTAGGAGTGTAACGCTACAGATTGCTCACGGTTTGGTTTGTATCACGGTTTTAGGTTCGTTTTGGTACGGTTCAGTATTTGCTATGTTCAGGGAAAAAAGGACTACTGTCAAATAAAAATAAAGAAAATAATAAGAACAAATAATTTAAATACAAGCAGCAGCACATATAAATACTATTGAGCAAAGATACTAATAAAATAAACTATGCTTTTCAGGTACGTCTAACATTAGTTTTCAGGTACAGAAATTGATCAAATGTAAAATAACATTGCATATTTGACTGTATAAATCAAAGATTAATCCTATTAAACTTACAAAAGCTATTCAATCAAATATATATATATGATATATATGAAGGACTTTTACACGGCACCCCTGCTCTCGTCAGACGGCACCCACCCCGGTTGGGAAACACTGGTCTAACGGTTAATAAGTAAAACTGTATATTATTCTGTCTGAAGAACCTTCTCTCTGTTTATAGATACGAATATATGACATACGTTTAGCTGTAGGTAACTTAACGTTACTCTGCAGTAGAGAAAGTCAGACAATAAAGTCCTCTTGACTCTTATTCAAGACTCACTCTAGTGTTTCATGACTGGACAAAAACACGGTTTGGAAGATGGACTCATGATGTACTCTCTAATATTGTTAATTTTAAACAAAAAATGCGATAAACCCCTGACGCGAGTGTCTTATCACAAAGCAAACGAGGCTCGCGTGTCTGTCGACTATCGACCTTAAAAAACCCATTATGAAGACACATAATGTTAGCGAACTAAATGACTCACATAAGTCACATATTTCTGGGGAAATGTTGGCCAAAAGAGACATGTGAATTATTCAAAAGGCAGGAAAAAGCTGTATAACAAAGTATAGGCTTAACAAACCAAAGAACGAAGCTAGGGGTTAACGTACTTTTTAAGACTGTTGTGTCGTGTGAATCGCCCTATTTTGCATACTTTTGCATTTTTCTGGGGTACAGTAATAGTTTTCTAGATTAAATACTCTAAAACATACCTTTTTTCTCAGAATAACAGCTGTCCTCGCTGAAAAACGATACCTCCTGAGTCCTGAGGTGATTCAAATGGCCGCGAAGGTAGAGTTGTTGGTCTGAAGTCTTGTTTGAGGCGTTGATGGGGGAGGGGTGAGTTCACTGTTTCAACTGTCAGAATACTTGACCCAACCGGTAACCCAGCGGTTGGGTTACACAAAAAACATCCCAACACTGAGAAAATAACCCAATAAAATGACCCAACAGTCTCAACCCAGCGGTTGGGTTAAAAAAATAACCCAGCATTTTTTAGAGTGTAAGTTTAATTTTCGTGGTATCCCACAGGCAAAAAAAATTATAATGTGGCAGCAGCTAAAAATAAAGTATAAAAAACATGATTTAATCAGGTAAAGCTTTAAGCATAAAAGGTTCATGGGTGTAGGTTTCATGACTTTACAAACATTTGACAAATTAAATAAATATCATTCAGTGTCTATTTCAATGTGTGGCAGCTTTTCCCCACATAGTCTAATGCTCTTTTCACATAATTAAATGTTCTCTGATCCCACCTGTTACATTTCTTAATTAGGGTAATGAAATGAACATTTGACTTCTACACCGCCAACAGCAAGAATGCAGAGGCTGGCAAAACACCACCACCACTGACAGATGAAGAGGAGATGGAGGAAGAATATTAAAATCCAACAGGAAAAAGAATAAAGTATTTGTAGGAAATAAAGATGACCATAAATTGTGAATAAATTGTGTTTATTTAACAGCTGTGGTGGTGGTTACGGCATATATCTCGGACTACCCATCCTGACAACTGATAATCCGTTTTCAGGAAGTGAGATGATGGGAATATAAGTGTCATCATTTATTTAATAGATATCTAAGCCATGGCCTAGTTTTTGCTTTTCATAACGGAGTTCATGTGTATAATGCCCTCTTCTGTTCAAACAAATAAAACAAATTAACAAACAAACCTTTCTTGGTTATCAGTTAACATTTTAGAATGTTTAAGATTAGTTGTAAGATCATGATTTTTTAAAAACATAAATATTCAGAGAAACTTCTGTAGGCTACTTTGAAGCATAAATATGCTACTAAGTTATTTTTTTTCTACGTTTAGGAGTAGGCTACGATAGCATATAGATGACTTCAAACGTAACACAAATACTAATTTTGATATATATATATATATATATATATATATATATATATATATATACATATATAATTTTATTTTTATTTTTTTACATAATGTCTGCACGTTTATTTTTTGACTTTTATTTTGGAAACACACCGAAAACAACAGTCTTCCGGTGGCCCTTTTGGAAATTCTGATAGGGTTGCCATTTTCACTCAGTATAGAAAAAAACAAAACAAATACAGTCTTTAGGAAACGAGGCAAGCACAATGAGTGTATTTGCGAATGCTAAACATCAAAGGAAAAAACAGTAGAGTAAAAAATGGCAGACCCTGTAATGATCGGGAGTGGATCTTTAAACTCCGGAAGCGTAAATATCTCCTTTCATTTCTCTTGCCTGCAGCATGCTAGTTTAGCCAAACAACAATAACTTTGTTTAAATATATGACACGTTTAAGGGCAAATGTGTCCTATAATTAAAAGAAGAGACTGTTTCATATGCAAGCACCTTTTTTTATTATGATATGCAAAACGTTAAATAGTAACGACATGTGGTTAATACATTTGCTGAGCTATCTAGTAACAGTTCATTGTCTGTTAGCATAAAGTCTCAAACTTACTGTTCTTGCATCAAATGCCCAGAAATGCTGTTGGAACACACACACAAAAAGCTACTACTGTCCCTAATATGTTTATCTCTCACAGTTTGGAAGACCAGCAAAACATCTTAGTCTGGTTTAATAAGTAGAACCATAAATGGCAGCAACCAACACTTGGTTTTGAGACAGCCAGACAAATGCCTTATAGTTTTTAATGTAAAGTGTTTAATACTCTGTTCTTTTAATAATTGCAGCGCTCTGGGAGCAGTAAGACCAGCGCAAGTCCTACAGAGAACTATCAGCTGGCTCGGAGACGCACACTGCAGGTGGTGGTCAGCTCTCTGCTGACGGAGTGTGGCTTTGAGAGCGCTGAGAAAGCTGCGGTGGAGACACTCACTGAGATGATGCAGAGCTGTGAGTCCATTCATCTTATTCAGGTCACCTGTGAGGCTTGTCAAATGTTTAGCTTGGACACTTTCAAACCATCCGGGGATGTAAAGCCAGGTTCACACTGTACGATTTGAGACAAGTTTTGTGAATTCTAAAAGATTCCTCTGATCCTAGGCCAAAATCTGAAGTCTTTGATCGCTTGCTTGACTGCTGATTAATCACCATTGGAATCAAATTCGACCAAGGTGAAATTCTGGCAGTGTCAGACGTTTTGAGATGCAGTCCTGTAGTGTGGCTTCTCTTACAACAACTGTCAAATCATAAAACCAATTGGAGCGCATAACCTGATGACGCAATTAGTGAGACTACAACAAAACACAACTTCATAATTTTCCCAGCTTTCGTTTTTAAGAAAAGCCATGATCAAAATTCATGCTAGAAATTGTTTTTGTTTGCTAGCCACCAGTCTGACATTAATGACAACTGAGATCCTACAGTGTGACATGGCTTTTAGCAGGGATATATAATATATACACCGATCAGGCATAACATTATGACAGGTGAAGTGAGTAACACTGATTATCTCTTCATCACTGCACCTGTTAGTGGGTTATATTAGGCAGCAAGTGAGCATTTTGTCCTCAAGTTGATGTGTTCGAATCAGGAAAAGTGGGCAAGCGTAAGGATTTGAGTGAGTTTGACAAAGGCCAAATTGTGATGGATAGATGACTGGGTCAGAGCATCTCCAAAACTGCTGCTCTTGTGGGGTGTTCATGGTCTGCAGTGGTCAGTCTCTATCAAAAGTGGTCCAAGGAAGGAACAGTGGTGAACCAACAAACCGGGTCATGGGCGGCGGAGGCAATGTGATGCTTTGGGCAATGTTCTGCTGGGAAACCTTGGGTCCTGCGATCCATGTAGATGTTACTTTGACACGGACCACCTACCTGAGCATTGTTGCAGACCATGGAAACGGTATTCCCCGGTGGCTGTGGTCTCTTTCATCAGGATAATGTGCCCTACTACAAAGCAAAAGTGATTCAGGAATGGTTTGAGGAGCACAATGAGTTTGAGGTGTTGACTTGGCCTCCAAATTCCCCAGATCTCAATCCAATCGAGCATCTGTAGGATGAGCTGAACAAACAAGTCTGATCCATGGAGGCCCCACCTCTCAACTTAAAGGATCTGCTGCTAACATTTTGGTGCCAGATACCACAGCACACTTTCAGGGGTCCATGTCTCGACGGGTCAGGGCTGTTTTGGCAGCAAATATATTATTAGGAACACAATATTAGGAAGGTGGTCATAATGTTATGCCTGACTGTGCGTGTATGTATATGTATTACTTTTAAATTTTTGTATTATTTATTTGTTATTACTATTAGTATTGAGTTTTTATTTCAAAATGAAAAGAAGTTTCTTTTATGTGGTTTTCCTTATTAAGAGTCTCATTGTCTTGTGATAGATATCAGTGAGGTTGGACGATGTGCGAAGGCAAACTGTGAGCACACAGCGAGAAGCACCCCTACACTCTCTGATGTGGTCATCACCCTGGTCGAAATGGGTTGGTTCCCCTTTCATCGATATGTAGTTAAAGTATAAAAAAATGTCACTTCTTACGGAGCGCCTAATGGGATCTTTGCAAAAATAGAAAACTGTACACACAAGAAACTTTTTTCCGTGCTCACGAGAAACTATTGGAATTTTCGAATCTGATGTACTGCCTTCACGAAAGCCACATTTTGAGCTCTTTTTACTATGTCGGCCTTTTTTATAGACCCTTGAACTTGGCAAAAGCACACAGCCGTATCGCGGCATCAGCTCATTTTACAGTGTGGTTTCTCGTCCTTCAGAGGATAAGCTGACATAAGGCTGTGACATAAGAGGCATACTGCCCTAACGAATTTGTAGCTAATATATCTTTGTTAATATATATCCATACGCTAATTTTCTTCATAGTAATATGGCAGTGACGCACAAAGGAAATACGTTATAGTATACATAAAACGGAAATTGTAATGTGTGTGCACGCAAAAAAAATTCTGTAAAAAAAGTCTGTATATTCTATTTTTGCAAAGGTCCCTTAAGGGGCTCTGTACTTCTCCATGTGGTTGAATCATTTTCATCTAAGGTTTACTTTTTCACATTTGCAGGTTTTAATGTGGACACTCTTCCAGTGTATGCCAAAAGATCACAAAGGATGGTCATAACTGCACGTATGTGTTGCGTTTTTCACTAATATATCCAATTATCTTGCATAATCTGCTGTAAATGTTCCTTTTTAAATGTGTAACACTGCTGCGTTGGACAGCTCCAGTAACAAATGCTCCAGTGGTCCCAAAAGCCCTCACGGCTGGACAGAAGCGCACTCATCCACCACACATCCCCAGCCACTTCCCAGAGTTCCCAGATCCTCATACATACATCAAAACACCAGTAAGTCTGTATTGCTCACCTGATGCACTGTTATTGGGCGACTTAAACGAGCTTAACAACCGCTAACATTAAAGGGTTAGTTCACCCAAAAATGAAAATTCTGTAATTAATTACTCACCCTCATGTCGTTCGACACCCGTAAGACCTCCGTTCATATTCGGAACACAAATGAAGATATTTTAGTTGAAAGCTGATGACTGAGAAAGGCTTCAGATAGGCCTCCATTGGCATTCAGTACATTTATACTCCCAAGACCCATAAAAGGCACTTAAAACATCGTTACAAAGTCCATCTCACCACAGTGGCTCTACAATAATCTTACGATGCGACGACAATAGTTTTTGTAAAAATTAAAAAAAAAAAAAATTAAAATAACACCTTTATCCAGCTTGTTATTGTCTTCCGTGTGTGCCTCCACGACGCAGCGATTTGTTTACGAGCAGAGGAAGACGCGCGTGTCTAAGCTGTTGGATTCTACATTGATCGTGCTTTAGGTCTCGGCGTAGTTCTCAAAATGGGGCTTAAGTGTGCATTTCATGGATTCCCGAACGCTGGCGCTACATCATATTCTCGCGGATGCGTCGTGGAGGCACACACGGAAGACAAGAACAAGTTGGATAAAGGTGTTATTTTGATTTTTTTTTTGCGCACAAAAACTATTGTCGTCGCATCGTAAAATTATTGTAGAGTCACTGTGGTGAGATGGACTTTGTAATGACGTTTTAAGTGCCTTTTAAGCGTCTTGGGAGAGTAAATGTACTGAATGCCAATGGAGGCCTATCTGAAGCCTTTCTCAGCCATCAGCTTTCAACAAAAATATCTTCATTTGTGTTCCGAATATGAACGGAGGTCTTACGGGTGTCGAACGACATGAGGGTGAGTAATTAATGACAGAATTTTCATTTTTGGGTGAACTAACCCTTTAAGAACATGCATTCAGCATATCTCACTTTTGTGTTTTAGACCTTTCGAGAGCCTGTGTCAGATTACCAGGTGGTGAGAGAGAAGGCGGCATCACAAAGGAGAGATGTGGAGCGCGCTCTCACGCGCTTCATGGCCAAGACCGGAGAGACGCAAAGCCTTTTTAAGGATGACATCAGTGCATTTCCTTGTGAGTTTTTCTGTCCTATACAATCACCAGTGTCCCATTATACTTTGAGTGACCTTTTGCCTTTCTAGTGAATGTTTTTTCATCTGTCTGTGTGTAATCAGTGATTGCTGCAAGGCCGAGCTCCATCCCTTACCTGAGCGCCCTGCTGCCCTCTGAACTAGAGCTACAGACCCTGGAGGAGACCGATTCATCCGAGCAGGACGACCAGACAGACACAGAGAACAGCAGTCACATCATTCAGGCAAGCCTAAAGCTTTTTATCCAAATGGCTGGTTTTATGCAAGAAAATGTATGCTTTTCTGTTGTGATAGTTTTATTGTAGTTATATTTATTATTTCAAAAAATAAAATCTTTTTCTTTCAATTTCTAGGATGACTCGGGTGCAGATAAGGAAAACGCAGTGCTGCCACCAGGTGGTGCTGTGTCTTCAGGGAAGGCCAATGAGGAAAACATGATTGACAACCCATATCTACGGCCAGTTAAAAAGCCCAAAGTGAGAAGGAAAAAATGAATACTAATTTATTGACTCGGCTACTTTTACATCATCGGGTTATGACGAATGATGATTTCTTAGCACTTGCTAATCACATTGCGCCCTTTGAAGTAGCAGCTAACATATGGAGGAGTTCAACAACTGCAATTTGGCAACACACAGTGCTCCATGTTACTGACATTTGATTCTTATGACACTGTTCTGTACATCTCAAAAATATTAGAGGCATTTCATACATGCAATTTCCCTAAAGAGTAACACTTGATTTTAAGCAGTCTGTTTTGATAAGCCTTTCCTTGAAATATAATTTAGTTTTTACAGTTCTCCACACATCAGAAACATGGCAATCTCTTTTGATTTGTGTGTATTTGTTACTCATTTGTGAATGATAATAAATGTCTTTTATTGTTTATTTTATGGTGTTTCAAAAGGACAAGTTGACAATTAAACCAGAACGTGGGGATGAAGTTAACATCCCCATTAGAAACGTGTGTCCCGTGTCTTGTTGCTTTACTCACCACTACAGAAATTACATTTGTGACCCTGGACCAGGATAAGACAATATTTGGCCATCAAAATATTGAGAATATCGCCTTTAAAGTTGTCCAAATTAAGTCCTTAGCAATGCATATTACTACTAATAATACATTTTTTATATATTTACGGTATGAAATGTACAAAATATCTTCATGGAACATGATCTTTACTTAATATCCTAATGATTTTTGTCATAAAAGAAAAATTGATAATTTTGACCCAGACAATGTATTGTTGGCCATTGCCACAAATACACCCGTGCACGACTTATGACCTGTTTTGTGGTCCAGGGTCACATTTTAAGTAATCTTCTGGGAATGTGTCTAATATAGGACACCTCAAAAATATGGTTTCATATAATGAAATGAAAATGAGAAACAAGTAGAACTTGTCTTTTAATGCTTTAATGTTTGAATCCAGTAACGTTACATTGAGAATCACACTGCATTTTTGTAGTACTATTTTAGTCGTCAGTAAAACAAGCGCAGATATGCCACCCTGTTCCGCTGTTTCCTGAACTCTTTGTCATGGAGGAGCTGCATGGACGGGACAAAACACATGAAGTTAAAAATGAAAAGAATCTAAGGAATCATACATTAAGCTTAGGTCAGGAAAATAATCAGCTAAGGAAAAGCACATTAAGCCCAACAGGTTGTTTACATACTTTTCTTACTTATTTGATTTGTAATTTGTAGAAGAGTGTCAGACATATCTGTACCTCTGTACGCAGTGCTCTTCTCTCCAGCAACGGCACTTTTGACCAGTCTGGAGAGCCGAATTTCATAGGCCACGACACCTTCTTACCTTGGATGGTCTCATGAGCATATGCCCCTGGACTAAAAAAAAGAGATATCCATAGAAAGTATAGGATTTATTTAATTTAAACCTGGAATTAAACGTTTTAGAATGTTCTTGCTTATACAGAAGCACAGAGGCTCTTTGAATAATTCTCAAATCATGCCGGAGAACATAATCAGTTTTTCCACAAACTAGTGGACTTCCAGATCGTCATTCTGAAATTCATGCTGATTTTTCAATTCAACTTTCACTTAGATTATCAATTTGGTAATATGAATTGTAAAACAATTAAATTACAAAAATGAATTGTTTTTTTGTTTTTTTTACTAGTGGTTACAAACTTTTGGACCCTATATTTCTCTTTATTTAAAGCTTGAGATTTGCTTTGCCTTAACCCAGTATATAAATTGGATAAAAGCGTCTGCCAAATGCATAAATGTAAATGTAAATGTAATGGGGGGGGGGGGGGGGGTAGATTAGTGGTTCTCAAGGGGGCAGAGGCATGCAAATAAATAAAAACCTTGTACATGTTTATAATATACATGATTCCATCATACCCAGGGCTGGAGTCTGCATTTGAGGGTCTGAGTCTTACAGTGGTACTATTGAAGGGAGCTTTCCCTGGAGGACACACTTTAGACCGCGTCCAGTCCTGCTGGTATTTCTGTGGTGAAGGGGTGACTGTCTATAAAAACAAGCAATTTAGTTGTTTGTTTAAATAAAAGTGGTTGTGTTTTACTTAGAAAAGCGTATTATGTGGCCCTACCTTAAATGGAGGCAGAAAGCGTTGCGCAGTGCGGGCTGCTAACACGTACCCCCTCTTACTCTCAGGTCTGTGTTGGAGGTCATATATAAGAGTGCCCACCTGTGAACTGATAAGTTAGATGAAAAGAATAACACGTTGCTTAACTTATAAGTTACTAACTGCTCTGCCGTCGTTAATACCGTGTGGTTGTCGTAACATCCGGGTCCTAGTTTCTTGGAGTCAGTTGAGCAGCGCAGCGCGAGCATTTCATTGCCCATGCGATTAGGCGCAAAGTGCGTTGGAAACATGAGACGTTTCTGGCAGCTGCCGAACGCAACCAGTGGAGCTTGAAAGTTGATATAAAGAAAAACAAATGGTAAAATTCATTTTTGATGGTAAAAGATATCTGGTGATGGGTAAATTACCTGCTGCGCCTCTTGTCGCCATAGCTTCCTGATATTTACTTGTGTAACCATGGTAACCAGGCGCAAACGACGCTGATTATGTGGAATAATAACTTTATATTATTCAGCTAACGTTACCAGTTGTATATGTAAACTGGTTTTGCTCTTCTTGTTAATATTCCTGCACTTAGATCCATGTTTCTGTCTGCCATCCTTTGGTTTCCTCATTACACATACAGATGTGATACTATAGTATGGAGACAGATTAGACTCATTAATAATTCACGCAAAAAACAAGATGCACACGTGTGTAACCAATTTCACATGCATGAAACCAAATTCACGTGCTCAAAAAACAATTCACGTGTGTAAAATAAAATTATATATTTATAAAATACATTTCACAAATGCAAAACACAATTCGTAGATTTACAACTGTGCACAAAAACTTTCGAATGTTTAAAATGTACAGGTTCATCCTGTAATGTGAATGTGCAAATCGTCATTCATGTGTGAATTGCCTTGGATTTGTGTGTGTGTGTGTGTGTGTGTGTGTGTGTGTGTGTGTGTGTGTGTGTGTGTGTGTGTGTGTGTGTGTGTGTGTGTGTGTGTGTGTGTGTGTGTGTGTGTGTGTGTGTGTGTGTGTGTGTGTGTGTGTGTGTGTGTGTGTGTGTGTGTGTGTGTGTGTGTGTGTGTGTGTGTGTGTGTGTGTGTGTGTGTGTGTGTGTGTGTGTGTGTGTGTGTGTGTGTGTGTGTGTGTGTGTGTGTGTGTGTGTGTGTGTGTGTGTGTGTGTGTGTGTGTGTGTGTGTGTGTGTGTGTGTGTGTGTGTGTGTGTGTGTGTGTGTGTGTGTGTGTGTGTGTGTGTGTGTGTGTGTGTGTGTGTGTGTGTGTGTGTGTGTGTGTGTGTGTGTGTGTGTGTTTTTGAGACTTTCCTGGCAGCGCTCTCCTCCCACCCGGATCGAACTCTTTATCAATCGGCCAAACATAATCGCGATTTGAAATGTAGTGCTTTGAATGTAGGGAGAACATGATAGGCTAGCCTACTACAACACTGGACACTCAGATCATTGAAAAATCCTAGGCCTAGGCTACTGTATTTGTTTCCAAGTGTGTGTATTTGTTTGTGTCAAATATGTTCTGTTTAAAGTTAGGCTAAATTTTTGCATTGTGTTTGTATTTTCTGTTTTAGATGCTCTTACACAGCAGATGGGGACAGCCGCCGTCACCCAATTTACTTTTGCCCAGGCTGTGGAAAAGTGGCTGCGCTATGCCCCAGACCGGGCAGGAGGGACTGCACAACAAACCATTCAGACGTCAGAGGACCATGAACTGTAAATAGGCTAAAGAGGACACATAATGAAATAATAAATTCATTTGTTTTTACCTTAAATAGTGTGGTGTGGTCAGTGTTTTAGGCTAGGCTAGGCATACAATATTTCAAATGTGCCATCATTTTTTAACATCCTGGCTGTAGATAAATCAGGATATTCATTATAGGCTATTTAATTGGCATTACATTCATTTTCTATGGCTTAATAACAATTGAAATACCATTGAAATTCCGTTGATCTGGACAGGATTTCTTCAATATTAAAACAGGGTGCAAAATGATGTTGAATCAACATCAGAATTTGATGGAGATGGTGGTCTATTGGGTTAAACCACTCAACTGATATGCAGAAGGTTGCTGGTTCGATTCCAGCAGTCGCCACCAGTGTGTCCTTGAGCAAGGCACTTTACTCCACGTTGCTCCAGGGGGATTGTCCCTGTAATACTGGTACTGTAAGTCGCTTTGGATAAAAGCGTCTGCCAAATGCATAAAAATGTAAAAAATGTAAATGTTGATTCAATGACTTAATGTTGACAACGGAATGTTGATTTAACATATTTTCATTTCCCAGACAACATGACAGACGACATGACAGACAACGGGTAGGATAACATCATCTGGAGAAATAAAGGCCAAAAGCATTTCCTTTTTGAAACTTTAAATCAAGGACGTCATCCTCCATGTGACACTGGCTAAATCCCAGTGTATTGGTAAATGCATTATTTAAATTGATTTGAATTCCTTTTTAATTGAGTAACACCGGTATTTTAATGAGAAAATAATTAATAATATATTGATATACGTAAATTAAAGAAATATTAGAAATTAAAGTAGTGGCAAGCTCGATCATCACGATTCAATTCCGTCACTACCCAAACCTGCTTTGATATGAAACAGAGTCTTAGCTTTTAAAATTTTTAAATGAAATTCAAACAATAACTAGCGTTTTGGCGCCAATGTGGCAACTAATGTAATTCAGCTATGAGCACATTTTTGCTATCCTTTATATTTGTGCTATCAACATTCTGCAACACACAGCCATAACACTCAGTAGTGTTATCAGCAGTGAGGGCTAAGCCCCCCTAAGGGTGACATCCTAGAACCGACCCTGGTCTGAATAGAACTGTTTCTCTCAGACAACTGATGCTGTGCTGATAATATGAGCCCGGATGAACGAGGACTTAAATGTAAATTTATGTTATGTCATTGTAAATTTATTTAATCTGTGTTAACATCCGCGTTTGCAGGACAGTGGCTGTATTGAGTGCTTTTGCAAAACGTACATTTAAGAACTTATCCAAGATGATGATGACGATACTTATTATTATTACTATTATAGGCTACTAAGTTACAAATTACTTTATATGAATGTGTTATAATGTATTTTCATCTGCCGGGATGATAGAAATTACGTCAATACGTGAGGATATAAAAGAACCGTTTTTTTTTTTAACCGGATCATTGAAATGAACTTTGCGAAAGAACCGGTTCTTGGAAAAGAACCGAACTCCCCATCTCTAAGCGATTGGTTATGGCAGATCCAGAGTGGCTCTTGGCAGATCGAATAGTTTTTAACCCTTTCATGCATGCATTATGGAAAAAATTATCTAGATTTTTTTAAAATTCTTTTTATTATTGTAATATGATGCTAAAATTGAAATCCATTTTAATTTTTACAAAATTCAGTTTTATTTAAAAATTATTTAACTGTCCACGTATGTGGACACCATGCAACAAAGGCGTAAAATGGGACAAAAAGCCACAGATGACAAAATGGAATATTGTGCTTTTATGATGTAATTTTATGCTATGCATAACAGCTCAGATATTTAAAACATTAATATTACAATATAACAACGATAAAACACAGAGTGTAGGAACTATAATGCTAGTTACATATATGTGGAAACCTAATAGCAATATGGGCTGGGCTTTGCTGGCACACACTCCTCATCAGTGCGGTCACTGTCACACACACTGTCCTCTGGGATATTCTCTGTTATTCTGAACTGAGTGCTTGACCTGTGCTGTCCCTGTTTGGTAGGCAAAATGCACATTTGTCTCGGTATGTATGTGTAAAGTTGCCATTTAATGCCATAATATGTCACTTTTAATGGTTATTTATGTTGATATATTTGTTAAATGTCTGTTTTGTTACAATATAAGACAATTCAAAACATATTTGCAAAAACAGAACACATATACTAGCAGGTTACAGAAATCAGACTTTATGCAATCTGACTCCACTGTTGCATGACGTCCTCATACGTGAACAGTTAGTTTTTGGTGTATAAAAACAACATTTTACTCTAAATTTTAGTTTTTAAAATAGTAACATATTCATCATACTTTACTGTACATACTAATATTTTTTTTAGCTCAATTGACCTCCTTATGTAAAAGTTTTTCACAGATATGCCTGGGGCATTTGGCACATGGCTATCGCTGTCAGCCATCTTGGATTAATGATGTCATCAATCAATTAATATTTGGGTTACAAGACAGTAGCCATTGTTAAAATATTGCTGTCAATCTACTGACACTGCCCTCAAGTGGTTTGGAGAGAATTACCAAGATTAATGAACCCTAAATGGAGTTAAATTAACTGTCCCCAAATGTGGACACCATGCATGAAAGGGTTAAACTTTAACAGCGTACCCGCCTTCAAGGAAGTAAACGCTTGTCAATGGAGAGTGGCCAGACTCTCTGTACAAATTAAATGTACGAGAGTCTGGTAAGACTAATTCAATCCCACAATGCACCGCAATAATGAGTGTAGCCTACAAGTAATGTCCGAAACCTGGAAAATGCTGCCTTCGGAGCTCGGAGGACACATTTCAAGGCAGGAAGGCACCAAGGCTCGTCCGAATCGAATGCAGTGTTTCCTAACCTTTTTTCAGTCATGGCACCCTTTGAAAATGTTCTAAATTTTGTGGCACCCCCTCGTATACGTTACGCTAAGGGTGTAATGGTACAGATTGCTCACGGTTCGGTTTGTATCACGGTTTTAGGTTCACGGTGTAGGTACGGTTCGGTATTTGCTATGTTCATGGAAAAAAGGAGTACTGTCAAATAAAAATAAAGAAAATAATAAGAACAAATAATTTAAATAAAAGCAGCAGCACAATTAAATACGATCGAGCAAAGATACTAATAAAATAAACAATGCTTTTCAGGTTTTTCAGGTAGGTCTAACATTAGTTTTCAGGTACAGAAATGTATGTAAAATAACATTTCAATTCTATTAAACTTAAAAAAGCTATTTAATCAAGAGCAGTTAGTGTCTTTAGTGTTTGACATTAAACAGACAGCAGTAAAGGCTACTGCCCCTTTAGGACCTAATGCACAGATAATAGTCGTCTTTCTCGACTGTATAAAGTTCACTTAAGGCATACAGATTATGTCTGCTAGGATATTCATCAAGATGACACTTTTGACACTACAGACACCCGGGTGATGACAGCGAAAATGACATACGGCAGCACTCGCATGCATTGAACAAAGTTTACAAAGAGAGACCGTTTTGCCCACGTTTTTTTTTATTATCGCTGTTGTAATGTACCGGGGATCCAGCACGTGTATCCATCGACAGAAACATACATTCAAGTTACAACCCACATTATAGATGCGTCATCAGATGTGAGATGTACCGCGGTGCAAGTGCGTGCCGAACCGTGGGTGGAGAACCATACGATTCAAATTTTTAACGAGAACGGTTTCACCCTGTTGACGGCAGACATGTTATTTCAGATATGTTATTTCAGACATTAGACATTCATCATATATATTAATTGTTTTATTCACATTTTATCATTAAAAAAATATTTATTTGAAGGACATTTACACGGCACCCCTGCTCTCGTGGCACCCGGTTGGGAAACACTGATCTAATGTTAGCTTCACTTCCTGTCTCCTGAGATACCTTCATGTGATCGATTTTTGGAGGCAGCATATTTGTATCCTTCGCTGCCTTTGATATCCCACAATCCTGTGCGTTCCATTCTGTGACAGTTGAGCTGGAAAAAAAGATGGCGTCCGAAAGTTGCGTTTGCTGGTCAGTTTTTGTGTAAATGTAAGTTTATTACCAACATTTTCTACTTCTGATGTCATTTCTAGCGAGAAATTACTTATGTAATTAAATATTTGTTTAGTTCTCACCAAAGCTCTCTCTATTTTGCTGTAGATCATTAAACTGTTACACTGCCTAAGAAGTCTGTCCGAAATCAGTTTCGTGAGGTGCCTTCATGCACAAACGCTGCCTTAAGCCCCGTTCACACCGCCAGCGATGATGTCGCTGCATGTCGCCAGCGCCAGAGATTCATGTCGCTAGTGGGCGTTCCCACTACGGGTTGCCTATAAACGTCATTAGCAGATCACCCTCGTCCTTCCATGCATAATTTTTTTTAAATGTGTCTCTGTATGTACACAGAGACACATAGTAAAGAACAGGGAAATTGCTAACATCTAAAATCAACATCTCCATCTTAACACGACACCGCAGTAGCAGTACAGCAGACGGATCACGTGTACTCCACTGACTTCACTCCTATAGGTTGTCGCTCACGAAAATCGCTTCTCATTTGCATAAAGTTGAAATTTCTGAACTTTTGTCACTTGTCACTTGTCTCGTGTCGCTTGACACGCCCACATTCTGTCGCCAACGGTCACTGTCGCTCGTGTCGCCGGAAGTTGCAGGGTGAAATCAAATCGCCGGCAGATCAGGTTGGGTTTACCAAGTCTACCTAGGATGACTTGGGGGTGAGTAAATGGACTTCCTTCAAGGCTGCTGTTACTCATGCATGAATCCTTATGACTCCTGAAGGGGCACTTCAGCGCTGCGAAGATGAATGTGTATTTAAACTGGGTCATTTATGAAGTAGAAATGTGAAATTATTTTTGAATTTGGTGCCTTCTAGACTGAGAAAAGACAAAAAATGTATTTTTGTCTCATGTGGATGAAAGACAACAACTCCCAGAATGCACTCCTTCGCTGCCCAACGAGGCCACTCCCAAAGCCACGGCTACTGGTTTATCACTTGGCCACCATTACACAGCCACTTTGTTTTTCATAGTAATACAATAATTTCATTCAGTTAGAGACTACAATTAAAAACTGAACATGTCTTTTCAATAACGTGTGAGTGACGAAAGTCACGGCACAGACGCTGCAGGAGTCAAGATTTAATTCATCACGAGAAGAGCTGAGCAGAGCTGAGGTAAGCGCAACAGTCATTCTCGGCACGTGCCCAGTCTGGCGCGTTATCAGATCATGCCTATGGAAGGTTAACTTTCATAGGAATTCATTGAAAAGTTGAAACACTCACTTTGCTCCGCACCGCTCCAGATCCGAGCAGCCTTGTGCATTTACATTCTGTGAGTGAGATCCCTTCCTTATGGGCGGGTTGAAAACTAGCTCCTTCTACTGGCTGTAGTCTTTAGCCTCTGGCCAAAAAATCCTCCGATGACGCAAAATGACGATATTTGCGTCATCTGAGGATTTTTTCCAGAAATAAAATGCATATTTCTCTCGTCTCAGGGGGATACGAGTGAAAAGTACCATAATTAGAATATACTACTGGGTCTACTGATACAAAGCTTAATGCTAAATCACTGAAGTAACCCTTTAAGGCTACCTCTTTATTGGTTCATGATTAGTATATATCTGTTACAAGCACGCCAGGCTCCACCCTCTCACAACCACAACGATCCCAATCACCTGAGTACTGAGCACACACACCTGCACATCATCACAGCAATCACCACCTGCACTTATGCTGCGTTCCAGGCAGGTTTTTGAGCCCGTAAATTACAACTTCAAACCACGACTCACGACTTGGTAGTGTTCCAGGCAAAGTCACGCCAAACTGCCTGAGCCCAAGGAATTGTGTGGTTGTTAGATGTAAACAAAGCATGGCGGACCGTACGGGGTGTATGCTCATTTACAATCATTTCTATCACCCAAGGTGCTTACTCCTTGTTTATTTGAGGGAAACGGAGGAGAAAAACAGCGCAGATGGCAAGAAAAGCTGTTATACCTTTTATTATACGTTATTTGGGGGCTGCCATTGTTGCTTCGCGGGCTATGTGACGTCAAAACTGGGAGTAGCCTACATCGATCTAGTATGAGTTCACGGGTGGGAAGTCACAGCCGGGTTTGGCTGCCGTTCCTGTTGGAGAGGAAAGGAGACTGCTAGGCTCTGGGTCTACTTGTGAGCAGTATACAACCCTGTGTCGGTCAGGACATAAATAATGAGGAGACTGGTGCTTCTTTCCAAAGTGTATTGAAGATTAAGTCTAAAAATAACAAAAACATATTACATTAACAACTTTAAATAACTGGTAAAGCACCAAAAATAATTACTATTGGTCAGATCACACAAAAGACTTTGGCATTAATATATATATATTAATGAATCTAGATGCATCAATGAATAATCTGATTTACCAAAATAACATCATAAAAGGCAAATAATATGCATTAATCCGTCTGAAGGGTCATTATTTAACCTATTGCAAACATATACAACACAAACTGTAACATTTAACTGCAGCAGAAATCACGTTACATGTTGTTTATCTGTCACACAATCTCACGTGGATCGCTACATGTCCGTGCATGTACAGGGAAGTACACAAATCTCACTAATACACTTAAAACACGGTTGAAATATTGAGAAATCAAAATAAACTTACTTTATGGTCATTTACTAACACTTTGGACACCAAAACGCCAACGAACATCCAACTAACAGGCAGGAAGAAACTTCTAGGTGCACAGCTGCCGTTCTCTCAGTAATAATACAATGACGCAGCAGGCAGCAAACGATAACAATAATGCCACCTACTGGAAGCATCATGAATTGCACTCTACAGTACCTATCAAAATAGAAGTCCCACAGTAAAAGCCCTTTTCTCCATGAGCCTTTTATACAGTTCCAGTGCACTTTCACGGGTAGAAGGAAAAACACGGGTTACGGGTTGCCTGGAACGCGGCATTAAAGGTCCCATGGCATGGCATTTTTCTATTATTTTATAATGTTTCCTGAGGTGTACTTATATTGTTAGTATGATTTTTACATCATAAAATGTCATAATTTAGAAATAAAAGCCATTTTTTCAATACGGATGTTTGCCCTGTGGCTGAATGCCCTGTTTCAAGAGGCGTGTCTGCTGTGAGACTTCAGCAAAAACGCCCACTGTTGTGATTGGCTGATATCTTTGCATTTGAAATGAGCAGAGGGGGCGTGGTTTAACGAGGTCTACGAGGCACGAGCTGCTGACAGAGAGACGGATGGACCAGAGTTCACTTCACATCAGTTCTGTCAGTCTCATTTCAGTGAACTGTTGTAGTTACAGCATATACTTCAGGTTATTAGTCTATTTCTAGTCGGAGGGACTGTCACTCATGTCAGAAAGTTAGTAACTTTAGTAAATTATGGATCAGCGCTGACTGGAGACGCGAACCGTTTAGAACGATTCAATCCGATTTGGTGAACTGATTCGGTTCACTAAAAAGAACCGGTTCAAAAGAAAGATCGTTCGCGAACCGGACATCACTAATGTACCAGAGACTGAGCTCAGCGATTGCTAACAAAGTTATTTATAGTAACTAATGAGTTTTGAGAGCGCTGTCAGTCAGCGCGAGTTTATTGTGTTTGTATCTGAGAGTTTCTGAATAAACACGAGTCCCAGTCACACAGAGTCCGTCTTCATCATTATTACCAACTTTGTAACACATGCAAAGTACCATTACAGCTGTCGAGATGAACGAGTTACGAGTAAGTGTTGATAATAGCATTATTTTTAGATATGTTCCTATCATATGAAAAGCGTCAGTGACGCGCATTGAGTACACAGCGCAAACAAAGACACAACAGCAGTAATCGAATGTAATCCAGTTTATTGTGGGGATAGCTGGCTAGCCTAGCCGGAGACCCTCACGCTTACCCCCCTTCTGCTTAATCTCGCACTGCGTAAGGTGCCTCCGCTGTGGGCCAGATGCAGTACTGGGGGTCGGGGATGTTGAAGGCCGACCAGACAGTGCAGCCCGAGCTTCGGCGTGTGTGAGGTTTATCTCTAAAGATGTGACTGCTGATGTTGAGCAGAAACGACTGTATGCACATTTTAGAACAGATAGACGCGACGAAGACATACAAAAACACTGACTCACAAGATAGAAAACACGAAAACACCGCTCTGTCGGGAGAGAGAGAAGCCGCTGCGTATGCACGAATAATAAATAATTAGCTACACATCAGAAATCACTGATCACAGATCAGAAGGAACTGAAAAAAGCCTTCTGTTTTCATTTGTACATCCAAACACTGAGAAACTGCCAGCATTCACTCGTTCACAAGCAATGATCTCTCGAGCGCTTGCATGGGCGTGCCAGATTCTCTGGGTGGAGGAAAGGGAGGTAACCGTTCCTGCTTGGACGTCAAACCAGGAGACTTCAGGATTGGCTCGTCTGGCCTGTCATTTTTTCAAAGGCAGAGAAAGACGGCCAGAACTCGGGTTTACACCAATCAACATTTCTATCCACTTGGGGACAATATTCAGGCTAGGGGAACTCATATTAATGTTGAAAAACCTCATAAAATGAAAATTTCATGCCATGGGACCTTTAAGCCCCACGCTCACACTCAGTCACTGTCCGGTAGCGTTTGCACATGCTACTATTCATGCTTGCTTCCTCGGACTCACCTGACTACTTAGGCTACCTGATCTCCTTCGTCTCCTGAGTGTCTCGTCGTCTCGTCCTGTCTCCTGGTCCTCGTCTCCTTCGATCCATTGTCCCGCTGTTCTACAATCAAGAAACGTCTCGTTATATTGCATTCACCTGAACTGCCATATCTGACTCTCACCTCATCTGCTCACATCCTGGTTCTGCAAATAAACTCTGCTTTCACCTGCCTCTGTGATCCGTGTCACCTCTGTTTGTAACAATATCTTCACTAATCATGAGTTCATGTTCAAGTAACTATTAATTCAGGTATTACATGATTATTCATGTCCTGTTATTGTAAAGTGTTAGCCTACCAAATTAATTAATTCATATTCTTATGTTGCAATCTAAACAAACTAAATTTATTTGTACAGTTTTTTTTTCCAACATAAACTGTTACAAAACACCTTTGAATTTAAAAAAAAATAAAAATTCAAAAAATTTTCCCACCAGCTCTCTTGATTGTTCTCCATTAATGGGGTTTGGCATTGCTGCTGGGTTTCCTTTCAGAGTACACTCTAAAAAAAAAAAGGCTCGTAATCATAGGGGAACCTTTTTTAGTGCTAGCACCAATTTTGGTGCTTCAGTGGTTCTTCAGCGGTTCTTCAGAGGTGCTATATAGCACCTTAGTCAAAGAACCGGTGAAGAACCTCTGAAGAACCACTGAAGCACCAAAATTGGTGCTATATAGCACTAAAAAAGGTTCCCATATGATTACGAGCCAAGAACCATTTTTGGTGCAATATAGAACCTTTTTTTTTTAGAGTGAGATGGTGCTGTTTTATTTATTTTTAGACAGTTTAGACCACATTATAGTTTTCATACATTTATGATAACATGTGTCTAATAGATTTCTGAGAGAATCTCAAACACCACAAAATCAAAGGAAAAGTAAAATAGACGTTACACTATAGATTGAAGCAATTTTAGGAGCATTAAGATTATTTTTATTTTATATTTTCTGCAGTGTGACATTGATTTCATGGCAGGCCATTTCTAAAACATCTGTAGGCTAAAGCATCTGGACATTTTACTTTTTTTAACAGATGGAGCCGTTCCTCAATTCCGAAAGTCTGTGCACGTTCATTACAATTAAACATTTGCACTACAACATGATGCTGGTATTATTGCAAAGATGAAAAAAATAAGAGATTTCATTATTGCAATGGCAAAAGTTTGTTACTAGTAAAAACGCCAATAGTCGGCTATTTGTCACGGGAATCAAACTGCGTCAAAAAACAGTCATCTGATCTCTAAAGCATTTTTCACGCAAGCTATCAAATAGTAGGCCTATGTGAGATTAATGTACAAAAAAATTCAAAAGTCTTCATTTCATAATGGGAAGGGCTGGGCTCATGTTTGGGCTTCAAGCTTACAAGCTGAAATATTGTCACACATATTTTCGACACTTGAATCGACATTTTCTCGTCAAAATGCCCGCTGCTCCCCCAAATATTACACGTCATAATAGCCTAGGCTACTTCATAAATCACCCAGTCTTTCGATGAAGACGGTTGCTATGAAAAAGCAAAAACAACTTTGCTATTGTCAGTAATTTGAGTATTGTGAAACTGACATGTCAACTGCAAATTTGCTTTGTAAAATGTTTGATGAACTAATTCATTTGAATGGCTGTACTAACAAGAAAAAACGATTAAATAAACAGATAAAGCTAAGATAACAGAGAAATGACGGATGTCTAAACTTTATCTAAACCCGTGTCATTAATGTTTGTTAAACGTGGCACTGCAAATACGTTTGGCATTAGACTCTGCGCATTTCATGTTATTCTAGCCAAAACAAACTTTGTCGTGAACAAACCCTTTGTTTGTTCAATATTAAAGTCGTGTCACCTTTATTTCTACCGTTTTACACAATACAGATTGTTTTAAAGCAGCTTATGAAGAGGAAAATAGCAGAACTAATTGTGGAAACTTCTTCAAATATTCTTCAAATATCTTCAAATTCTGCTGTAAAGCACCTCTACAAAGACAAAAGTGTCATTATTCAGCTCAAGTCTGTTCAGTTTGGCTCAGTTCATCAATTTTGAAACAAGTTCAGTTATAAGCAGCTATAGGCATGTGACGGTATCAAATGTTCATGTTGCGATTAATTGCTGAAGCTTTTATCACGGTATATATTATCACAATATTGAAACAAGTTGCAAAAAATTGTGCCATAACAGGTTTAATAACTTTTTTTCTTATAACAAAAATAACTGAACATTTAAATACAATAAAGCAATACACACAAATGTATAAAGTAATCAAATGTTTCAAAGAAAAGTGCAAAAGAATGATAAAAAACAATAGGTAACACTACGATAAGGATTATTGTTTAATGCATATTACAGTTACAACATTTGATTTTAATAATGTTATTAAATGTTTAAATTTACATTTAACTAATATTAATAAATATTAAGTATTTTTCATTGTCAGTTTGTTAACTAATGAAGCGTATGCCATGTGTGACTGAACAATAAAGAATCAGAACATATTCAAACAATATCTAAGGCACGTAGTCCAGATTAAAATATAAAAATGTTTAAGTTTGAAAATAAATAGCCTTAAGTCTTTAAATATTAAGTATTTGGTGAATAATGAGCATAGCATCAAAAATCTGGGGCGCTCACAAGCACCCTTCTTTAAGGTTAAATGACAAATGGGACACCCTACAGTCTTAACGGACACACGCACGCAGCGGCCATTGTAAGTCCACAAGACCGAAGTCAAAGCGGCATTACGTCATGAAAGTGGAGGACCGTGGCTGCGTCCGAAAACCTAGGCAGCTGACTTGTTGCCTCACTGACTTATCAGACAATGGCTTGTAAGGCAGCGTTTGTGCATGAAGGCACCTCACAAAACGACCTTGCTACATTAGTAATTTCTCGCTAGAAATGACATCAGAAGTAGAAAATGTTGGTAAAAACTTAAAAACTTTCGGACGCCTTTTCTTTCCAGCTCAAAATGGAACGCACAGGATTGTGGGATATCAAAGGCAGCGAAGGATACAAATATGCTGCCTTCAAAAATCGATCAAATGAAGATATCTTGGGAGACAGGAAGTGAAGCTAACATTAGATTTGGACGTGCCTTGGTGCCTTCCTGCTTTGAAATGTGTCCTCCGAAGGCAGCATTTTCCAGGTTTCGGACGCAGACCGTGAGGGTTTAAGGTGCCATTTGGGACAGGGCCCTAGTAAAGACACCATGTGAGTTACTTGAGTCTGTGATCTCTTGATTTATATGACAATACAACAATATTTTCTGTTTAACTTAAAGGCTATTTCTTGCATTGTGCTTGTATTTTCTGTTTTAAATGCTCTTACACTGCAGATGGGGACAGCCGTTGTCGCCCAATTTACTTGCCCAGGCTGTGCAAAAATGGCTGCGCTA
This sequence comes from Gobio gobio, assembly GCF_949357685.1. Taxonomy (NCBI): domain Eukaryota; kingdom Metazoa; phylum Chordata; class Actinopteri; order Cypriniformes; family Gobionidae; genus Gobio; species Gobio gobio. The sequence goes on along the minus strand of NC_137117.1, from coordinate 18,896,576 downwards.
TGCCCCAGACCGGGCAGGAGGGACTGCACGACAAACCATTCAGAAGTCAGAGGACCATGAACTGTAACTAGGCTAAAGAGTTTGATGTTGATTCAATGACTTAATGTTGACAACGCAATGTTGATTTAACATTGTTTCAATGACTGTTTGCTATGTGGGAGTGTTGGAACATAATTCAATGCTTCATTATGTTTTGCAAATTTATGCAAACATTGGATTGCAAAAAAAAAAAATTTTTTTAGAATCTTGTTTTAATATTTCAGAGTATTTCCGCATTTGTTATCGACAGAAAACAGATGATGACGGGTCTGTGTTTGTTATAAATACTGTGTGCACATGCGTCTCCTTCAGAGAATTCCTTCAGTTCACACATTCAACATGCTGGTGCAAAATCTAAGCGGGATCATTTGTAAGTACTGATTTAGAACCAATTCAACTAGCATGATTTCAAATGTTCAGTTTTTCAAATTCTATTTTGATTTTCAGTGTTGCTGTTTCTGTATCAACATGGTAAGGCAGTTTACTAATATTTAATGTATAGTCTTATTAAATAAAAAAAGACATCGTTACATTACATTATTTCATTTAATGTATTTTATATCATCTGTACATCATGCAGGTGCAGAAGCAAAAACAACAGTGACCTGTGAAGGAGGATCTGCGTACCTCAGCTGTGGTGAGTAATTCAGTCATTTTCAAGTTATAGGTTTGGCCTTTAATGTCCAAATAGAACAGTATGAGAGAGAGAGAGAGAGAGAGAGAGAGAGAGAGAGAGAGAGAGAGAGAGAGAGAGAGAGAGAGAGAGAGAACAGGAGTTGGAGGGGACAATCTACATGCAGTTTTCTTACCACAATTTACCACAATTGTCATGTTAGTTTGTTTGTTTTTTGCATGTGTCAGATGGGGGAGGCATAAAGGTCCTTAAAGCCAACTATGGGCGAACTGATCGTACAACATGCATTAGTGGAAGACCAGCTAATCAGATCTCAAATACACACTGCCTCCGAGAAACATCCCTCCATACGATGTCTGCCCGGTAGGATTAACAGAACATTACATTTACATTTAGTCATTTGAATGACTAAATGACAGAAAGCAGAGTTTTTTTTTTTTTTATGATTACAAGAGCAATTCTTTTGTCTATTCTAGTATATTAAAGCTATTCTTAAGTACTTGTTATTGTCTGTCCATGAATCAGGTGTGATGGAAAAAGTAGCTGTACTGTTCCTGCAGTGAATTCAGTTTTCTCTGATCCTTGTTATGGGACTTATAAATACTTGGATGTGTCTTATGACTGTATCCCAACAAGTAAGCCAGTTGTTTCATACAGACAATTTCAATCCTAGATTTTAATGTTGATAATTAATCATAAAATTCATAAATGTTTTCTTTACATATCTAGAACTGGTAGGTACTGTTAATATTACTGACTACATTCCCATTCTCCCCAAACTAATTTTAGAAAGAAGTGTAACCTGTGAAAATACCGAAAGCGTCATTGCCTGTGGTAAGATTTATGTTTTCTTTCTGTAAGTTTTTTTCTATGCTGAGATCATACTGTAGCATACTCTAGGAATTGACCTAGAGCTTTTATAGCCTCTGTTAGTGACATCATCAGAATGTGCCAGCATCAGAGGCTATAAATAGATGAGCCTGGAAGGAGGAGCCAGTCCTGGGACACAATCCTCATGTTTGTTTTTTCCTTTTTTTTCTCTCTTAATGTGTCAGATGGGGGATTCATAAAGGTCCTTAAAGCCAACTATGGGCGAACTGATAGTACAACATGCATTAGTGGAAGACCAGCTAATCAGATCTCAAATACACACTGCTTCCGAGAAACATCCCTCCATACGATGTCTGCCCGGTAGGATTAACAGATAGCAGATTTTAAAAAAAAATTATGTTTACTAGAGCAATTATTTTGTCTATACTAGTATATTAAAGCTATTCTTAAGTACTTGTCATTGTCTGTCCATGAATCAGGTGTGATGGAAGTAAGAGCTGTTCTGTTCCTGCAGTGAATTCAGTTTTCTCTGATCCTTGTGTTGGGACTTATAAATACCTGGATGTGTCTTATTACTGTATCCCAGCAAGTAAGCCAGTCGTTTAATACAGACAATTTAAATCCTAGATTTTGAAGTTGATTATTAATCATACAATTCTCAAATGTTTTCTTTACTTATCTAGAAGTGGTAGTTACTGTTAATATTACTGACTCCATTCCCATTTTCCCCAAACTAATTTTAGAAAGAAGTGTAACCTGTGAAAGTACCCAAAGCGTCATTTTCTGTGGTAAGATTTATCTTTTCTTTCTGTAAGTTTTTTTCTATGCTGAGATCATACTGTAGCATCAAAAAGGATTTTGTTTACTCCTTAAGGACCTCATGTCCACAATATTTTGAATGGATCAATCCAGCTACAGTATATGGTGGCACAAATTGCTGTTTTTGTGTTTCAAAAGATACTGGTGTTATTTCTGTTCATCATGCCAATTATGGAAGAAGAGATCTTGTAACCTGCCCACATAAATTTGCAACCCCACCACACTGTGACTCTCCTCAGACCAGCAGCCTGCGCTCCAGGTACAGCAGCAGATACACTTCACTTAGTCACTTAAGACATCAGCTACACAATCTTTAGCTATTTTGAAACAATATGCAAAATATACATAAGGGACAATTAGGGGTGGATGATATAGGCCTACTGGTAAACATGGTAAACGGTCCGGGTTACTTGACTGTAACCCTGTTCCCTGATAAAGCGGAACGAGATGCAGCGCTGCTTAGTGCTTTGGGAACGCCTTTATTGTGACCAGCTGTGTGTAGTGTGTAAACACGTCAATGGAATTGACTTAGAGCTTTTATAGCCTCTGTTAGTGACATCATCAGAATGCGCCAGCATCAGAGACTATAAATAGATGAGCCACAGGCGCATCGTCAGGAAAAGAATACCCACGCCGCCGTGCTTGAAGGTGTCTGGACCCTTTACGGTTGTGTAGGTGTGCTCACAAGAACACAAGAAGGCCCTAGACATTAGCTTGTGATGTCGACTCAAGGACTATACAATTTTATGAATGTGTGTGGAGAGGACCAGCCTGCCGCATCACAAACAAGTTGTAAGAGGTCACCCCTTGCCAAAGCAGTAGAGGAGGCGACCCCCAATCAATAGTGACGAACCAATCAAGATGTTGAATTTGTGACAAGACCATCTTTACGGGTAACATCTTGAACTTGAGCAATTTAACTGTACGGTTTAAGCCTTGAAGATCTAAGTGTAGTGATTTTACTTTCGTCCATCCAAGGACGCTTAGTAAGGTAGTGATTGGTAATCACATCACCGCTGACGTTGTGATTTTTGGATCACACGTCATTTAAGGCGTGGTTATGAGTACAGCAGATGACCACCTTCCCCCTGTCTTAGTTTGGGACACTAGTCAAGGTATTTTACCTTGGCTGTATGAGAACACTCCAAACAGGAGGCCTTTCGATCGTTTAGAATGAATGTAAAGTGGGGAGAGTTGGTCAGCTGATTTATCTGAAAGATTGTTGAGATTTCTAACTTGTAGAGCCTCTTCTGTATTATCAGCAAAAAGAAGTTACAATTGTAATAAAATAAATGTTATTAACAAAGATGAACAAGAATAAAGTGCATAAGATGCATACAATACATGTGATTAAGTTGTGTGGCTATGGAAGAGTTGCGTTATCTTATGGAAAGATAAACTATTGTTTCTCTGAAACTAAGGTGAAGAACCTTATTATGCATCAAACAAATAAACGAAAGATTATTTGATATTAACTAGCATCAGTTATATTGCCTCTAATGTAAATTAGAAAATCATATACTGATAATATACAACAAAGTCCTGTCCTTCCTGGGCTTGGTACCAGAGGTCTTCTTCTTGGTCTCTAAGAGGTGTCTGGCTGTTGTTCTAGCATCTTTATCGGAAGGCGTTGGACAGTTTGTTTGTGTTAGTCACCTTTGTCCATTGTTACGGGCAGACCCCCCACCAGACTGTGCGCAAGACCATTAGGATTTGTTTTTATTAATAATAGTCCTGCGTTTACTTAAGACATAACCTAAGTTTACATTGATACTCGACAAGATGGGCATTTTACATAGTTTTGAGTGAATATGTCCGTTCAAGTTCAGGAAGACGTGAACGAGTATTCGCACCCTGTGAGATGCAGCATTTAAAGTAGGTTATTTGGTCTAGCTTTAGTTTTTTCGTGACATCAAAATTGGTGCTGAGAATTATAAAATTTCAATAGTATGAAAAATGTTGATATCATAACCTTATTTTAAAGCAAAAATAACTATATTGTGATATATATATCGTAAGATTCTGGTCATATCGCCCACCCCTATTGGGACAATATATTGTACATTCAGTCATGTGTATTAAACTATAAAATAAATTTACCAAATAAATACATAGACATAAAATGGTTTATATGAGAAGCAAATAGGCTGCAGAATATAGGCAGAATATGTTAATGATAATAAATCATATTTTTGATTGTTGTTTTTTTTTACCCTATAAGGTGCAATGGGAGGACGTCTTGTCAACTAAATGCTTCAAATTCTGTCTTCTCTGATCCATGTCAGGGTGTCTATAAGTATTTGGAAGTGATGTATAGCTGTATTTAATATTGTGATTATCCTACCACGTAAATGTATTCCATGTTTTGTGTGTGATTTTAATGATAATGGTCTATATTATAGATGTTAGAAGCCGCTAATTTTGTTTGTTGTCTATTCATTCATTCCCCAGTGAGACAAAAAAAATGTAATCTGTAATTTCACCACTTACATATTTGCTTGGAAAGATTTATCGATCATGTGTCAACAAATGAGAATAATGGGAGGTTTAAAAAAAAGTATTTTTGAGTTTCTTGTGCCAGTTTGTAGTCCCTTTGTAATTTCTTTTCTGATTGGTTCCTCTTGATTGTTTCCCCTGGAGTGCCCTGTTATTTTGTTACCTTTGTAAGCCTGTCTGTATAAATAACCCCTGTCTATGTTTTTTTGTCAGTTGTTAAATGTACATGTTTCAGTTCCTTGTGTTACCTGCTCATTGTTCTCGTTTTGCTCTTCTTATTAAAATTCCTGCACTTATATCCATGTTTCTGCCTGCCATCCTTTGGTTCCCTTGTTACACATAGAGATGTGATAAGCCTCTTAAACTATAAGACAAGCACTTTCCTCTTAGGCCTGTTGTTTGAAAGTACCTTTTGACCTTCATAGAACATACACAGGACATTTCAACATGATCAGACTGCAACATAAGCATATTAGCAGGAATTAAAGGTCCCGTTCTTCGTGTTTTTTTTAAGCTTTGATTGTGTTTACAGTGTGCAATATAACATGTGTTCATGTTTCGCGTGTAAAAAAACACAGTATTTTTCACACTATTTACTTATCTGTATACCGCTGTTTCCACTGTCCTAAAAACGGCTGGTGATTTCCTTGTTCTATAAAGTCCCTCCTTCAGAAAAACGTAACGAGTTCTGATTGTGCAAGCGGTTCCTGTGCTGTGATTCGACCACAGCTTAGCGCACGTGAAAGCGGTTCCTGTGTTGTAATTTGACAGCAGTTTAGCGCACGTTGGAAAGGTCACGCCTCTTAACGGGGAGATGTATGCGTTCAATAATCTCTACAGCGTCCCTGGGAAAGCCAAACAAAGGTGATTTGACTCCTGGATGAAAATAACAGCGTCTCGATGACATGGCGATAAACACACTCAACGCAACAGTTCCTTTTCTCCACGCGACCGTCCGCTTCTCCACGTGGGACAGCAACAAGACCGCGCCCCCTTTTTCGCGTTTCTTTGTGGGCGGAGGTTAGTCTGTTCTACTGCTCTACTGACGTAATTAAAGAAGGAAGTACCAGGATGTAGTCCAAGCCAGCCGTTCGCTGTAGGCTTTGAAAGGGAACTTCTGTTAAATAAAATCTCTTGCTTGGCATTGAACTTTGAGCTTTATAATTTTACAGGTATTATTTATGCTCTAACAGCAACATTACACACTAACTAAAGTTTGAACAATGGAATCGCGAAGAAGGGGACCTTTAAGCAAAAATAAATCATAAGAATCCTTAAAGCACTTTCATTCCACTTTTTTCAAAAGACATTTCGTGCATCAAAGGATTTCCATCAGAAGCAATTGAATTCAAATCTGCCCTCTCTCCACACACACTGATGCCATTTGACCAACAATGTGACATCTATAGGTTTACTGGTCATTTTTATTTTATTTATTTGTTTATTTGTTATTATGTTTTGCATTTGTTTTGCTTCAAATAGGTTACATTTCTTTAAAAATAAATTAATCTAATAAACTAAATAAAGTTTAATTACGATTTTAAGTGTGGCTGTAAATACACATAATATGAACAACCAATGAGTATGTGTGTTATTTTGCGAGTGTTCTACACATAAAGACAAATAAAAAACATTTAAGGCAAAACTCTCTTCGGTTAGGTAGAAAATTTGGATTTCTTAAGATAAATGATCTGCTAAAAAGTAGTGAAAAACTGTAGATCTAACAGGACATTTCATGTAATTCTACAGTAAAATGCTGTTGAATTATAGTTTTTTTGGAAGTAAAAAGAACATTTAATTAAATGTTTCTTCTTATTTTTAGACTTATCATAGACTTATCATAGAATGCGGAAGTAAAGCGTGTCATGGAGCGACCAATAGTTCCAATTCCAAACAACATTGGAATTGCAGCATTGAACCCCATTCATTTCAGTGTATCTCAAGCACACTCGCTGGCAAATTGATGAAATTACTACATATTTTGAGATGTTATTGAATTAGTTGACCTCTCAGGAATATTAATAGAAGTGGTATTTTATGAAGCACGTTATAGTTAATGTTTTTTGTTATTATAGATCGTTAGATTCTAACTGCTGTTAGATAACGTGAGCAGCACTTGCAACAGCTACTATAGATGCTTTCGGTCATATTTCAACAGTTTTTAGTCTCTCTGAGATCTTTCTGTCGAATGCGTTTCAATGAAGTCAGCCCATTCAAGGAATAACGTATAACGCCTATGAATGATGAATATGAATAACGCGTGGATAAAAAGAGTTGAATTAAATTGGTTGCCCTGTTTTTTTAAAACACTATTTAAAACTTCTTTCTTAAAATCATTCATTTATATTCACCTGTTGTGTATGCTTATGTGAGTATCATAAAATAACATTCGGATGTTAACAACATTTAAATTATGAAAGAAATGACCACTAACCAGTAGATGGCGGAAGTGGAACACTTATTGGCTCATTAACCATTTTTAAATTCATTTTAATGAATTTTTTATAGATCATCAAATCACTATTATAACATTAAAATAACAATTTTTGTTACTTTATTTGTACTGAAGTGTTAAATATATAGGCTAATTGTATGGGAAATCACAAAGTCTCATGAAAAACAAAAACTTCTGACTAAACTTCACAATAAATGTTTGTTTAAATCGTCTCTGTGCTTTGTTTGTTATGATGAGAGGATTTGTAGATAATGGGAAGATTCGTGTAAAACGTAAACTTGTTCTAAAATTCATTCAACATTTATAAAATTTGTTTTAATCGATATGGATTCTCATTCCTGGTAAATTAAACATATGACAGGTCATTATTTTCAACAGTCAACGCTGTAAAATCATGCACTCACATGAACAGATAAAATAACCAGATCACAAAAAACAAAACAAAAAAACATTAACATTATCTCTTCTTTATCTCTCCCCAGAATAAAATGCTACTGTAAAGCCTGGTCGAAGTCGATGCACATATTGTGTTAATATTTACCAGTCATTATGTTAGCTTTTTCAGTTAATCACTCAGAAAGACTTACAAATAACCTACAACATCTTTAAAGGTTTATTCAGGGAAGTAGCAGGATGCAGGAAATGGTTGAGTATTCTTTTTAGGTATATTTCTGTATTTAGTGCCTGCAATGTCTTTACACATCAGCTTGGATACTTGCATGGCCCCCAAAAAAAACAAAACATAATTTCAAGACGCTGACGTCACGACAGGTCGTCACGTGGGTCACCCGCTCAGTCAGACGCTCAAAGTACAAGTTGACATTGTTTAGTTTGACATTCGTTCGATCTGTCGGTCCTTCGTCCATAATATTATTTAGAACGTGTTGTAATAATAGGCTATCTCGTACATGCCACTGTCTCCTTTTGAGACAAAGTCCTTCCATTAACACATGGACACATTCAACATGCTGGGGCAAAAGCTAAGCTGGATTACTTGTAAGTACTGATTTTTAAACTTGTATGATTCAAAACATTGAAAAAATGATTGTAATTTTAATTGTAAAATAATGTAACATGCTACAGTAAAAACAAATAAAACAAAGTTCATTTAAAAGCTAATAAATCTAACCTTACTTTTGTAATTTTACAGTAAAATACTGTGAAAAGTAAAACAAAAATTGGAAGTGAAAATGAGCAAATCATCTGAATTTAACAGTGAAAAAAATTATACTATTATTATCATCATTATTTATGAATGGTCCATGCCTTGGTGTAATGACATAATATCATTTTCATTGTTTTGTATTGTTTTTGTTTAAAAAAAAAACACAAATATGTTAAAAAAGATTAAAAATAATAATAATAATAATAATAATAATAATAATTTAATAGCAGAATGGCCTTGCTAATACAGTAGAAAAAGGCTGGATTTACAGGTTTACATTTTTTTTGTAAATTACAGTTTGTTCTGTAAATGTTTACAGTTTTACTGTATTTTTTACTGAATTATTATGGCAATAGCAGCTGCCAGTATTTTTCTGTAAAAATGGCAGGATTGTTTTTACTGTGTACATTCAATTCAGTCTTTCACTTTGTTTAATTTTACAGTGCTGTTGTTACTGTGTCAGCATGGTAAGACATACAATCTTAAAGAAGCTACACTGATTCTTATTTTATATATATATATAAAAAAAATTCAGGTAGATTCACTTTGCAACATCTCACCTCAACAGCATGTTTCCTCTCTGCAGGTGTAGAAGCAGAAAGAACAGTGATCTGTGAAGGAGGATCTGCGTACCTCAGCTGTGGTGAGAATTCCAGACTCATATGTTGGATGATTTTGTGCTTTTATTAGATAGAACAGAATGGGAGAGATAGTAAGCAAAAGCCATATATCTCCAACCATGTACAGTGAAATTAAACAATGATCTTTTTGTGTGTGTGTCAGAATGTGGATACATAAAGGTCAATGAAGCCAACTATGGGCGAACTGACCACACACTATGTGCTAGTGGAAGACCAGCTAATCAGATCTCAAATACACACTGCTTCCAAGAAACATCCCTCCATACGATGTCTGCCCGGTAGGATTAACAGATAGCAGAGAAAATGTTTAAAATGTATAATTTTATTTTACAAGAAAAATATAGCCTAATTGTTTTTGTCTAAGCTATTCTAATACTTGTCATTGTCTGTCCATGAATCAGGTGTGATGGAAGTAAGAGCTGTACTGTTCCTGCAGTGAATTCAGTTTTCTCTGATCCTTGTGTTGGGACTTATAAATACCTGGATGTGTCTCATGACTGTATCCCATCTAGTAAGTACATTTTCATCATAAAGTTTGAAGCTGATTATTAGCCATACAATTCTTAACACCTTTAACCCTTTTATTGTATTCCTGTTAATATTGTGTTTTATTGACAACATTCCTAACCCCCCAAATATTTCTAGAAAGAAGTGTAACCTGTGAATATACCCAAAGCGTTATTGTCTGTGGTAAGATTTATCTTTTCTAGCTGTAAGTCTATAATAAAAGCATAGCATCAAAGAAAGAAAGAAAGAAAGAAAGAAAGAAAGAAAGAAAGAAAGAAAGAAAGAAAGAAAGAAAGAAAGAAAGAAAGAAAGAAAGAAAGAAAGAAAATGGAAACATTCAATACACAGATGAGCCAAACGTTATGACCTCCTGCCTAATACTGTATGCCATGGGTCTTCAACCGGGGGTCCGCAGCGGTAGCTACTGCAGGGGGTCCGCCAATTCATGTTTTATCATAAATCATTTTTTCATAAAAAAATTATAACATGGGTAGGGAGAAAACATCACAAAGTCAAATTCAATAAGCAGCCTGAAACAAAAGCAGAGCACCCTCCGTTGAGACTGTAATAGTATAATATTATTGGAGAAACAGATTTGGCAAACATTGCGTTTGATTTTGCACTCTGAAGCATTCCTATTCACAGCAGGTTTTGCAGTGGTGAGAAATGTAGCCAATCATAGACATGCTTGATGATCTCTGGAACACAATGGCCAATCAGAGGTGTTTAAGTTAGAATCCACTCACCGCTCAAAACGCCAGAGTTTTTATTCAGTGTTGAATTCTGCTCGCTCTCGTGAATTCTCTCATTAACAAAGACACATGTAGGTAAGGGATTCATTATTTAGTGTAGACAACTTTACTGATTTTGATGGAATGCTGTGAGATTGCGATCTGAGATGAGGGACAGCTTAATTGTGATTGTAAAGTGAGCGCTCTTTCGTGCTTTTGAGGTTATATAGCTATAATCCATTGAATTAAAGGGATAGTTCACCCAAAAACTAAAATGTGATGTTTTTCTGCTTACCCTCAGGGCATCCAAGATGTAGGTGTCTTTGTTTCTTCAGTAGAACACAAATGAAGATTTTTAACTCCAACTGTTGCCATCTGTCAGTCGTATAATGCATGTGAATGGGGTCCAATTCTATTAGAGTGAAAAAAACATGCACAGACAACTTCAAATTAAACCCTGCGGCTCGTGGCGACACATTGATGTCTTAAGACACGAAACGATCGGTTTCTGCGCGAAACCAAGCAGTATTTATGCTATTTCACCTCATATCAGACAAATGTCAACAGCTCTCCAGACCGTCATAACTTCCTGTGAATAAGGTCAAAATACAGGCGCGATCATAGAAATATATACGTAGATTCCTCATTCGGCCGGTCCGCGCAGGCACTAATGAGGCATCTATGTATATGTCTATGACCGCGCCGGTATTTTGACCTTATTCGCAGAAAGTTATGGCGGTCTGGAGAGCTATTGACATTCTACTGTCTTAACATAATACATCTTATTCTTAATCATAATATAGTTAGTTTCTATTAATATCGAAGGCTCTATGCTTAATATGTAGCTCTGTTTGACACATTCTGTATTGGGGGTCCCTGCTCCATGTCTCTATCGCCTAAGGGGTCCTTCCCCTGAAAAAGTTTGTCCAACACCTTCAACTTCAAGGGCTTATTATCCTGCTGAAAGAGGCCAATTCCACCAGGGAACACCATTGTCATGAAAGAGTTTACCTGGTCTGCAACGATGTTTAGGTAGGTGGCAGGTGTGTAATTTATGTCCCACAGTGCATCCTGGTGCCATCATTTACCCAAGGTAAACAGCGCACATGTACACGGCCATACACGTGATGTAAACGAAAACGGACTCATCAGACCAGGCGCCCTTCTTCTGCTCCAGGGCTCGGGATAGCCCAATTATTGCCCTTGTTTATTTATGATTGGGTGCCCAACACCCTGTCACTGGTTTGTGGTTTGTTCCTCCTCGTACCACTGCTGACCCGGAGTGACCCACAAGCCTTGCTGTTTCAGAGATACTCTGACCCAGTCGCCTTCCCATAAATATTTGGCCCATGTCAAAGTCGATCAGCTTTATTCCTGCCTATTTCTCCTGCATCCAACACACTGATTACAAGAACTGATTGTTTGCCGCTTACCATCTAATCTACCCAGACCTTTATATGTGGTCTTGTTAGGAGATGATCAAGGATATTCGCTTCACCTGTGACTGGTCATAATGTTTTGGCTCATCAATGTATGTTTCCACATGTATTTACAATATTTCGACTGGATCGATCCAGATGTATAGGCTTTAGTCGGAGTAGACACCATATACATTTTTTCACAGATTAAAACAAGGCTGTGAGAGATTCTGCATGCTTGCAGTCTTTACAATGGCATGTAGGCTACTGTATAAAGTTCCTAGATCATATGTCATTTTTAAAACAAACTGTTTTAAGAATTTTCTTTGGAAAAATGTTTTGACAACTGAACAATGTACATGTTGTTAAACAACAGTACAATCCGTTGAACACACGGTACTAATACACAGGCTTGTTTTCCATTCCTGTGAAAAATTCAATATGGCACTACCCTGACCAAAGTCTAAAGTGGCACAAATTGCCTTTTTGATAGCAAACCATCACTCATGAAATGTTCATAATCAGTGTCTGTATTTGTGTATCAAAAAGATACTGGTATTATTTCTGTTCATCATGCCAATTATGGAAGGAGAGATCTCGTAACCTGCCCTCATCCATTAGCAAACACACCACACTGTTACTCTCCTCAGACCAGAAGCCTGCGTTCCAGGTACAGCAGAAAAACTTCACTCACACACACACACACACACACACACACACACACACACACACACACACACACACACACACACACACACACACACACACACACACACACACACACACACACACACACACACACACACACACACACACACACACACACACACACACACACACACACACACACACACACACACACACACACACACACACACACACACACACTCTCACTCACAAACACTCTCACACACAGACACACACACACACACACACACACACACAGACTCACACACACACACACACACACAAACTCTCACTCACACACACTCTCACACACACACACACTCTCACACACAGACTAACGCACACGCACACACACACACACACACACACACACCAGGCTTGTGCAAAATTCTGAATTTCAGAATTGGCCTCCATTCAATTAATGAATTGGAATTTGAATTTGAATGACAGGAAGTGGAATTAAATTCATGGCAATTCAAAGAAATTCCACACAGTCACACAACAGAAAGAATGTGTTGAATCTCACACACAGTACATTCAGTGTTAGGAAGGTTACTTTGGAAATGTAATTGCTTACTGTTATAAGTTACCCATTATAAACGTGGGTTGGATTACTTTATTTGGATTACTTTTAATATGATTAGTAACTAATTGAATTACACATTTTACTTCAGTAATACAACTAAATACAATTACATAAATTTGGTAATTTAATAACACAATTTCATTACACGTAACTAGTCACTCCTCAACCCTGCATACATTTAGTTCTAATACATAGATAATGATCAAATTCTTTAAATAAATTACCCCCTTGATGTTGTTGAATAAGTTTTGTTTTGTTATTTTCATTTCAAAGTAATCAAATCACACAAAGTTGTTGTAAATGCAGTTACTGTATCATTCATTCTAATGCAAAACTCACTGAGCAACATCTCAATAGCTCCTCAAATGTTCCATCATGTTCCACAAAATTACAATAAATCAAACTTAAAATCATTTTTTCTGTGACTAAAGCTTTTAACATTCATTGCTAATCATATCTGACATATACTGTAAAGATTCATTGTTAAAGACTTATAAATATTAACTTATTAAAATTATTAAATGTAATAACTTATTAAAAACATGTATATTAATTTCTTTGAATTGTTATTTAATTTCAATTCTGCTTCCTTTAATTAAAATTCGAACTAATTCTAGATGCTGTTTTTGACATCAATTCAAATTCAAGAATTAAATTGGAATTCAGGAGTCATTCTCAATTCAATTCTGAATTGTGCACAAGCCTGTCACACGCACACACGTTTTAAAACATAATCACAAGGGACAATGCACATTTAGGGAGTCATTATAAAGTGCATTACACAGCTACTTACCAAATGAATAAAGACGTTAAAATATTGATATGATTTTAAATTATATATGACCGCAGAGTCATAGGAGAGACAATGTAGATGATAATAAATAAAAATCTTTGTTGTTTTTTATCTTATAAGGTGCAACGGGAAGACGACTTGTCAACTAAATGCTTCAAATTCTGTCTACTCTGATCCATGTCCAGGTGTCCATAAATACTTGGAAGTGACATACAGCTGTATACAGCAAAATCAGCAAAATGGAAAAAACTCTACTGGAGTTGTTTTACAGAAAAATGCTTATTTGAGTTCACACTCAATAGTGTTAATTTAACATTGTAACATTAACATTGGTTCATTTACATTGTAATTTAGTTAAGACTTGCTAAAGTTACATTTTAACTCTAGCCAATACTATCCATTGTTAAATACATTTTACACTTGTGTTTGTTATTAGAAATGAACTCACTGTTGTGTTTAACACTTTAAGATTTATGATATTATATAAAGACAGGCAAGGCAAGACAATAAGTAATTATATAGCACATTTTGTACACACAATATAATTCAGTGTTTTGTGTTTTTGTGTTACATAAAAATAAAAAATAAAAAGAATCCTAAAATAATCACAACAAATACATAAGAAATAACAATAAAAGCAATCAATAAAAAATGATTAAAAAATATATATATTAAAGGTATTTGTTTTGTAAAATTGCTTGCACACTAAAAACGGTATAGGCTGCTTGAAGCCCACTCAGTGAAACCATTCACTCATATACCTAATCTTCGGACCAATTCTGCAACACTGCAAGCACATTAAATGCTTTACACTCAGCACATTGCAAAATGTTTAGGGTCATTAGACACATCAGTCAAAACTAACAGCTCTATTGTTTAATTTAGGAAACACTGCCATCCAAATGCCACACTTATTTTCCGATTGCCTACACCATGATCGTGTGAAGATATAGCCTACATACATAATTTGTTCACTTAGGAAACAAAACTCAATGTTTTGAGAAGAAGAAAAAAAAACCTTGCATTTCTATAGCGCTTTAACAGTACAGATTGTTTCAAAGCAGCTTCACAGTAGTAACAGCTCTAACAAGCCAATAGTGTCATTATACTGCTGAAGTCTGTTCATTGTTGACTCAGTTCAGTTTAATAAAGCTCATCAATTGTGAAACAATTGTGCATGCATATTGTATACATTGTATTTATCCACATTCATGTGCAAGTGCTATGACAAACTCCTGCACACCACTGCACACAAGCAGAAGACAATATAGTTGTGTTTTACATTTTTCACGACCATGTGTAGTTTGGCATGCACAGAATATGGCTAATTATTTGATGGTTTGTGTGTAGAGTTACTATACAAAAACACAATTTTTAGAAGAGTTGAAAGATCTCTTTGCAAGAGATGTGTGATGTTTTACATGTTGTGTTTGTGTGTGTGTGTTGTGGCTTTCAAAATGAAAAGGTGAAGGTGACGTGAAGGCCAAGTATGGCAACCCATACTCGTAATTTGTCCTCTGCTTCTAACCCATCCAAGTTCACACACATTCGGAGCAGTGAGTAGTGAACATACACACACTGCAAAGTATGGACACACACACAT
Source organism: Gobio gobio (assembly GCF_949357685.1). Taxonomy (NCBI): domain Eukaryota; kingdom Metazoa; phylum Chordata; class Actinopteri; order Cypriniformes; family Gobionidae; genus Gobio; species Gobio gobio. The sequence continues at coordinate 18,881,171 of NC_137117.1, read as the reverse complement.
CCACGGAGCAGTGGTCAGCCATTTTGCTGCGGAGCCCAGGGAGTGAAGATCAAGTACCAGATCTGATAATATGGCTGTATCTGTATTTAGACGAATATCATTTATCATTTAGCAAGAAGAACAAGTTTGGTTTTTTTTTTTTCATAAGAGCTTAAGAATTTTTTCAGCTGATTGAAAACAACTTTTTTGATAATCTTGCTTGTGAAAGGATTTGACATTGGTCTATAGTTGCTCAGTATGTCCAGATTGCTCTTTTTCAGGACGGGCTTAACAACTGCAGTTTTCAGGGACTTGGAAAATAAGGCAATATAATATAATATATAATATAAAGGTCAATAATATAATATGATATAATATAATATAGAAAATAAAGGTCTATACTTTGGATTATACATTTTATTTTTCCAAAATGTACTTATAACAAAGCCAACAATCACTTTTTAAAATTTGTAATACGTAGGCTATCTTGTTCCTTTAGGTCTGAGATACACTAAATTGCCAAAAGTATTGGGACACCCCTCCAATTCATTGAATTCAGTTGTTCCAATCCCTTCCATGGCCACAGGTGTATCAAAATCAAGCACCTAGGCATGCAGACGCTTCTACAAACATTTGTGAAAGAATGGGTCGTTCTCAGGAGCTCAGTGAATTCAAGCGTGGTACCGTGATAGGTTATCACCTGTGCAATAAGTCCATTTGTGAAATTTCCTCACTACTAAATATTCTATGGTCAACTGTTAGTGGTATTATAACAAAGTGGAAGCAATTGGGAACAACAGCAACTCAGCCAAGAAGTGGTGGGTCACGTAAAATCACAGAGCGGGGTCAGCGCATGCTGAGGCACACAGTGCGCAGAAGTCGCCAACTTTCTGCAGAGCTACAGACCTCTAAACTTCATGTGGCCTTCAGATGAACTCAAGAACAGTGCGTAGAGAGCTTCATGGAATGGGTTTTCAAGCCTTACATCACCAAGTGCAATGCAAAGTGTCGGATGCAGTGGTGTAAAGCATGTCACCACTGGACTCTAGAGCAGTAGAGATGTGTTCTCTGGAATCATGAATCATGCATCTCTGTCTGGCAATCCAACTGACGAGTCTGGGTTTGGCGGTTGCCAGGAGAACGGTACTTGCCTGACTGCATTGTACCAAGTGTAAAGTTTGGTGAGTGTGTGGGAGATGCTTATGTTGTGGGGTTGTTTTTCAGGGGTTGGGCTTGGCCCCTTAGTTTCAGCGAAAGGAACTCTTAATGCTTCAGCATACCAAGACATTTCAGACAATTTCATGCTCCCAACTTTGTGGGTACAGTTTGGGGATGGCCCCTTCCTGTTCCAACATGACTGCACACCAGTGCACAAAGCAAGGTCCATAAAGACATGGATGAGCGAGTTTGGTGTGGCGGAACCTGACTGACCTGCACAAAGTCCTGAACTCAACCCGATAGAACACCTTTGGGATGAATTAGAGCGCAGACTGTGAGAAGCCAGGCCTTCTCGTCCAACATCAGTGCCCGACCTCACAAATGTGCTTCTAGAAGAATGGTCAAAATTCCCATAAACACACTCCTTAAATCATAAACCTTGTGGAAAGCCTTCCCAGAAGAGTTGAAGCTGTTAAAGCTGCAAAGGGTGGGCCAACTCATATTACACCCTACAGATTAAGAATGGATTGTCATTAAAGTTCATGTGCATGTAAAGGCAGGCGCCTCAAAACATTTGGCAATATAGTGTATATACATTCACTCCCCTGTGATTTGTTTCAGTGTAAACTGTGATAATATGTGGTAAATAATAAAACACAATATATACCCTAAAACTGCACTCAAGTGTACCTGGAAAGAAGCGGTTTTCCTTATTCATTACAAATCACACTAAATAATTACAATATTTACAAAAGGAATGTTAGAATGTTTGAAAAACTGATAACTCCTACTGGCAGACTATAGCAAAAATGTTTTTGTTGAAGCATCCGTGACCATGTTACTTAGACTAAGTAAAACACTCATAGAAGCTTACTTTCTTCTGAACTGTTAGTAGATGCATATCAGATGCAGCTGGCAACAGCGAATGCTAATCACATTTCTGATTATGAAAGTTTATTACAGTAATAAAGCAGAACCATGCTAATAAAAAGTCTGGGTCTGTTGTTATCATCAACTCAAAGCAGTAAATGTCTAAAAGTATATGATAAAAACAGATAAATTATTAAGTTTCAGGTTTTTGGGTCATTGTAAATATGAAAAGGTCCAGGATGATAATAATGAGCATTCTTACTAGGCTGAAACTAGGTCAGCAACCCCTAACTTTTTCTTCATAACATGTCAAATTAAATCACACATTTTGCATGTTTTGATTTGGGGCCATTTAGACTTTGGCAGTGAGCTTGACACATCCCTTTATAAAAAGGCTCTAAAAGCAGCCAGGGCCGAGCATCTCCGCAAACACATAGAAAATAACCAAATCAATTCAAGGTTTCAAAATCGAAAACATTAGAAATACAATTGTAAATGTACAACCTTTGACAGCGTTTTATGATCCAGCCTCAATTTATCGCCCTTCAAGAACAATTGCAGTGCTTTACAACTATAGGACACGAATAGCTAAATAAACTTATCATTGCATTTAAACCAACAACTTGTTTATTAGATCCAGTACCCACTAAACTACTGAAAGAGTTGCTAGAGTTGTTACCTCTTCTCAATATTATTAACTCATCTTTGTCATTTCTCAAGGCCGTTCAAGCTGGCAGTTAAGCCTTTAATTAAAAAACCCAACTAGATCCAAATGAATTTGCAAATTACAGACTCATTTCAAATCCAAATCAAAGTCTAAAATACTAGAAAAAAGTTGTCCGCTCATTTGTGCTCCTTCTGCAAAAACATTTTAAAAAATATATATATACAGTGAAGAAAATAAGTATTTGAACACCCTGCTATTTTGCAAGTTCTCCCACTTAGAAATCATGGAGGGGTCTGAAATTGTCATCGTAGGTGCATGTCCACTGTGAGAGACATTATCTAAAAAAAAAAATCCAGAAATCACAATGTATGATTTTTTAACTATTTATTTGTATGATACAGCTGCAAATAAGTATTTGAACACCTGAGAAAATCAATGTTAATATTTGGTACAGTAGCCTTTGTTTGCAATTGCAGAGTTCAAACGTTTCTTGTAGTTTATCACCAGGTTTGCCCTGAAGGAGGGATTTTGGCCCACTCCTCCACACAGATCTTCTCTAGATCAGTCAGGTTTCTGGCCTGTCGCTGAGAAACACAGAGTTTGAGCTCCCTCCAAAGATTTTCTATTGGGTTTAGGTCTGGAAACTGGCTAGGCCACGCCAGAACCTTGATATGCTTCTTACAGAGCCACTCCTTGGTTATCCTGGCTGTGTGCTTCGGGTCATTGTCATGTTGGAAGACCCAGCCTCGACCCATCTTCAATGCTCTAACTGAGGGAAGGAGGTTGTTCCCCAAAATCTCGGATTACATGGCCCCGGTCATCCTCTCCTTAATACAGTGCAGTCGCCCTGTCCCATGTGCAGAAAAACACCCCCAAAGCATGATGCTACCACCCCCATGCTTCACAGTAGGGATGGTGTTCTTGGGATGGTACTCACCATTCTTCTTCCTCCAAACATGTTTAGTGGAATTATGACCAAAAAGTTATATTTTGGACTCATCTGACCACATGACTTTCTCCCATGACTCCTCTGGATCATCCAAATGGTCATTGGCAAACTTAAGACGGGCCTGGACATGTGCTGGTTTAAGCAGGGGAACCTTCCGTGCCATGCATGATTTCAAACCATGACGCCATTGTGTATTACCAACAGTAACCTTGGAAACGGTGGTCCCAGCTCTTTTCAGGTCATTGACCAGCTCCTCCCGTGTAGTTCTGGGCTGATTTCTCACCTTTCTTAGGATCATTGAGACCCCACGAGGTGAGATCTTGCATGGAGCCCCAGTCCGAGGGAGATTGACAGTCATGTTTAGCTTCTTCCATTTTCTAATGATTGCTCCAACAGTGGACCTTTTTTCACCAAGCTGCTTGGCAATTTCCCCATAGCCCTTTCCAGCCTTGTGGAGGTGTATGATTTTGTCTCTAGTGTCTTTGGTCTTGGCCATGTTAGTACTTGGATTCTTACTGATTGTATGGGGTGGACAGGTGTCTTAATGCAGCTAACGACCTCAAACAGGTGCATCTAATTTAGGATAATAAATGGAGTGGAGGTGGACATTTTAAAGGCAGACTAACAGGTCTTTGAGGGTCAGAATTCTAGCTGATAGACAGATGTTCAAATACTTCTTTGCAGCTGTATCATACAAATAAATAGTTAAAAAATCATATATTGTGATTTCTGGATTATTTTTTTTAGATTATGTCTCTCACAGTGGACATGCACCTACGATGACAATTTCAGAACCCTCCATGATTTCTAAGTGGGAGAACTTGCAAAATAGCAGGGTGTTCAAATTCTTATTTTCTTCACTGTATCTACGATGAATGTCAGTCAGGATTCAGGCCCCATCATAGCACAGAAACAATAGGTTACTGTCGTAACCCCGGTTCTCTGAATCATCGAGTGGAGAGATCCACATATGGGAAGGGAATCCGTACCTGACCTCTGCAGAAGCATCCAAATGCACCAAGTCTGGCAAGACAGACAGAAGCGCGCGGGCATATATAGCCTGCACGTGCTACTATACATCAGTAAGTATATTCGCTTCTTGTGCGGCAAGAACATTGTGCTTTTGTAAAATAAAGAAAACAAGATGTGGATTCCTTTCCATGAAACAGCTGTTTGTGGAGCGCTGCGCCTTACAAAAAGGAACCAAACTCAGCAGCACACTGTCCGTTTTTTTCTTTTGTTTTGTTAAATATTTAAGTCACATATATTTTGCATATTTATTTCTTTTATATAGGCCTCTCGACATAGATTTTATGAAAATACATTTTGTTATTTTTAGTCCGTAACTTTTTGCGCTCTAGTGGTTAATAAACAGAACTTCCACAGACATGCATCTTGTGGAAGAACATTGCAGACAGAGCTACTTTTCTCTGTTTATGTTTATGGCGAGTCACGCAGGGACTGTGCTCCTCCGCAGCGGTTCCTACCATGCCGGTCTGAAATAGTCCCAATATAAACACTTATTATAAGTGTACCATAATGTTTCAGGGTAAGACAAAAACACAGTTTGGAAAATGGATTCATGTTGTACATTCTCATTGTATAATTTTTGTAAATCTTGAACACAAAAAAAGTGACGGACAGCAGCTTTAATTCATTTTTTAAGCCTCTGACCCAGGGTTTGAAAACTGCTTTAGTGCCATGTCATTAAAGGGTTAGTTCACCCAAAAATGAAAATTCTGTCATTAATTACTTACCCTCATGTCGTTCGACACCTGTAAGACCTCCGTTCATCCTCGGAACACAAATTAAGATATTTTAGTTGAAATCCGATGACTCAGAAAGGCCTCCATTGGCACAATGCACTTTACACTCTCAAAACCCATAAAAGGAACTAAAGACGTCGTTACAAAGTCGATCTCACTTCAGTGGTTCTACAATAATTTTATGAATCGATGAGAATAGTTTTTGTGCGGAAAAAAAACCTAAATAACGACTTATATAGTGATGACCGATTTCAAAACACAGCATCATGAAGCTTTGAAGTGTTATTAATCAGTGAGTCTATTCAGCGGTTTGGATCGCCAAAGTCACATGATTTCAGCAGTTTGGCGGTTTGACACGCGATCCGAATCATGATTCGACTCGCTGATTCATAACGCTTCGAAGCTTCATTATGCAGTGTTTTGAAATCGGTCATCGAAGATGAACGGAGGTCTTACGGGTGTCGAACGACATGAGGGTAAGTAATTAATGACAGAATTTTCATTTTTGGGTGAACTAACCCTTTAAATTCCACCTGATAACATGGAACAAGGAAATACTGGACATAATCCTCCAGGGGACGATTGCCTTGATGGAGGTGCAAGAGACAAAAAACTTCTGGGTTCATTTTTTTTACAGTCCAGCTTTCTGTAACGAGTTATCCACTGCAGGCAAGCTTACTGAACCCACCTTACTGAATTATTATGACCAACATAATAATTTTCACCGGAAAATGTCATCTGAAAAAATAAGTAGATAATATCCACTTTTGTTCTGACCAACTAAGGGGAAAAAAGCATTGCAGTGAATCGCGATGATTAAATCCAACGATCGCTTATCATATAACGTCAAACCGTGCAAATTATACTTTGTTTTCAAATTGTTAATGTTAAAAACACTAGCATAGCGTGACTACATTTAATGTGTATTAGGGCTACCTGTAGTTCAGTTTCCATTTCTGTGCAGTCTAATTTCTAACTGTCATATACCAACAAATTAATGTGGAGTAGAGGGGAATTGCTCCCTCTCATAGCTAGCACAAAATAATTGATATTTACCATAATGCACATAGCAAAACGAGAAAGGCACAACAAAGAAAACTCTGTAACTGTATGAATTAAGCGAACAAGTGTGCTTCTATTTCATAATTTAACCATTGAAATGTCTTGTCCAGCAGAAAAAAGCAGTCTCTGCGTCCGTTTTGAACCCCTTTAAAACACAGAGTTCACGCCACCTTTCAAAAGCCATTTTTATCCTTGTTTTTGCATAGGCCCGGTTGAAGTCTCTTTTTTTCTGTAGCCACTCCGAGGGTGCGTCTCAATCAGCCCCCTTGTTCAGTAGTCAGGGCACTGATCAGGGAGTCAGCCCATTGACTTATGTCCTGATCAGTGCCCTGACTACTGATTTAGGGAGCTGGTTGAGACGCACCCCGAAAGTCCAAAGTCTTTTACATTTTACAACAGGTGAATCTCCAGTTGTCACTGGTGATTGTTGTTTGAACCTTTCTGGATCCGCTATCAAATTGATAAGTTTAATTATATCAAGTGCTGTTGAGAAAAGGCTATAAATCTCCACCTCCAACATCCTCACACGCAATATAGCCTACTAGCTGGGACACCTTCTTTATGTGTACAGATGTGAGGTAATGACGCAAAGACATGCTTGAATTTCCTGCGGAAATCCACCAGTACCACTGGAATTAAAAACATTATTACAAGCTTACCCTTTTAAATCAAGCTAAGGTAAGCAGATAGTATTGAACTCTAGCTGGTTATGTACTTGCTCAAAAATGTATTTTGGAGAATGTTTAACCTAAAAAAGTTACGGACTGCAGCTTTAAGATTACGTTTTGGTAGCCCGTCTGAAAAACACACAGTTGGGTTTTGCGAGACCTGGCCCATACATATCTGAGTCTGATCCTGAATCGCAATGAACCAACAACACCACCACAAATAAAGGATTCTCCATCCTTTGACAGCGTGCTAAGGTATGTTCAGTTAGACATGTAGATAATCAATACGATCTGTAACAATGCAATACTATCACATATAAAACCTTTTTTTTCTTCACATTAGTGTGTTGCTTCATTCATTAATGTAATCTCATCCTGTCTGCAAATCCAGTCTCTTGTTTACAAACGAATCTGTGGTTAAAATAAGGAACAGACGCACAATGTGAGCTGGATATTCATTAAAAATAAAGTTCATCCATGTATTCATAATATTGGAATACGAATGAAGCTTATGTGGTATGTTTACAGCTTAGAAATTCAATGTGGTTTAGCTCTATGTAGGCCTATGTCATGTCAGTGGCATGAGTCGGTGGGTGGGGCTACAGAATCAGGCGTTGCTCTTTTTCTGTTGAGGCCGTGTTTCACCACATGATGACGTCAAGGTGTGGCATATTCTGAAATCGATCGTTTGCTGGGCCTGTTGTCAATAAAAGCTTTTCTTTGACTAACAAGGAAGTTTTCAGCTCTGAAACTTACAGGATATTCTTATATTACCATGACCATGTATATATCAAAAGCTCTAGGGAAAGTTGATTTCTCAATTAATGACCCATTTAAAGTCAGGTCACCTTTATTTCTAGCATTTTACACAATACAGATTGTTTTAAAGCAGCTTCACAGTAATAAAGAGGAAAATAGCAGGATCAATTGTGGAAACGTCTTCAAATATCATTATATTCTGCTGTTAAGAAGCTCAAAAAAGACAATACTGTCATTATTCAGCTCAAATCAGTTCTGCCAGAAAGACTCGGGAGATTAAATACTGTGACAATAATCCATTTATTAACAACCCAGCAAGCAATAAAGTATATTGGCATAGGCCCCGTCCGTAGCTAGCAATCTGAGGGTCCGGACTCTGCATATCCTGCCTGAAGACGAAGGCAGAGGCGCAGCCGACCCCCCCGTGAGGTATGGAAGGGACCATCCTGGTGGTGGGGTGGATGTAGGGAAGGATTTAACTTGGAGGTGGTGGGGAGGATGGCGGTGAATTGGAGCGTCAGCATCTGCGAACTCAAACATGCGTAAGTACCGATCTTTTATACCCAGGTATTTAGCATGTGATTGGATAGATAAAATTAAAGTGACATGACAATTAAGTCTTCCCGGCAGAACTTATGCTAAAGCTTCCATTTCTGCCAGAAAGACTCGGGAGATTAAATACTGTGACAATAATCCATTTATTAACAACCCAGCAAGCAATAAAGTATATTGGCATAGGCCCCGTCCGTAGCTAGCAATCTGAGGGTCCGGACTCTGCATATCCTGCCTGAAGACGAAGGCAGAGGCGCAGCCGACCCCCAAAAATAAGTGGAAGAATGCTTCCACCTGGACGGAGCCCATCCTATCCCCCAAAAATGGTAAATAAAATAGACCCACCGGTCTTGTATCCTGAAGTTCCTACAAAGGAGAAAAACAAGAGTTAACATGTTAAGCGTGAACATGGGACACCGCCTGCTGATGGGTTTTTTTTTTTTTTTTTTTAAGAAACACGTATAAACCACAGAGACAAGGCCGCAGGGCCGCGCGGTCTGCTAGACCACAGAAACAAGGCCGCGCGGTCTGTTAGATCACAGAGACAAGGCCGCAGGGCCACAAAGACAAGGCCGCAGGGCCACAGAGACAAGGCCGCCGGGCCACACGGCCTGATAGACCACAGAGACAAGGCCGCCGGGCCACACGGTCTGGTAGACCACAGAGACAAGGCCGCAGGGCCGCGCGGTCTGCTAGACCACAGAGACAAGGCCGCAGGGCCGCGCGGTCTGTTAGACCACAGAGACAAGGCCGCAGGGCCACAAGGACAAGGCCGCAGGGCCACAGAGACAAGGCCGCCGGGCCACACGGTCTGCTAGACCACGAGACAAGGCCGCAGGGCCACAGAGACAAGGCCGCCGGGCCACACGGCCTGATAGACCACAGAGACAAGGCCGCAGGGCCACACGGTCTGCTAGACCACAGAGACAAGGCCGCAGGGCCACACGGTCTGCTAGACCACAGAGACAAGGCCGCAGGGCCACACGGTCTGCTAGACCACAGAGACAAGGCCGCAGGGCCACACGGTCTGCTAGACCACAGAGACAAGGCCGCAGGGCCACACGGTCTGCTAGACCACAGAGACAAGGCCGCAGGGCCACACGAAAAAAGGCAAATAAAATAGACCCACCGGTCTTGTGTCCTGGAGTTCCTACAAAGAAGAATAAGAGTTAACATGTTAAGCGTGAACATGGAACGCCGCCTGCTGATGGCTAAAAAGGTCAATTCATGATAAAACAGAACTTGAAGTTATAATTTGTAGAGGAGTACTACACATGAGCAATTCATATCTGTTGCTGCATAAATGTAACAGGTTTTTACATATATTTTTTATTTTTATTTATTTAAACATGTATAAACCACAGAGACAAGGCCGCAGGGCCACACAGTCTGCTAGACCACAGAGACAAGGCCGCAGGGCCATACGCCATCTTTGATATAGTAGAAAGACCATGCTATCATAACGTACCGAGCCGAATTGGCCGGAACACCACCACCAGTAGTTGCATAAGGATTTACCAGAACCATTACTGGAGAGCTTGCTGAGCTTCAAGGATGATTTTAGAATCTGTCTTATATAAGACTTGAATGCAGAAGAACATCATCTTCCCGGTAGCTTAAATGCTGGCCTAGAATTTCCGCTGTCGTAGCTGTAGAAAGTCTGATATGAAGAGAAGGAGGTAAACTGCAGCTTTTAAGTCAGTATAAAAGTGGGTCTGAACCAGGCCTTAGAGAGAGGTGCTCCATTAGATAAAAATAGGGGGGAGTGGTCAGAAGTCTTAGGATGAACGTGAAGATTTTTAACCTTAGAAGTGAAGGGACAGTAATTATTCTTCATCTTAGAAATTGTTCATGTGATACCAGAACCTTTAAAGTCATTCTAGAATGCTTAAGTAAAAGAGTAAAGAAATTGGGTGAGAAGTGACGATCAGAACAGGAAAGACCGAGAGTAGAATCAAACTGATTCGTTTCTAAAGTGAATTTCCCTGGACACATGAAGCCGAAAGGCTTATAAAACATGGCTTCTATCGGAATATCGGTGTAAATGGAAGATCAACCTTAAAAGCTTTGAACGTACCTGATGTTTGTTAAGACAAGTAGGTAATCTTAGTTTTACCTTTGGAATTATGGGAGAGTTTAATGAACATGCCTGATGGTTTAAGCATTGCTGAAGAAACCATCTTGACCATCATGGAATCCTGCATTCAAATGCTTCTTGATAGGAGAGACCTTAGTAGAGGATGCCAACTCTGCGCGTTGAGCTATGTTCGTAGCAACACCAATCTGAAAGAATGGCCCATGCACAGGCGAGTTAGAGATCACACATCTTTCCATCTGCAGTTAGGAGGATTCTAAACCCCTGGGCGTAGCTCCCGCTCACATCTTGATAGAACACCATCTAACCGTCAACCTGCTGAGAGAACCCCCAAAAGAAAATAAACCAGAACAGCATGACAAATACATAACATGCGCATGTGATTGAGAACACCGGACGATGCCCTTGCAAAAGGAAAAATTATGTTTTATATGTTTAAGCTTTACTAGCTAATAAAACCATAACTAGCTATATAGGAACCGACACCGCTACCGAACCTATGAAAGAGATCGAAGCAAAATCTTCATTTGATACCTAAGCCAGGATAATACTGTGTGATTTTAGCCACGTTTGGCAGTATGAGACAATATCGCAATCCTAAAAATTCCTAGAATAAAATCTGATGTCTTTAATAATTAGTTTGACATGTTCCCCAACGCCATGATAATTTAGTGAATTAGTTGATGTAAAACTCCAGACACTTCTTCGTGCGTCTGATTAACATACAGCCTGCTGTAAATGCACTGAGATCCCCCAGGGTGGCATCAGGATCGCAGTCTGAAAAGCAACATATCACAATGTCTATAAGCGCACCGTGTGTGCCAGCTTTAGTGAAGAGAAAAACTTACTGCGAGAGAACTCGCTGTTTGCGGCGCAGCCAGAAATCAATACGCATATGCAGACTGTGCAACAGTCAATGCTATATTTACTCCCCTGTATATTGTTTTAGTCACGATAGAATTCAGTGCGAGTGTAACTGATCACAGGCATGTCTTTTCTGTAGCTCAAACAGTAGAGCATGGCACCAGCAACGCAGAGCCGCGGGCCCGATTCCCAGGAAAAGCAAGACCCGAAAACGCCAAATGTGCACCCTGAATGCAACTCAAGGTGCCCGGACAAAAGCGTCCGCCAAATGCATAAATGTAATGTCTGTTACACAAAACAGAAAACACACAATCAGGATTGAATGGTTCAGAGCTTGTTCACCGCTAATTCTGCCTTCCAGTGCATACGTTTGACCAACGAATAGTAGAACATCCAATAGATCATGATTCGGTGTAGTCAGATTGACCACAGCAGTTTCCACTGAGTTTATCTGAACTGAAGCATTTGGCAGTTTCATGCGTTTATAAAGGAGTGCACTCTGCTCACTATATTCATAAAAGATTTGAATAATTGTATTCCCGTGCTGCCATTTAGATGCAGTGCGATGCAATCTTATGTTAACAGGTCGGATTGAGTAAGGAATTAAATAAGTACTGCTATCGAATATCAAGTCAACCTTGTTTTGTAAGCAAACCTTACCCAACATATGATGCTGAGAGTACAAGCGAGATACACATTTGTTTTATTCATGAATGTAGCCATGGCGTCCTAGCACGGAAGACCAAGGGAGACATAACACCAAATTCTAAGTTTCTAGAAATATAAGGGTGATTCTTCAATTGGGGGCTATTTTGCCATCTTACATTTTGATGAATGAAATTTGGTTGAATTTTGTTAAAATTATGTCAAGACAATGTTTACATGCTTTGATGTAAAGATATAATAATGGCCACGACTGAGCTTAAATGTAATTTGAGTATTTGATATCTATTTGCCAACTGGCACTGCAAAACGTCATTACCATCACAACATCAAAAAGCATTCATAATGCAAAGAATGTATCAAGGAGATAATTTAAACTCATTTATCTTGCAAACATTGTTAACCTTCAACAATACATATAAAAAACAAAATGTTTCCATTCAGCGAATTACATATATTTTCTTGTTCTCACCATCAAAATGTGTTTTTCTGTGTTCATCAAAGCACACTTTTGTTTAATTTCTGGAAAATTAATTTTAGATGTTTTTTCTTTGAATAGGTGGATGAGTATTTCATTAGGCTTTCCATGTAGCACCTGAAGATTGAACATAAAACAGCACCTTTATATGAGCACAGAACGCTACAGATCTTCCTCATAGGGAAGGAAGCCATATCGAATCACGAAAGGAAGCCAGTCCAACGCTTGGTGCCCCGTATGTTTGAGCAAAATATGTACTCTGCTGGATGACAGCCAACACTTCAAGCTTGAAACTTTGTTGTGACAGTTAAATTGCATATGTGACGAACTCACAACACTTGGAAGATGAATCTAACGCCATTGAATCAGACCGGATCAAAGCACTGATGTCGGTGCTGTACCTAAATATGCTTATTTGCTCAGCATAGTTTTTAAATTCAATTTTAGTGATCTGATAACACTGAACCCAATCGCGATTTCAGCTTAACTTCAGTTCAACATGAAGCCCCGATTAAATGGGTGCATGTTGCTTTAAAACCCGTGTTAATTTTCCTTGCAGTCAAAATATGCTGTGCATATCTGTTCTGTTTCAGTTTTATAACAAAATACTATCTATAGCGGTAACCGGCGTCATGCGAATCATTTACGAGCACTATGGGCACAAACGAGTCACAACGAGAGATCACGTTGCACGAGCAGACCGGCAAACACCTGTGCGCGTCTCACACGATGCATGTGTGTGCTCTATGCAGACATACTTGCGACAAAGTTGAAAAAGAGTAATATACTACACCCAATCGGCATCGGAATGCATAACCATATGCATATCACTGTGATAAATGCTGATGTAGTGATGTCGTCAGAATGGTGATGAAAACCACAGCCGTGTCTTTGATAACTTGCCCAGATAGTCCTCATGAAGCGATTGATCTGAGTCTGACGTGAGACTTGCTCTTGTTAGTGAAGCACTCGCGTCTGTTACTGCGGTAACTCATTGAACAGAATGAAAGGCTGACATGGACTTAGAACGCCACTGTAAACACATTATTAGTTATCGTAGGACCAGCGATCGACCACTACGGAACGCCCGGATCGTCAAGTGAATTGGAGCGTCAGCATCTGCGAACTCAAACATGCGTAAGTACCGATCTTTTATACCCAGGTATTTAGCATGTGATTGGATAGATAAAATTAAAGTGACATGACAATTAAGTCTTCCCGGCAGAACTTATGCTAAAGCTTCCATTTCAGTTTGGTTCATTTCAGTTTTCAATAAAAAAAGTTCCTTTATAAGCAGTTAATATATAAGCAGCTCTACTAGGCATGTGACAGTATCAAATGTTCATGTTCTTTTTACAACGGGTGAATCTCTAGTTGTCACTGGTGATTGTTGTTTGAACCTTTCTGGATCTGCTATCAAATTGATAAGTTTAATTATGTCAAGTGCTGTTGAGAAAAGGCTATACATCTCCACCTCCAACATCCTCACACGCAATATAGCCTACTAGCTGGGACACCTTCTTTATGTGTACAGATGTGACGTAATGACGCAAAGACATGCTTGAATTTCCTGCGGAAATCCACCAGTACCACTGGAATTAAAAACATTATTACAAGCTTACCCTTGTAAATCAAGCTAAGGTAAGCAGATAGTATTGAACTCTAGCTGGTTATGTACTTGCTCAAAATTTTATTTTGGAGAATGTTTAACCTAAAAAAGTTACGGACTGCAGCTTTAAGATTACGTTATGGTAGCCCGTCTGAAAAACACACAGTTGGGTTTTGCGAGACCTGGCCCATACATGTCCGAGTCTGATCCTGAATCGCAATGAACCAACAACACCACCACAAATAAAGGATTCTCCATCCTTTGACAGCGTGATAAGGTATGTTCAGTTAGACATGTAGATAATCAATACGATCTGTAACAATGCAATACTATCACATATAAAAAACATTTTTTACTCACATTAGTGTGTTGCTTCATTCATTAATGTAATCTCATCCTGTCTGCAAATCCAGTCTCTTGTTTACAAACAAATATGTGGTTAAAATAAGGAACAGACGCGCAATGTGAGCTGGATATTCATTAAAAATAAAGTTCATCCATGTATTCATAATATTGGAATACGAATTAAGCTTATGTGGTATGTTTACAGCTTAGAAATTCAATGTGGTTTAGCTCTATGTAGGCCTATGTCATGTCAGTGGCATGAGTCGGTGGGTGGGGCTACAGAATCAGGCGTTGTTCTTTTTCTGTTGAGGCCGTGTTTCACCACATGATGACGTCAAGGTGTGGCATATTCTGAAATCGATCGTTTGCTGGGCCTGTTGTCAATAAAAGCTTTTCTTTGACTAACAAGGAAGTTTTCAGCTCTGAAACTTTGTGAGACCTGGCCCATACATGTCCGAGTCTGATCCTGAATCGCAATGAACCAAAAACACCACAAATGAAGGATAAGGATTATTTTTTAATGCATTAACTAACATTAACAATGAACATTAGCTAGATTTGTAATAGAAGTTATTATTCTTTGTTAAAATGAGTTAAAAAATACAACTTTTAGTTAATGTTAGCTTAGTTCCATTAAATACACAGTTACAACTTTTGATTTTAATAATATTACATTTTGAAATTTACATTTAACTAAGATTAATAAATACTTTAGAAGTATTTTTCATTGTCAGTTTGTTAACTAATGAAGCGTATGCCATGTGTGACTGAACAATAAAGAATCAGAACATATTCAAACAATATCTAAGGCATGTAGTCCAGATTAAAATATAAAAATGTTTAAGTTTGAAAATAAATAGCCTGAAGTCTTTAAGTATTAAGTATTTGGTGATGTTATGAGCACCAACCTGTGTTTTTTTTTTTTGTGAAAGTGCACTGGAACGCAGTCAAACCCGTGACTTCCCACCCGTAAACTCGTTCTAGATCGATGTACTCCCAGTTACGAGTTCTGATGTCACATAGCCCATGAAACAACAATGGCAGCCCCTATGGATGCTGTGTTTATGGAAGTTGTACACGTTATTTTACAAATAACGTAAAATAAAAGGTATAGCTTCTCTTGCCTAATGCGCCGTTTTTTCTCCTCCGTTTCCCTCAAATAAGCAAGAAGTAAGCACCTTTGGCGATAGAAATGATTGTAAATGACCATAAGCCCCGTACGGTCCGCCATGCGTTGTTTACATCTAGCTATCACATTTCCTTGCTCTCAGGCAGTTTGGCGTGACTTTTCCCTGGAATGCTACAAAGTCGTGAGTTGTGGTTTGAAGTCGTGACTTACGGGCTCAAAAACCTGCCTGGAAAGCAGCATAAATCTGCATTTTTTGGCGGGGTTCCCCTTCTATAGTTTAGCCTGGCTCCGCCTTCCTACTTACTTCGCTCGATTTTAATTTTCCTTCAGTACTCCTCTGGGATTTAGGTATTCTCTGGTTTTCTCCGGTCAGATTTTAACCGGTCCAATCAACGAACAGAGGGAGTGGCTGAGAACGATGACGTTGATGTCATGCACTAGTTTGAGATGACACATCACGACCAAACGTTAGCGATTGATTATGGCAGATCCAATAGTTTTAAACTTCAACAGAGTACCCGCCTTCAAGGAAGTTAACGCTTGTCAATGGAGAGTGGCCATTCTACAAATTAAATGTACGAGAGTATGGTTGGACCAGGCAAGCTAAAGTTTGCATTCCCAGGGCTAAATATCACATTATTGGGGCCGTTTCTACCCGTGTACATGAAAAACAGCCCAAGGCAACAGTGTTTAAGTAGCCCAATTCCAATTCCAAGTCAAAACCGCAGACTTGGGAACACTGACCCCCTGCTAAATTATTATCCCACTCATTGAAGTATGAACCTACCAATACTAGGGGGGTAATAATATGGCGGGGGTCGTAATTTAGCACAAGACCTGTTAAATCTACTCTACTGATATTTTATGCAGAAAATGTAAAATCACATTCATACTTCTCACAAGCCTAAAGGGGAACAGACTTCGACAGAGCAATACCAGAATGTGTCTGCGCATGGATACTGTAGTTATATTGTGATTATTTGACCAGGAAAAGAGAATATGAGAACGTTTACAGGCAAAGGCATAAAAACATTGTGAGCCGGACTGATAACCTGACCAGGGAGCGAGCTGATAAGTTGAATCAGATGTGTTTGATTAGGAAGAGTTCCAACAAAAATGTGGTTGTGTCTGCAGAAACAGGATTGGGAAACACTGGACTTTCTGAGATGAGTAACGGTGACGGGAAAGCTCCAGGAACAAAATTCCGGAAATTTTCTAAAGGTGACTGGACTTGATCAAAACAACGCAATAAAATAGACTACTATAGATTATAGAATCATAAAACATTTGCAAAGTACAATCAACCAAGTTAACAATTTACTGTATAGGCTATGTCACCATAACCTCATGTGGTTATTTTTTATATATCACCATCTGGAATAAGATTTGTGTATACAATAGTGTTGTAACAGAATTCAATGCATCAATATGTGTTGCAAATGTATAACATTGGATTGCAAAAAAATGCTGTTTTTGGAATCTTGTTTTAAAATGTTTAAAAATCTTGAGTATTTCCGCATTTGTTATCTACAGTAAACAGATGATAGTGGGTCTGTGTTTGTTATAAATACTGTGTGTGCACATGTGTCTGCTTAAGAGAATTCCTTCAGTTCACACATTCAACATGCTGGTGCAAAAGCTAAGCTTGATCATTTGTAAGTACTGATTTAGAACCAATTCATCCAGCATGATTTCAAATGTTCCATTTTTCAATTTCAATTTTGATTTTCAGTGTTGCTGTTTCTGTATCAACATGGTAAGGCAGTTGACTAATATTTAATGTAGTGTCTCATTAAATAAAAAATACATTATTTCATTTCATGTAATTTTATATCATCTTGCCTAAACAGCATGTTTACTCTCTGTAGGTGCAGAAGCAATAAGAACAGTGATCTGTGAAGGAGGATCTGGACAGATCCGCTGTGGTGAGTAATTCAAGTTATAGTTTTGGCCTTTTTTCTGTGGTAAGATTTATCTTTTCTTTCTGTACATTTTTTTTTCTATGCTGAGATCATACTGAATATCATCAAAAAGGGTGCAGGATTTTGCTTAATCCATAAGAACCTCATGTTTACAATATTTTGAATGGATCAATCCAGCTATATGGTGGCACAAATTGCTGTTTTTGTGTTTCAAAAGTTTCTGGTGTTATTTCTGTTCATGATGCCAATTATGGAAGGAAGGATTTAGTAACCTGCCCTCATGCATTAGCAACCAGAACACACTGTTACTCTTCTCAGACCGGCAGACTGCGTTCCAGGTACAGCAGCAGATACACTTTATTTAGAGTCACTTAAGACATAAGATCACATACACACAATCTTCAGCTATTTTGAAACAATATGCAAAATATACATAAGGGACAATTAGGGGTGGATGATATAGGCCTACTGGTAAACATGATAAACGGGTTGGAATTTGTCAACCAGTAGAGATTTGGATTATTGTCTCTATTGTGGTTATGCTCGCATGACATTGTAGTGCTGTGCAAAACTTTATAGCAAATACTTTATTGCATTCATTTTTAAGACTTTCGGCTTCATTTTTCATTCAATCACAATAAGCAGCTAAAACAACTCAATTCGGTATGCACACGCTGCCTGAGAGATATTTCTGCACACACCAGAAGCATGCGCACATAAAGCCATTGGTCAGACAGCGTGAGTACTAAACTGACTTCTTTTTGGAAGCGTATTTTGCTTGAACAGTCAAACCTTTTACACACAGACTGAACAAAATTAAGCATTGCTTGATAATTGGTTGACCTAAATTGGTATTATCTAATTAAATTTAACAGCTGACAGCTGATTGGTTGATTTTAATCCATTACATACCTTTCTATCATAGTTATCCGACATTATAGAGATGAATTTATTCTGACACAGTTTAGCTCTGATTTCTTGTCATATTTTATTACCATTTTCTAACCGATAGCGAAATAAACTGTGAGAAATAATAATAATGTGTGATTAAATGTTGGTTTGACTGTACATTTGATGATTTTATTTAATTTATGTAGTATTTCCAGACCTCAATGCTAAGTATTTTTTTGTACTTTGGTTCAAATTTTTACTTGCCCTGCAAAAATTTGACCTGGCCCCACCACAAAAAAGTAATAAATACATAAAATAAAATAGGCCTAGTTATGTTTAGTTGTTTATGATCCATGTAGCCTTAATAAATAAGGTTATGACTCCAAAAACTATTAACCTAACTCATATACATTTTAAATATGGTTAAAGACAGTCAGAAATAAAATAAGAACAAATAACCTACAGGCAACAGGACAAATAAATACAACAGAACAAACATACAAATGAAATAAACAGTTCTTTTCAGGTTTTGTTGGTTAGGTCTTATCTAGATTTTTCAGAATGAGGGTTTCGCCAGAGAGCCCGATCACCTTTGAGTATTATAAAGCGAGCCAATGGTATGAAAATACCATGGGTCTGCAGAATTTGCATCGCAAACTCCACCCCACCGCATGGGTATATAAGGAGCCGCGAGTGCACCCTTGCATTATATTACCTGCTGAGGAGCCAAGACTGTGCTTCCCGGCCTTTTCTTCCTCAGAGATGGCAAGTTCCCCTGTTGGTTCCGTGATGTGATCCGCTCGGAATAGCTGGAAGCCTGGCAGATGTAGAGCGTTGTCCGGTATGGCTTCACTCAGTCAACTTTCAGCGAAGCACAGTGCTGCAGAGTTTAAAATATCCTTGTTAATGCGAAGTTCGTCCATTTTGTTAGGAAGGGATCGGAGATTTGCAAGATGAATACTGGGGAGGGGAGTGCGGAGGCCGTGCGTGCGGAGTGTGCCGACTAGCTTCCCACGTTTGCGTCTGACGAGAATGTCCAGCAAAACATCCGAATAATCAGTACTGTAGAGACTGTAGAAATGTTGTCTGGTGGGTGTTTCCTAATGTCCAGTAGTTCGTCTTTCGCCGTTTTTGAGTCCATACGGTCATGGTGAGCTGAAATCACAGCCACATAGACCTTAAGGGTGGAAAGAGACAGCCTTCATTTCAACCCTTCTTAGATGAAGGAGAGCATTGACCCGATCAGGCATTTTCGGGGATCTTCTTGGCGAGAAGAACACCAGGTGACAAAGTGTGCCCCATCTCTGACAAAGGAGGTTGTTCCTCAGAGGGATTGACTAAGGAGGGGCTGTCACGAGGAGTACAAGTTCGGAGAACCAGGTCTGGTTGGGCCAGTAAGGTGCAACCAGAAGGACCTGCTCCTCGTCCTCCCTGATCTTGCACAGGACCTGTGCGAGAAGGCTCACTGAGGGAAGCGCATCCTTGCGTAGGCCCCGAGGCCAGCTGTGCACTAAGCATCCGTGCTGAGGGCCCCCTCAGTTTGCTGAGGCAAACAGATCTTCCTGTGCGTCGCTAAACTGTTCCCAAATCAGCTGAACCATCCGGGGATGGAATCTCTGTTCCCTGAGACATGGCTGCTGTCATGAAAGCTCGTCGGCTAGACGATTCAGCTCTCCCAGAATGTAAATGGCATGAAGCGACCTCAGATGCATATCCGCCAGGTTGAGCCATAAGTAGCGTTACTGGACCACACATGTGGACATCACATGACCTAGGGAACGTGCAGTGACCTTCATCGCCCGTAGAGTGAGGTCGGTGGCAGTGCGCAGCTCTTGCATGAGCCCTGGATCAGCCCTGCCCTCGTGCATGTCCCTGAGCACCTTCGCCTGATGGACTTGGCATGCAAGGCGGAGGCGGGCTGCCCCGCAGCTCAATAGGTCTTCTCCACGAGAGTAGATGAAAACCAACAGGCATTGGAGGGGTGCCTTTGGTCACCGCACCAGGTGGAGGCGCTCTGAGGACACAGCTGCATCGCAGTGTACCCTTTGGCCGCCGCGCCATCAAGGGCAGTGAAGGCAGATGAATTATGGAGGAGGTATGGCAGAGGGGACTCTACCTCTTCTGAGATCATTAAGTCTTGATCTAAGCATCGTGATGGTCATGCTCCCGCAGTGGGAACATGACTCATCCACGAGCGCTGCCTCTGCGTGATTAAAGTCTGAACACGCAAGACATTGTTTGTGTCCGTCAGATGGATGAATCATGCGATCGCACCCAGAAACAAACGGGCGAGATGGCATCTTTAAAAAGACGCACCCGTGCAGCTCTTTTTGGAAAAGAGAGAGAGAAAAGAAAAAACTCTGTCAGCAGTGCTGAAGCGCATAGGGGAGAGACACCAGGCCATCGGGCAGTCCTTATTGCAGAGCCCTGATTTCTTATTTCAGTATTTAGATTAGAGTTTTCAGGACTATTTCATTTGTGCTTTTGTTGTATTGTATTTATTTGTCCTATTGCTTGTAATAAGTTTCTTTGTTCTTATTTTATCACTGACTGTTTACTTGTCTCCAGTAAGCTTGCTAGTTTTTTAAATGTGGTTATTTGGGCTAACTTTAGTTTTTTCCTGACATCAAATTGGTACTGAGAATTATAAAATTTCAATGGTATGAAAAATTTTGATATCATACAAAAATAACTATATCGTGATACATATCGTTATCGTATTGATATAATATTCTGGTCATATCGCCCACCTCTATAGGGACAATATATTGTACATTCAGTCATTTAATCCTGCATACACTCTAAAAAAAAAGGCTTGTAATCATAGGGGAACCTTTTTTAGTGCTATATAGCACCAATTTTGGTGCTTCAGTGGTTCTTCAGCGGTTCTTCAGAGGTGCTATATAGCACCTTAGTCAAAGAACCGGTGAAGAACCTCTGAAGAACCGCTGAAGAACCTATGATTACGAGCCAAGAACCATTTTTGGTGCCATATAGAACCTTTTTTTTTTTAGAGTGTAAGTATTAAACAGCTACTTACCAAATAAATACAGAGACAGAGAAGAAAATATATCAGAGAAGAAAATATACTGCAGAATGATACAGAAGGCAAGCTATGTTGATGATAATAAATAAATGCTGTTTTTTTTTTTACCCTATAAGGTGCAATAGGAGGACGTCTTGTCAACTAAATGCTTCCAATTCTATCTTCTCTGATCCATGTCGTGGTGTCTATAAGTATTTGGAAGTGACATACAGCTGTAGATAATATTGCAATTATCCTACCACATAAATGTATTTTATATGTTTTGTGTGTGTGTTTTAAATTAAAACGGTCTCTATTATATATGTTAGAAGCCGCTAATATTCTTTGTGGTCTATTCATTCTTTCCACAGTGAGACCAAACAAAATGAATCTGTAATTTCACCACTTACATATTTGTTTGGCAAGCTTTATTGATCATGTGTCAACAAATGAGAATAATGGGAAGTAAAAAAAAAGATCCTGAAATGGCTTAATTTTGTATAAGCATAGTATAATGTCTTTTCATTTTTTGTATAATGACTTTTGTGGGATTCTCGCATAAATCTGGTAATTTTATATATGTAAATGTATGTGAACCCAAGATAAACCATATAGAAATAAAAAAAACAGCACTATATATTCTGACTGCCAAACCTCATTAATGGAGAACAATCAAGATTGTCAAGAAAAATGCTCTAGTGAGAAAACAACTCAAATTCTTGTAGAACAATTAAACACAAGTTGTCTCTGTTTGTATGTTTTGTAAAAATTTCACTCCAAAGTCTAGACTTCCTATGTAATATGCACTGTCATATGTTTCCTGTCTTGTGTTGGACTTTTATGTTGTAGTTCTTGTCTCCTGAGGTTCCTGTGCCAGGTTGTAGTCTTTTTGTAATTTCTTTTCTGATTGGTTCCTCTTGATTGTTTCCCCAGGAATGCTTTTCAGGAATGTCAGTTGTTAAATGTACATGTTCCAGTTCCCTGTGTTACCTGTTCCTTGTTCTGGTTTTGCTCTTCTTATTAAAATTCCTGCATACAGATGTGATAAGTCTCTTAAACTATAACACAAGCACTTCCCTCTTAGGCCTGTTGTTTGAAAGTACCGTTTGACCTTCAAAGAACATACACAGGACATTTCAACATGATAAGACTGCAACATAAGCATATTAGCAGGAATTAAGCAAAAATTAATAACAGAAATCATTAGAATCCTTAAAGCACTTTCATTCCACTTTTTCAAAATACATTTTGTTCGGTATCAAAAGATTTCCATCACAAGCAATTTAATTCAAATCTGCCCTCTCTCCACACACACTGATGCCATTTGAACAACGATATGACATCTATAGGTTTACAGGTCATTTTTATTTAATTTACTTTAACTTAACTAAAAGGTCCCATGGCATGACATTTTCATTTTATGAGGTTTTTCAACATTAATATGAGTTCCCCTAGCTTGAATATTGTCCCCAAGTGGCTAGAAATTTTGATCGGTGTAAACCGAGCCTTTGAGAAAATGACAGCTCAGACGAGCTGATCTTGAATTTTCCTGTTATGACGTCAGGAACGGTTACCTCCCTTTCCTCCTCCCAGACAATTTGGCACGTCCGTGCGAGCGCCATATTTGTTTGTCCTCAAGAGATCATGCAGTGTTTGGATGTACAAATGAAAACAGAAGTCTTTTTCAGTTCCTTCTGATCTGTGATCAGTGATTTCTGATGTGTAGCTAATTATTCAAGTTCACACAGAACTTTATTATTCGTGCACACGCTGCGTCTTCTCTCTCCCCCGACAGAATGGTGTTTTCGTGTTTTCTATCGTGTGAGTCAGTGTTTTTGTGCATCCTCGTCGCGTCTATCTGTTCTAAAATGTGCATACAGTCGTGAGTTTCTACTCAACACACTATTAACAGTACTCGTAATTAACTCTTTTCAGTTCCTTCTGATCTGTGATCAGTGATTTCTGATGTGTAGCTAATTATTCAAGTTCACACAGAACTTTAACAAACATATGATTGTGAAGCAATTTGCTTGGGCTATATATGTGAATTTTCAAAAATGCCATTTGGTTTGATAATTGTATCTAATGCTAAAGATATGTTATGTGTGTTCAAATGTTAAACTTCACCTGACAGTTCAGTTCTAAGCATGTGCTGTACTTTGTAAATTTAGTCTCAAACTAGACTAGGGAAAAACCAATAAGGCTGGCCTCATTTCACATGCATCTCACTGTTACGTGACATGTTTTGTCTAATTGACAACAAAACCAGATTCCAGAGTTGCAATCATGAGACTATTGTTAGTCCGTGCTAATTCCAACAATGTGAAAATCTGCACAACAAAACGTCGGTTTTCCCTTTGAGAGGCTCCTTGTACAAGACTATGGCTGAATATGTCATGCAATATGTTTTCAAGATCTCACAATAGACACATCTCTTTATGTAATCCTTAAAGCTGGAGCCTCATATCCATCAGTGGATGAAAGACATTCCCTTAAGATGAAGGATATCTCCCTAGTTGTGTAATTTGAGATTTGTCAAAGTAGGGCGTGCAGTATTTATTGTGTACTGATATGGCCTCAGATGACCTATCGGATGTAGTTTAATATGTCCAGATTTCAGCCACTCCTTCCTGGAATCACTTTCATGCCTGCCTGGAAGAAAAGCCTACAGCCATTCATGAGGTAAACATCAACACAAAAGAACAAATGATAGGGAACAGATTGAACACTAAAGGTAACCTACAGGTAGACTATTAAAACTAGACTATAAAAGAAAATGACAGATGAGATCTCTTGAATATCTCTATTGTGTCTCCTAAACTCACTTTTGCTTAAATCTTCTGCTTCTGATTTTTTTCCAGTAATATAATGTGTTTCCAAAGAGTTCTCAGCAATGTCTCAAACTGTGCTCAGATTTAATATCGCAAGTCAGAAAGATTTCAATATGAATTTATTTAATAAAAAAATAAATGAGAAATGTTTTATCAATTTTACATCAAATTCTTTTGAGACTAAATCATAAAATATGATATCCACACCTTACCGTTTACCTGAAAATAATTGCATACCTTAGAACGTTCATCAACTATAGAAGTTTATTTGCGCCACTGAAAAAAGAATTCTGACTTTATTTCTCAGAATTGCGAGTTTATATCACATAATATTTTAATTGCATAAAGAATTGCGTGATATAAAAAAAGTAAGAATTGTGAGATAAAAAGTCACAATTATCTTTAAAAAAAAGTTTATTCTGTGGCTGAAACAAGCTTCCATAGTCAACCAATCAGATTCAAGTATTCAACAGGTCATATAAAACCGTTTAATGCACAGGTAGTTCCAAGTCATTGAAGCGCATAAACACATAGAGATGGGAAACATAGATGGGAAATCATGCTGTGCACACACACAGAAACATTCAGGAGCACAGAAACATTAATTAAACTCACAGCTTTGTAGAGAGAGACGCTGAACAGACACAGGTAAACACACACATATCTCTAATTTCTCTCTCTCTCTCTCTCTCTCTCTCTCTCTCTCTCTCTCGCGCGCGCGCGCGCGATAATTAATTAAAATAAATGCTTATAATTAATTAATTCAATGTAATCAAATTTAAATGTAATCTTACGCACTACTTTATCTCTGTGTCTGATTTAAAAAATGCTAGACCTAACAAGCCGTAACTGAAAATAACCACAGACCTTAGACTGTCCCTCAACCAATCAGATTCAAGCATTCAAGCAACAGTCCAGTAGTATAAACTCATTTAATGCACAACTAGCCATGGATTATCACATACTTAGCAAATACAACTTTTTTAAAAACTGATTTTAAAAATGTATTATGTAGAAAAAGTATATGAAGAAATCAACTTTAACTAAGATTACAGTTTTTCTCAGTTGCTTTGGTGCATTTCTCACATCACTATTTACATTTGCACAACAGTTAGTTCAACCTCCACAACATTTAGTCATTTGTGCACATCATAGTAGCAGTTTCTCATTCCTTTCAACAAATTGCAAATGCTTTTGGACATGCATCAGTTGCTTTCATACAACTCTCTGCTGTTTTATAACGTTATCATTTGCTTATGTCATGTCAGTCAAAATTAACTTGTGAATGCTGAATAGTCATTCCATATAAAACTAATAGTCCTCATTGCATTGCTTGAGTCATTACATACAAACATGTTGAACTAGTTGTCAAAATCTGTCAAGCAAATTTTACACATTTTTTAAAATATGTTTTTTTTCCTGAAAATGTCTCCTAAATTGAAAAATTTCTCTCAGGGGAATCTCGACTGAAGCGACACACTGAGCGTGCACAAGCACGGCAGGCTACACAATACTCGCTCCCTTCTCTCAGGGAACCGAGGTTATGTTACAGTTTTTCTCCACTGGTTTGGCTAATTTCTTGAAACAGAAATTACATTCTCAAAATTGTAAGATAATTTGGCAAAACAGTCTTACAGTTCAGCACAACACTATATAGATCACTTGCAAAAGCTAATATCTCTCCCAAAACTGTTCACTCATGCTTCAGAACTAAATTCCTTTCCCATATAAATGGTCAGTGCCACCAAAATGGCAAAGATCCTTCTCAATTGCTTTGGCTCATTTCTTGAAACAGACCGGACGTTCTCAACACTCTTGGTGCTTTTGCCAAAACAATGTGGATGGTTCGGCACAACACCATGGTTCACCTGCAAAAGCTCATACCTCTCCCAAAACAGTTCACTCATGTGTCAAAACTAAATTTCCTTCTCATTTAAACAGTCAGTGCCCCCAAAATGCTTCGTCCCTTTGGCATTGTGTAAGCACTGCAAGTCAAAATGTTTAGATGTTTTGTCACAATGGCAGAGGACCATTGAAATATCCCTCATGTCCACCTTTCAGTCTTAGCCCAGTCCTTCATTTTTGTCTAGCTAACAGAATACAATTGTGTATAAAACTGAAAAAAAAAGAAATAGGATTTTAGGGTAAGAGTAGCCTCCGAGGTTTGACATCACACATTGCACTCATACTGCCAAGGAAATTGTAACCATTATCATTCACACACATAAAGTAACTTCCATACATCAGAGTAAAAAGAAAATGTACAGCATAATATACTGTAATATAACAGACAAACAAAAAAACAATGAAAATTACCGTCCTCACCCTCCTGGCCATCCACACGCTGCTGTTCTCAATCTTACTGTAAACACTTGTAAAATGTCTACTTTTCTAATTATATAATCTGGGTTTAATTTTTTTTCAGAGATATTTTTAGAGTAAAGTATATGAATATATTGACCAAACAGTACACACAAGACCAGTACTGCATATTGATGAAAATATTTATTTCGCTCCACATTTGTAAAATCATTCGATTCATTCATGCATTTTGAAAGGTTTGTTTTTTATATCTGCTGAGGTTGGGCTGAAGTCTCTGTCCAGCCTCTCTCAATGTCAACCCATGGGTACTCAGTAGAATCGCATCTGATAAATTTGGTCCCCGTCTTCTTTGGCCACATCCTACTCCAGGTCTACCTCTTCCTACCCCCCTCTTCCCCTCTCTTCCCCTCTCATCCCCCCTTCCCCTCTCTACCCCTCTCATCCCCCCTTCCCCTCTCTACCCCTCTCATCCCCCCTTCCCCTCTCTACCCCTCTCATCCCCCCTTCCCCTCTCATCCCCCCTTCCCCTCTCTTCCCCTCTCATCCCCCTTCCCCTCTCTACCCCTCTCATCCCCCCTTCCCCTCTCATCCCCCCTTCCCCTCTCTTCCCCTCTCATCCCCCCTTCCCCTCTCATCCCCCTTCCCCTCTCTACCCCTCTCATCCCCCCTTCCCCTCTCATCCCCCCTTCCCCTCTCTTCCCCTCTCATCCCCCTTCCCCTCTCTACCCCTCTCATCCCCCCTTCCCCTCTCTACCCCTCTCATCCCCCCTTCCCCTCTCTACCCCTCTTCCTCCAAGGGCTCCCCCTCTCATCCTCACTCTTCCTCTTCCTCAAGCAGGCAGTTGCCCTTGTTCATTTACTTGGCCAGGTGCCTCCATGTTCAGAAATTGTACTGGTCCTGCATGGTCAAGCTCTTTACATATATGTTTGGCAGCATTCACAGTCATGGACAGCACCTGTCAGGTAACTAAACATACTGTTTGATTGGTCATCTGAGATGTGTGAAAGTCCTCCTTCATTAGTCAAGTTCTAGTTTCACCTGACTGTCAATTGCTGTAATAAATTTATCACATGTTCCAAGGGATTCATATATGGTATTCATGGTATTATGTTCTTGACTAATTTTGACAATTGAACAGACTATTGTGCATGTGATGACTTATACAATGAAATGACGCTGATACGTTTTGGAGCGAACGACCATTAGACTGAGAATCAAACAATCAGTTTAGATCAACAAGATCTATTCACTTGGAAATTGTGCTAAATGTAGGCTACCTGTACTTAATCATTTGCAAAGATGTACTGAGACATTGAGACATGTACTTAGACATTTGCAATTTGATGAAATTAATGAGAAATGCTATTCTGTTGTGAACTATTGCCAAGTGGTTTGGAGATTTGTCCATGTTGTTTTGAGAATGTTATTTCTGTTTCAAGAAATGAGCCAAACCAATGGAGAAAAACTGTAAAGGGGTGGTAAAACACGATTTCACTTTTCTAACTTTAGCTAGTGTGTAATGTTGTTGTTTGAGCATAAACAACATCTGCAAAGTTACAACGTTCAAAGTTTAAAGAAAAGGTAGATATTTGCTTTTAAAGAAATCAATTTCTAAGGACTACAGCAAACGGCCAGTAGGCGACTACAGACATTCCTCCAGGGTTGCTGACATCACCAGCCCCAATATTTACATAAACCCCTCCTCCGAGAATATTAAATAAGGGGGGCGAGGCCATTTTTTAATCAGAAATAATAAAATACAAACTAAAAACAAACCAACAGTGATCACGGAGAAACGGGAGATTGTATAGACAATACACTGTTAGACATTTCTGTAATTTGTACAGTTATTTACTATATATCACCCAGTATAATACTGTAAATTCTCTTTACAGTAAATAACTGTAATTCCCGTTGCATTATGGGTATTTTCTATGACGTCAAACACCAAATACAGTGATTTTCTGTATTTTTAAAAAATAAAGTATAATACTGTATTTACCACAACGGCCTATTTGGCAAAATTGGGATCGACAGGATTTGCTTTAGATTTATATTAGGAACCATCAGTGCAGCGTTGAAAGTTTCACCCGAGGAGAGATCTCACGGTTCCAGAGAACATATGAGCTGTGTCCGGACACCCTGCAAAGATTTTTTCATCCCCCGTGAGAACGGCAAACAAGCAAGGTACGTTAAGTGTGATTTGTACTATCCGCGGTTGTCTGCACCCCAATTTTAGCTTGTCAGCATTGGTGCTAAAAACTGAGGTAAACCTAACGTTTTATGAATTTATTGAATTAGATTAGGAACCGGTGCAGCGTTGTAAGTTTTGCCCGAGGAGAGAGCTCACAGTCCGGACAACATACTTTACATAACGTTAGGTTATCATTTGCTTAAACTTTGCTGCTAAAAACTGAGGCAAACCTAATGTTTTATTTTAAAAAAAATGAGTTTATTGAATTAGATTAGGAACCAGTGCAGCCAGCGTCGTGTGTAACGTTACTGCCCGAGGAGAGAGCTCACGGCCCGGACAACATACTTTACATAACGTTAGGTTATCATTTGCTTAAACTTTGCTGCTAAAAACTGAGGTAAACCTAAATTTTTATTTTAAAAAAAAAAAGAGTTTATTGAATTAGATTAGGAACCAGTGCAGCCAGCGTCGTGACGTTACTGCCCGAGGAGAGAGCTCACGGCCCGGACAACATACTTTACATAACGTTAGGTTATCAATTGCTTCAGCTTTGGTACTAAAACTGAGGTAACATAAACCTAACGTTTTATTTTTAAAAAGACTTATAGTTAGTGAGTTTATTGAATTAACTTTACCAATACAATGAAGATTTTGTTTATCGAGCATATTAAGCGTACATTAGGACGACGTTAGTTAGTAAATTAACGTTGGCCACTAGTTGCAAAAATAATGTCGTTAACAAGCAAAGTTTACATTTGGATTGACATTATTTATTTTACATTTTAGATAAGAAAACCAGGAGCCTGCCTGTGCTGTGCGACACTGGAACTCATACAACGGTAAGTAACGTTACTCCTCTTTGTTTCTCCACATATTACTGATAATTCAAAGTTTTTCTTGTATGTTTTAGTCGGGTCTGTTTAACTGAATCACAAAATTATTTAGTTTTTCCACCTCTTTTTAGCTCTAACTAGCCATGTACCATGTTTTTTTTCATAAATTATATTATACTAAAAATAATCCAAAACTGTGTTTGTCCAGGTTGACAGATTATAATTTTATTTTCTGGAATTTAAGCAGTCCTGGACAATTTTTGGATGATTTTGGCAGATGAAATATAATTTATGAAAAAAAACATGGCAAAACTTTAGAATAATGTTGCTCAAGTGCAAACCTGAATACATTTCTGAACACAAAAGAAGATGAAGAATGTTTGTAACCTAACAGATTGAGGCACCATTCACTTCTATAGTAATTTTTTTCCTACTATGGAAGTGAATGGTGCCTCAAAATTGTCTGGTTACAAACATTCTTTAAAAGGTTTAGAACAGGGCGAGTAAATGACAGAATTTACTTTTTTTTTTTTTTGGTGAACTATCCGTTTAATGACGGACCATTATTCTAAAGTGTTACCAAAAACATTTAAAGCAAAGGCACTAAGGGTGATGAAATTTAAAATATCTTTATTCTCTTAATTTTCTCTTGCTTTAAGTTTTTTTCGTGAGGAAAAAACCCAGAGGAGGGAACAAGATGCACCACCAAAACCGGAGTGAGTCGGAAGACCGGGGAAGTTGTGAACAGGAAGACAACTGTAATCAACAACAGAGTGTCATCCTTCCTTCGCCACCTAATGGAGTTTGAATGGAAAAACTTGGACTAGGTGAGACACTTTTTTAATAGGATATGTAATGTACACAGACACTTGCGCTGCATTCACACAGGGCGTCATGCCGGTTAGAAATTTTGTCTGACCTGAGACAGCGCCGACGCCACGTGACAGTGACGTATGGCATCAAAGCACCGCGAGAGCGATTCAAGAGCATTCGGCTAATACAGCCGGTGCAGTTTCTCCAGAGCGACTGCATGGACTTTGATGATGACACAGCTGTTCCACGATTGGCCAGATTCTCTGCATGACAGCGATCACACGTGTTTCGTGTTTATTCTAAAACCTTCAGTTCCTCTAATGCGCACAAATCTCTTTTTTATAACAGTTAAACCTCTTTTCATGTAGTTGCGATGTTATATTGTCATGTTTATCAAAATAAAACAGATGAAAAATGTAGACCCCCACTTCATTGATAGTTTAGGCTTGTATGTTAACTTTATTCTTGTACAAACACACGCTGTATTAAGCAGTGCATAAAGTATTACATGACAAAAAATGTCTCTGAAACATCTGTGCATTGACAAATATTGCATTTATTTCACTTCAGCTGATAAAGTGTGCAAACACAGTGCAAGCATAACTGCGGGAAGCAGAAAGTGTCAGACTTCACGTCTCCGTTTGCAGCTCCTCCCCGCCTGCACGCGGCTACTCTCGCCGATTGGTTGCATCCGGCCACAGCTGATGTCTAACACACCTTTCAACTTCTGCCGCTTGCAACGTGAGTGAAGCGACACGACGGAACCCACAATTCAGTTCAGCAACGCATGACGTCAACCATTCAAAGTAAATGAGAAGCGTTAAGGCCGGTGCCCCGTGTGAATGTAGCATTAAAGGTCCCGTTCTTCGTGTTTTTTTGAAGCTTTGATTGTGTTTACAGTGTGCAATATAACATGTGTTCATGTTTCGCGTGTAAAAAAACACAGTATTTTTCACACAATTTACTTATCTGTGTACCGCTGTTTCCACTGTCCTAAAAACGGCTGGTGATTTCCTTGTGCTATGAAGTCCCTCCTTCAGAAATACGTAACGAGTTCTGATTGTGCAAGCGGTTCCTGTGCTGTGATTCGACCACAGAATAGCGCACGTGAAAGCGGTTCCTGTGTTGTAATTTGACAGCAGTTTAGCGCACGTTGGAAAGGTCACGCCTCTTAACAGAGAGATGTATGCGTTCAATAATCTCTACAGCGTCCCTGGGAAAGCCAAACAAAGGTGATTTGACTCCTGGATGAAAATAACAGCGTCTCGATGACATGGCGATAAACACACTCAACGCAACAGTTCCTTTTCTCCACGCGACCGTCCGCTTCTCCACGTGGGACAGCAACAAGACCGCGCCCCCTTTTTCGCGTTTCTTTGTGGGCGGAGGTTAGTCTGTTCTACTGCTCTACTGACGTAATTAAAGCAGGAAGTACCAGGATGTAGTCCAAGCCAGCCGTTCGCTGTAGGCTTTGAAAGGGAACTTCTGTTAAATAAAATATCTCGCTTGGCATTGAACTTTGAGCTTTATAATTTTACAGGTATTATTTATGCTCTAACAGCAACATTACACACTAACTAAAGTTTGAACAATGGAATCGTGAAGAAGGGGACCTTTAAGTTTGAGGATACCTTACTAAAGCTAATGCAGTGTACATGTAATCCATCCTGCAATAAGAGGTTACATTGTTGTTTTTGATTAAATAGTTTGTGAAATCATGTTGAGGTGATTCAGTAATATTACTTTTTTGGAGCATGTAGTTTGTGCTGCTGCTACTATTATGTACTAACAGTTTTCTTTAGTTTTTTACTCAATATCAATTTTGTTAAGCTAAATAACAGAGACACCTCTCTAATATGCAATCAGGTTCAGCATCACTACAAAGTACATTCTTCAAAATATTCATAACATTGAATCACCAGCTAAAACAAAAACTGAACATTTCATTTCACATCTTCATGAAGGCATTGCAGGACTGGATTAGACTAGTCAGCATACGTTGAGCTAGGTGTACCTCAAAGTGTTAACTGTCTATAAAATAGTATTTTACCATTATGATGAATTGTAATGGGATTATTATTTTGGATTAAATTCCAACAGTGTAAAAAGTTTGTGTATACTCAAATTGTATGACTAACTTCATATCATTCTTATCTAGAGGGACTTCTTGCCATAATGGAGCAGAATCCTGGTTCCTGTTTGAAATCATCCAATGTGGAAGATGGCACAGATCGGTACAGACATGAAACTTGTGTTTGTGTTGTGTTGTGATAACTTGTTTCAGAATTAATTTGCTCTTTGTTTATATTTTATTCATGTATATGTGTATTTTGCACCAAAGTTACAGTATTCTTCAACCAACTATTTACAGTATTCTACCAACTATTTTCTGCAGTTTTTAAAATTGTAGCTCAAACAATAGTGTGTGGCGCTAGCAAGGTCATGGGTTCAATTCCCAGGGAAAGCAAGAACTGACAAAATGTAAAATGTGTATCTTGAATGCAATGCAAGTCGTCTGCCAAATGCATAAATGTAAATGTAAATCAAATGTAAAATAAGTGATATTGAATGCACTCTGATTACTTTTATACATGATTTTCTGAAATAAGATTTGATTCGAGGATGTTTTAAAGTGAACTTTTTCCACACATTTACATGTTTAAGTTAAAGCACTTAAAATGTTTTAAATAAAGAATTTTATATTTCATAATAATTGTCTGTTTGGATTACTTCTGTAGGATAGATTAATGTAAGAATAAATGTAATTCAGTAAGTATTAATGATTGAATAGGATTAGGATTAATGCACTGTTAACCAAGGTTTACAGTAACGGTACTGTATTACAAAATTACAGTAACATGTAGTTACTGTAAACTGAAATGCGGTTATTGTACTGTAAATCTCAAATACAGTAACTTACTGGCAACAGTGTTGCCAGTAAGTTACTGTAAAATCTCTTATAAATGTCTAACAGTGTACAACGATCCGACCAAGACTGAACACACAAAGGAACTTATAAAGGGGACAAATCAAGCAGGGAATGAACACAAGTGGGGCAAATGAAACCAATATCGAGATAACAAGGGGGGTGGGATCTAGACAGAGACAGGAAAATAACAAAACACCACATGTGCTACACGAGACAGGACAGGCATGTGACATACAGATGCAGCCTCGGCCACGTCTGCACCATGGCATCCAACCCCAGCAGGGATGGATGCGTGAGAGAGAACCACAGAGGACAGCGTGACGTCTCAAGACGCGAATAAATCCACTTACACTGGGCCAAACCTCTCGCATATGGACTTCACCACCTCTGGGTGAAGTCTCCATTCGGGCCACCTCTGGGTGAAGTCTCCATCAAATTATTATATTTATTAAAAATATTAAATGGATGCTGCCTTATTGGGACAATAAAATCCCTCCCTACACCTATCCCTAACCCTACCCAATAGTTTTGTTTATTATTATTAAACATTTCGTTAGGCCCTTTATTTCCATTTTAAGAACATTTTCTTAGTTTTTATTGAAAGTCAATGCCTTTCCGATGTGATATTTGATAGGAAAAGAGAGAAAAGGCGTGTCAAAACCTAGAACTTTAAGCCTTTAAGCCTATGGTTGCGCCACTGAAAACATTGAAATATACCTGTTATTTTTTTAATATTGTTTTTCCCAAAAAGGCAGTGTTAGGCGGAGCTAGTGTGAATAGCACTTGCCAACAAGGCACGCTATATGCACTTGGTGTAAATAGACACTCCTTATAAATACTGTGTGCACATGCGTCTCCTTCAGAGAATTCCTTCAGTTCACACATTCAACATGCTGGTGCAAAATCTAAGCGGGATCATTTGTAAGTACTGATTTAGAACCAATTCAACTAGCATGATTTCAAATGTTCAGTTTTTCAAATTCTATTTTGATTTTCAGTGTTGCTGTTTCTGTATCAACATGGTAAGGCAGTTTACTAATATTTAATGTATAGTCTTATTAAATAAAAAAAGACATCGTTACATTACATTATTTCATTTAATGTATTTTATATCATCTGTACATCATGCAGGTGCAGAAGCAAAAACAACAGTGACCTGTGAAGGAGGATCTGCGTACCTCAGCTGTGGTGAGTAATTCAGTCATTCTCAAGTTATAGTTTTGGCCTTTTGTGTCCAAATAGAAGAGGACACAAGAGAGAGAGAGAGAGAGAGAGAGAGAGAGAGAGAGAGAGAGAGAGAGAGAGAGAGAGAGAGAGAGAGAGAGAGAGAGAGAGAGAGAGAGAGAGAGAGAGAGAGAGAGAGAGAGAGAGAGAGAGAGAGAGAGAGAGAGAGAGAGAGAGAGAGAACTGGAGCAGGAGGGGACATTAAGCCTGGAATCTACATGCAGTATTCTTACCACAACTTACCACCATTCTCATGTTTGTTTTTTCGTTTGTTTTTTGTTTTTTCTTTACATGTGTCAGATGGGGGACTCATAAAGGTCCTTGAAGCCAACTATGGGCGAACTGATAATACAACATGCGCTAGTGGAAGACCAGCTAATCAGATCTCAAATACACACTGCTTCCGAGAAACATCCCTCCATACGATGTCTGCCCGGTAGGATTAACAGATAGCAGAGAAAAAAAATGGTTTATGTTTACAATTTCATTTTATGCAAAATGTTATGTCTATACTACAACCCCAAATCAGAAAAAGTTGGGACAGTATGGAAAACGCAAATAAAAAAAAAGAGAAGTGATTTCTAAATTTACTTTGACTTGTATTTCATTGCAGACAATATGAACACAAAATATTTCATGTTTTGTCTGGTCAACTTCATGTCATTTGTAAATATGCATCCTTTCCTGTCATTCAGACCTGCAACACATTTAAAAAAAAGTTGGGACAGGAGCAATTTAGGGCTAGTAATGAGGTAAAATGGTTAAATAATGATGTGATTTGAAACAGGTGATGTCAACAGGTGATTGTAATTATGATTTGGTACAAAAGCAGCATCCAAGAAAGGTCTAATCCTTTAGGAACAAAGATGGGCCGAGGATCGCCAGTTTGCCAACAAATACATGAGAAAATTATTGAAATGTTTAAAAACAATGTTCCTCAAAGAAAGATAGGAAGAGATTTGGATATTTCACATTCAACAGTGCATAACATAGTTAAAAGATTCAAGGAATCTGGAGGAATTTCAGTGCGTAAAGGACAAGGGCGCAAGCCTAAGCTGAACAACCGTGATCTCCGATCCCTCAGGCGGCACTGCATCAAGAATCGTCATTGATCTATAAGCGATATCACCACATGGGCTCAGGACTACTTTGGCAAACCTTTGTCAAGTACCACAAGACGTAGTTACATCCACAAATGCCAGTTAAAACTGTACTGATGCCAAAAGGAAGCCCTATGTTAACAGTGTCCAGAAGCGCCATCGACTTCTCTGGGCTCGGAGGCATCTGGGATGGACCATCACACAGTGGAAACGTGTACTGTGGTCAGATGAATCAGTATTTGAGGTATTTTTTGGGAGGAATGGATGCTGTGTGCTCCGGACCAAAGAAGAAATGGATCATCCAGACTGTTACCAGCAACAAGTCCAAAAGCCAGGGTCTGTCATGGTATGGGGTTGTGTCAGTGCCCTTGGCAAAGGTAACTTGCACTTCTGTGAAGGAACCATTAATGCTGAAAAGTACATAGAGATTTTGGAGCATAATATGCTGCCTTCAAGAAGACATCTTTTCCAGGGACGTCCATGCATATTTCAACAAGACAATGCAAAACCACATTCTGCACACATTACAAAGTCCTGGCTGCGGAGGAAGAGGGTACGGGTACTTGACTGGCCTGCCTGCAGTCCCGACCTGTCTCCAATAGAGAATGTGTGGTTGTAGTATATTAAAGCTATTCTTAAGTACTTGTCATTGTCTGTCCATGAATCAGGTGTGATGGAAGTAAGAGCTG
Source organism: Gobio gobio (assembly GCF_949357685.1). Lineage (NCBI taxonomy): Eukaryota > Metazoa > Chordata > Actinopteri > Cypriniformes > Gobionidae > Gobio > Gobio gobio. The sequence goes on along the minus strand of NC_137117.1, from coordinate 18,844,784 downwards.
TTCTGTTCCTGCAGTGAATTCAGTTTTTTCTGATCCTTGTGTTGGGACTTATAAATACCTGGATGTGTCTTATGGCTGTATCCCAGCAAGTAAGCCAGTCGTTTAATACAGACAATTTCAATCCTAGATTTTGAAGTTGATTATTAATCATAAAATTCATGTTTTCTTTACATATCTAGAACTGGCAGGTACTGTTACTATTACTGACTCCATTCCCATTTCCCCCAAACTAATTTTAGAAAGAAGTGTAACCTGTGAAAATACCAAAAGCGTCATTGCCTGTGGTAAGATTTATCTTTTTTTTTCTGTACGTTTCTTTTCCATGCTGAGATCATACTGTAGCATCAAAAAGGGTGCAGGATTTTGTTTAATCCTTAAGGACCTCATGTCCACAATATGTGGATCAATCCAGCTACAGTATATGGTGGTACAAATTGCTGTTTTTGTGTTTCAAAAGATACTGGTGTTATTTCTGTTCATCATGCCAATTATGGAAGAAGAGATCTTGTAACATGCCCTCATAAATTTGCAACCTCACCCGACTGTTACTCTCCTCAGACCAGCAGCCTGCGTTCCAGGTACAGATTCACTTCATTTAGAGTCACTTAAGACATAAGATCCCATACACACAATCTTCAGCTATTTTTAAACAATATGCAAAATATATACATAAGGGACAATTAGGGGTGGATGATAGGCATACTGGTAAACATGATAAACTGAATGTGTCAACCACTAGAGATTTGGATTGTTGTCTCTATTGTGGTTACGCTCGCATGACATTGTAGTGCTGCACATTCACAAAACTTTATCCTTTGCATTCATTTTAAAACCTTCGGCTTCATTTTTCAAGCAAATTTAATTGAAAGAACTAAATTCGGTATGCACACGCTGCCTGAGATATATTTTTGCACACACCAGAAGGATGCGCACATAAAGCCACTGGTCAGACAGCGTGAGTACTGAACTAACTTCTTTTTGGCAGCGTATTTTGCTTGAACAGTCAAATACATACACTTATATGTTAAAATGCCAGTCATGGCAAGCATTCATGTAACCGCAATCGGTTATGTATTAAGCGAAGGTAAACAGAAAAATGGATGTGTGTCAGTATATTGGACTGTACCTGAGGTCTTAAAGTAACAGCAGCCTAATATACCTGATGCTGCCCTGGGCATTTCACATTGCGCTTAACCCCGTATTATCATAGTACTATTGTCACTTTTGTGGTGTTAAACTCGCATTGTGGTGCCAAACTTGTAAAGTGATTCATTGTTAACCCCGGCTAAAGTATGAGCGGTGTGAAACGTCAACCCAGGATTTGCCTAGGGTTTCTAATGACCCAGTGTGAAAAGCACATCTGTTTCATTTAATTTATCAAACAACCAAAAACAAAGAAAAACACACACTTCACTGAATCACTTGTGTAATGTTAATGAGCATAAATGTATATTTAATTTATACAATGAAGAATGATTATATATATATATATATATATATATATATATATATATATATATATATATATATATATATATATATATATATATATATATATATATATATATATATATATATATATATTAGTCAAACCAAAAATTATTTAGACACCAGATATAATTTTTGATATTTTTTTACTAGTGGGACACTATAGTTCATTTATTTAAGTGAGGATAGCAAAATAAAGTAAAACAAAAAACTAAACTGTGATATATTATACCCAATAATTCTTCATACAGTGGACTACCAGTCAAATTTATACAAATTTGAGACAAAAAAAATTCAGACACTTTGCCCTGACTATGTTTTGCTTAAGTGTTTTTTCTTTAATTGCTAATGCAACCTTTTACACCACAGTACATTTGATGATTTTATTTAATTTATGTAGTATTTCCAGAGCTCTATGCTAAGGATTTTTTCTACTGTGGTTAAAATTTTTACTTGCCTTGCCCCTTTAAATCGCCCCACCACAGAAAAAAGTAATAACTACATAAAATAAAATAGGCCTAGTTATGTATTAGTTGTTTTTGATCCATATAGCTTTAATAAATAAGGTTATGAAACCAAAAACTATTAGCCTAACTCATATACAGAAATAAAATAAGAACAAATAATCAAATTACAAGGTACAGGACAAATAAATACAACAGAACAAACACACAAATGAAATAAACAGTTCTTTTCAAGTTTTGCTGGTTAGGTCTAATCTAGATTTTCAGGTACAGAAATAGTAATCAAATGTAAAATATCACTGCCTCTTCCCTGTATAAATATAGATTAACGTCTCGGTTACGTATGTTACCCTCGTTAACATACATAACGGAGACATTCCCTTTCAGTCAGTCACTCTGCATTACGTCAGTAATGAGAATTATACAATTTAAAGGAGCTGTATGTTGGACTGTGGCCAAAACTGGTACTGCAATCACTTTCAAATTACTGTAGAGCGGTGTATCCCCTCTCCCCCTCCCCTGACTCGAGGTTGCCAGATAGGCTGCAGGATCCAGCAGGAACGTAGGCTGCTAGGAGCTTTCAATGGCAAGTGACAAGGTTTTTTTTCTTTCTGTTAATTATGTTTATGCTTCAAGAGCGATGTTTTGTGAAGTAATTATGAATCGCAAAAATGTACTAATGGCGATTAGCCAAAACTAATCGTAAATATGAACGCTCGTATGTGACAGTACATTCCCACATGAAAAAATACTATAGTAAAATTACAGCAAAGCTAAATAACATTAGCAATGGTCATACAGGTCAACTTGCAGCATGTTTTGTCCACTATATGCGAAGAACGAATGAGGAATCATTTTTACCGAGGTAACGTTAGGCTACTGTCTCAAATACGTTTTCACATTGCAATAATAAGCGTGCTAATGTTGTTTTCCTCAGCGTCCCAGCATAATGACAGAGAAACGGGCTCTGATAATGCATTACTAATTTTAGCAATGACGACTTGCCGTTTTTATTTACCAAACAATTCCTTTATACCTTTTCAATTCAATGACCCACCTCCTCCATCTGCGCTAACGTTACTTTGCACGAACATAACTTTGTTCGACTGTCATGAATATTTGAAAATGTCCATTTACATGAAGTACAAATTAGCCAAACATAGATGAACCTTACCTGTCCAGGAGAAAATTAGCAACGTTGGCATCAGTCTTCAAATTATTCTCCGTTTTCAGCCGTCTCCATCTTTCAAAGGCATCTCTTATACAAATCCTTGTTTTATTTCGGACACTGTCACAACGTTTTTTCTGATTCATAACGAGGTTGTTTAGGTTTCGTAAAGTTAGACATTGTTTATCCAAAAAGTTTGTAGCTGCAGCTGTGGTAACTAGAGCAGAGCTGGCAACCCGAATGCAGAAACACTACTGACTTCGTGATTGGTAGATAGGTGGAGGGTGGCGCTTCAGGCCAAAACACTACATGTCAACATCAACATCAGTTGAGGGCTGCAACTTCACTTTTAAAATGACAATACCGTTGTCAGTGATATAAGTATTTGAAATTAACATGATTTCTTAATGTCTAGTGACATATCAGGGCCATTTTATGATTAATTGAAATACATTTCTTACATACAGTTCCTTTAAATGGTATGAAAATGTTGATATCATACAAAAATAACTATATCGTGATGTATATCGTTATCGTATTGATATAATATTGTGGTCATATCGCCCACCCCTTTGGGGACAATATATTGTACATTCAGTCATTATCCTGCATGAGTATTAAACAGCTACTTACCAAATAAATACAGAGACATACTTTTTTATTGAGTTTATATCAGAGAAGAAAATATACTGCAGAATGATACAGAAGGCAAGCTATGTTAAATAAATGCTGTTTTTTTACCCTATAAGGTGCAATGGGAGGACGTCTTGTCAACTAAATGCTTCAAATTCTGTCTTCTCTGATCCATGTCAGGGTGTCTATAAGTATTTGGAAGTGATGTATAGCTGTATATAATATTGCAATTAATACCACATCAATGTATTTTATATGTTTTGTGTGTGTTTTAAATGAAAACAATCAAGATTGTCAAGAAAAATGCTCTAGTGAGAAAGTCAGAGTCTAGACTCCCTAATCATGCAATATGCGCTGTCATATGTTTCCTGTCTTTTATTTTGTAGTTCTTGTCTCCTGAGTTTCTTGTGCCAGTTTGTAGTCCCTTTGTAATTTCTTTTCTGATTGGTTCCACTTGATTGTGTCCCCTGGCGTGCCCTGTTATTTTGTTACCTTTGTTAGCCTGTCTGTATAAATAACCCATGTCTGTTTTTTTGTCAGCTGTTAAATGTACATGTTCCAGTTCCCTGTGTTACCTGCTCCTTGTTCTGGTTTTGCTCTTCTTATTAAAATTCCTGCACTTAGATCCATGTTTCTGCCTGTAACTTATACTCAGAGTCAGTTGCCAGGGTAAATTTCCCTTTTTTCAAGTACAAATATCTGAATTTATACATTAAATCTAAATCTAAAATTTAAAGTAAGCACATTTTACTCAAAACAAAGAAAAGTTATGCTAATGCAAACAGAAACAAGATCATTTTTCTTACTTCCGGTCAAAAATTGGGGTCTGTAAGCATTTTTGGTTGTGCTTTGCAATAAGGTCTTTACAATACAGTTGTGTCCTAATGGTTAGAGAGTCAGACTGATAAGTTCAAGGTCTTGGGTTCGGTTCTCAATACCTGCAGGAAATGACTGATGTGCCCTTGAGCAAGGCCCCTAAATCCCAATCAGGTGCCACAGCAAAATGGCTAGCCACTGCCCCGGGTGTGTGTGTGTGTTCAATATGCACTGCTCTTAATGTGTGTGCACTAACTTGAAGTGAAGTGAAGTGAGTTGATTGCCTCAATTTTTTTGAGTTTTGCCAATTTATGTGGATTTACAGTGTCAAACAAAGTACTAAACTATTAAAGAATCAGCTAACAAATAAACTACGCAAATAAAACAAATAAAAAGGACATACAAATATTGATTTGAGATTAAATTATGTAAGTTAAAAAGAGACTGTTGAAGGATAAATGAGAAATGAAACTTCCACAGACAATAAACAATCAGCATAATAAACAGAATAGATAACAAATATAACATAATAAATTAGAAAACATCAGCATAATTTTTTTTTGCCTTGTCTTGTCAATGAAATGCTTCAAATTCAGTCTCGGATCCGTGTCCAGATGTCCATAAGTACTTAGAAATGACGTACAGCTGTATATAATATTGTGAGTATTCTTCCACTTAAATCTATTTTATGTGTGTTGTAAATGAAAACAGACTATTAGACATTTTAGATGCTGCATTTTTTTGGTCTGAAAAAAGGAGAGTTCACTTTCCTAATAGAACTGTTTAGGTCTGTGTAAAAATGACAAAAACATGAGAAAAATGTACAGCTCAGTGGAAACCGGATTAAAATGCAGCATTACCGACTCAGATACCACTTTCACTTCACTCTCAGTATAATCCATAGACTGTAAAATAATCATGTGTCTGACCACAAGATATAAGCAAGCATGCCACCTAGTGGAACTTTATGGTATTGTGTGATCACTTTTCTGCCTGAATTCACATATGGACTAGCCAGGCTACTTTTGGACTACTGTTCACAGAAGAAACTAGGGGTGGAACAGTTCTCCACCCCCGTTTCGGCACGCACTTGCACCACAGTTCATCTCAAATCTGATGGTCTGTTTAAAACAGACAGACAGAGTTAGGTTAATGTATGTGTAACGGAGGCCAGCTAGTAGTTGCTGTGCGAGTAAAACCTCACTCCTCTGATTTCAAGAGATGCTCTAGCGACTGACGCTAGGGGTTGCAGCCTTTAGCCTCCTTGTTAGAGCATCCAACTCTCATGCCGGCGGACCCGGGTTCGAGTCCCACTTGGAGTGGGCGGTTCGAACAGGAGGGGTTACATTGGTGCAGTGACCCAGGTGGGAGTGAGGTTTAGGGGGGTGAGTGTAACAGAGGCCAGCTAGTACTTGCTGTGCGAGTAAAACCTCACTCCTCTGATCTCAAGAGATGCTCTAGTGACTGACGCTAGGGGTTGCAGCCTTTAGCCTCCTTGTTAAAGCGTCGGACTCTCATGCCGGCGGACCAGGGTTCGAGTCTTGCTTGGAGCGGGCGGTTCGAAAAGGAGGGGTTACATATGACAGTTATTGAACTGAAGTGAACCAAATTTCGTCTGGAATGCGGCCCAGACCAGAGACCACCTCATGTATTGGTTTGAGTGATCGGATTTAAATCCGTTGTTTGCATACTTATTCAATAAAACAAGCATGAGCTGAATCACTGTGTTTTTTTTTGCAACAGCCCAGCGCCAGCTGCGCGCGAGCAAGAACCAACAACGTCACCACCTCATACAGACCATATATTGCATTTCACCGTAACATCCGTCTCGAAAGCATTTACACCTGGTCTTTTCACGATTGAATCCAGTTATCTGATCAGAGAAAACGCAATTGACCATGTGTAAACAGGCACACTGTGTCTGGTATTTTCTCTGATGCGCGTCTGCACTCAACTCTGGGCCATGTTAACGTTATTTTTTCACACAAATGACATTCAGAAAATTATTTTGAAAAAACCGTCCGGTTGTCCAGGTGACTGGACTTGATCAAAACAAAGCAATAAAATAGGATACTATAGTATCATAAAACATTTGCAAAGTACAATCAACCAAGTTAACAATTTACCTGTATAGGCTATGTCACCATTTCCTCATGTGGTTATTTTTATTTATCACCATCTGGATTAAGATTGTAATATATAATAGTGCTGTAACAGAATTCAATGCTTCCATAGGTGACCCTGGATCACAAAACCAGTCATAAGGGTAAATTTTGTGAAATTGAGATTTATACATCATCTGAAAGCTGAATAAATACGCTTTACATTGATGTGGAAATATCTTCATGGGACATGATCTTTACTTAATATCCTAATGATTTTTGTCATAAAAAAGTGGATAATTTTTACCCATACAATGTATTTTTGGCTATTGCCACAAATGTACCCGTGCGACTTATGACTGGTTTTGTGGTCCAGGGTCACATTTGTGTTGCAAATGAATGCAAACATTGAATTGCAAAAAAAAAGTGTTTTTGGAATCTTGTTTGTACATTTTCGAGTATTTCCGGATGTCTACAGTAAACAGATGATAGTGGGTCTGTGTTTGTTATAAATACTGTGCACATGTGTCTGCTTAAGAGAATTCCTTCAGTTCACACATTCAACATGCTGGTGCAAAAGCTAAGCTGGATCATTTGTAAGTACTGATTTAGAACCAATTCAACTAGAGTGATTTCAGATGTTCAGTTTTTCAATTTGTTTCTATTTGATTTTGATTTTCAGTGTTGCTGTTTCTGTATCAACATGGTAAGGCAGTTGACTAATATTTAATGTATAGTCTCATTAAATTACATTACATTATTTAATTTCATGTCATTTTATATCATCTCACCTCAACAGCATGTTTCCTTTCTGCAGGTGAAAAAACAACCTGAAGGAGGATCTGCGTACCTCAGCTGTCATGAGTAATTCTGTCATTTTCAAGTTATAGTTTTGACCTTTCGTGTGTAAATAAAACAGTATGAGAGAGAGAGAGAGAGAGAGAGAGAGAGAGAGAGAGAAAAAGAAAGAGAGTAGAACAGGAGTTGGAGGGGACATTAATAAAGGGTTAGTTCACCCAAAAATGAAAATAATGTAATTTATTACTCACCCTCGTGCCGTTCTACAACCCGTAAGACATCCATTCATCTTCATGTAAATTGACGTTCCCTGTGTGACATTTCATATGTGAGTTTTTTTCTTCTTCATTTAAGTAAATGTTTCTTCTTTTTTTTTTCTTATCAGTTTTTAGGGTTTTATGTTACGTCTTATGTTATTTAAATTAATGTTTATTGTATTATTTAGTGTCGTGGTTTATCATGATGGTGATGGTTTGTATTTGTGTGAATGACACTGTGTGTAACTTCAATGTTTTAGTATTTACCTGTGGAATCTTCTCATCATAAATTAGGTCAACCAGAACCGGGAACACTTAACAAACCCATCATAAGAATTACATCATAAGAAGAACAGCATCTGCGCTTATACTATCTAATCCCTATCCATACTATAGTCAGCTGGATCCAGTCTGTATCCAGAGTACAGATGGTGGACCACAACACAGCCCATGAATATCAGCGAAGACCATGACGTTTGGACAAGCCCTTGACACAGATCCCTAAGGTCATGAACTCGTCATGCCAGATGCCAGGACGAGTTATCCGGCTATCTGCAATGCTGATTTTAACAGCCCAATCATTGTGTTTACAGCCACTGATAAGCCAGTTGTCTACTGTTGGCTAAACGGCAGCTCTACCGTCATGTTTACCGTCAACTACAACTCTTCCTTTCCCACCTAGTGCAGGTGAGACCTATCCCGATTCATTTAGGCCAGAGGAGAACTGCTTTCTCTGAGCCTGGTTTTCCTCAAGGTTTTTTTCTCCATTTGTCACATGATAGAGTTTGGGTTCCTTGCCACTTGGGGTCTAAAAGTAACTTAATATTCTGTAACATTATTTATTTGACTGCACTGACACTGTTCAACTGAATTAAGCTGGATGATGAAACTGTTGTCTTCTATAGAGATGCTTTATAGCTGAATCATATTTTGCAACATCAACACTAAACTGACTCAAGCTGAATAACGAGAACTGCTTATAGCTGAACTGAACTTTTTTTAAAATTAACTTTAGACAGTTATTGAACTGAACTGAACCAAACTGAACTGACTTGAGCTAAATAATGACACTATTGTCTTTTTAGAGCTGTTTTACAGCAGAATATGAATTTGTCTCATATAAAAAAAATTAAACAAAACTTAATTGCAGTGAAGCTGCTTTAAAACAATCTGTATTGTGTAAAACGCTAGAAATAAACATGACCTGACTTTAATATTGCAGTCATTAGATGCCATAAAAATAAGGAGTGTTGTTTTTTAGAATCTCTGTTTCCGCATTTGTAAAGAGATGATGATGATAACTGTGTTTGTTATAAATACCGTGTGCATGTGTGTCTCCTTGAGAGAATTCCAGAGTTTTCCTTCTGTTCATATTCAACATGCTGGTGCAAAAGCTAAGCTGGATCATTTGTAAGTACTGATTTAGAACCAATTCTTGCAACCTGCAATATTTCAAATATTCAGTTCAATGTTTTAATTTGTTTCTATTTGATTTTCAGTGCTGCTCTTTCTGTGTCAACATGGTAAGAATGTCAGTTGACTAATGTATAATGTACAGTCTCATTAAATATTTTTTTTGAGCCCACTGTATATTAGGTGGCCTTAATTATGTACTAACATTTTAATCATTTGATACAATGCACTTATTGCGTGCATACATGTTTTTACATTGTACTTATTTTTTTTTTAATTAGCTGCATGCAGTGGCGGTTCTAGACCACGGTAACTATGGGGGCCAGGCAGGGGCCACTTGTGCTTTTAGGGTGCACACGTTAACATTTATCTTAACCAGTAGATAATTAGGTAGTTCACCTGAAAATTCTATCACCATTTACTCACCCCCATGTCGTTCCAAATAGGACTTTCTTATGTTGAACACAATATTAACTTATTTATTTTATTAAACTGTTGTATAAGATCAGTAGGCCTATCGCATTTGCACTCATGCTATTCTGGGTAGAAAAACAGAACTTGTGTGATATTGCACTCGTTACTCATGTTATATTGCTTAGTCTATATCATGATGTAAATGTGAGGGCGTTTTCACACTGGCAGTTTAGTTCGAATAATTGGTAATGTGAAAGTTGTCATGCGGACCCGGGTGAGCTGAGCTCAGGGGAACTGAATTCGAGACTGCCTGAAGGAGGTAGTCTGAGCTCGGTTGCGCAAATTGCGCTCGAGCTGTGCTGCGATTCATGGGAATTTGAAAGCAACAAGCTAATACGACTAGCGGGCCTGTGGCGGACCACTGGAGGCAAAGTTGGCGGCCCACCGGCGGCCCGCTGGCATTTTGCTCATCGTTTTCCTAGCGGACCACCGGCGGCAGCCACCACTTTTCCGACAGTGGTCCGCTACCGAGCCGCTGGTTTATAATAAATGTTTTCTGGCCACCCACGGACGATCCACTGGTCATATGATTCACAACTGGGTAATTATAGTTAGATCCAATATAATAATATTTAATGCAATAATGAATCAAAAACAAAGTACACAACTGCTAATAACCATTGTATATGTATTTTTTTTGGATAGAGGCAACACAAATGCGTAGCTAAACAAATGGAAATAAACATAAAATAACTATAAACATTATGATAGCCTATTCAAAATATGTACTTTTGTTAATATATATATATATATATATATATATATATATATATATATATATATATATATATATATATATATATATATATATATATATATATATATATATATATATATATATATATATATATATATAAACAGGATAAGACTGTATTATATATTAAGATTAAGACTCGGGTGCGCAAGAAAAGTAACCTGCGCATGCATTTTATCAGATGATGGTGTATTTAGTTCAATACAACACATGTGTAAGGGATGATAGTGTTGATGATTTACCTTGGATACGAGCGAGAGGGAGCCTGCGGTGTATTCGCGGTGTAGAACGCGCTCTGACGCGGACCACAACAAACGTGCCCAGTGTAAAAACGCTCTGAGTCTAAAACTCAAACAGGGGCATTTCTGCCGCATATCTTGAATTTTATGGACATTCTGGCACTGAAATGGTTTGGTTAACGACATTCTAACAATACAGGTTTTGGAACAACACGAGGGTGAGTTACATTAGGTGTTTTTATTTTCTTTTAGGGGGAACTAACCCTTTATTTTATTCCCAGATTATTGAAAGTCTTTTATTTGGCCATGTACTGTATCACTCGATCTGCAGTCTCTACACGTGAAGTAAAATCATTTCAAGTTCATTTATTTATTTGAAAAGTAATGTATCTGTAATATGATCATGCATGCTCAATTTATAAAAGTAAAACTAAACCATTTATTTTACATGTTTTGTAGCCTACCTGCTCTCTGTTAGCAGACTCTTCGCAAAGTTAGCATAGACATCAAAACAAACATCTAATACTCTATAAGCAACACTGGACAATTGGATAAAATAATATTATTTCTCGCTATATGTGAACAAGACTGAAATTACATTATTCTGTATCTTTTCTCGGGTATGCCTATCTCTGTCATATTCGCACATGAACGGTTCTTTCATTGCGTTGGTCATAATTTATCTTTGGCTGCATCTTCCTAATTCGGAATATGATCAAAGATTACATATGTGGACGTGTTCGGAGAAATTAGCCATTGAAAAAATATATTTTAACTACCAGTAAATGAACGAAATGACTGAATGGAATTCAAAGTCGTCAAGTCAGTAAAATTAATCTCCAGTAGCTATCACTGCTGCGTAAGGGTGCAGTTACATTCAACACAACGTGTATAAAGAGAGCTTATTTTATCTATAATCAAGAGCGTAGCAACCGCTATAGCCCGCGTTTTACAACTATTTGAGCGAATGCAGACTGAGTGACGAATCATTCATAAACAGACATCACTTGCGCGCCACAGCGCGCAGCCTCCTCATTGCTTCTTTGCATTGGTTATTGGTTATGACACAATAAAGTGCTCTTTTCATCACACACCGCCACAGCAAAAAACGCACATTGCAACCAGTTTCAGAACATTGTTTGGTGCGATGTGATTCCAAATTTACGGGGGCCAGAGGGGGGGCCAGGCTTGTTGACACGGGGGCACCGGCCCCCCTGGCCACCCCCCTAGAACCGCCACTGGCTGCATGTAATTATATCTGTAATTAATTTCTGTAGTTACATTTGTAATTACACTGCTGACCCTTCCCTTACACCTAACCCTAAACTTACCCATACCACCACACCTGTCCCTAACTTTACCAGTATCCCACCTCAATATGAGCAAAAGTGTTTTGCAATACAATATTTTTGATGTAAGTACATAGTAGTTAAGGCCTCCTAATATAAAGTGGGGCCCTTTTTTTTGTTGAAATACAGAACATTTCAAGTAATTTTACTATATCCTCTATATCCAATTTTACTATATCCATGTTTCCTCTCTGCAGGTGCAGAAGCAAAAAGAACAGTGGTCTGTGAAGGAGGATCTGCACACCTTAGCTGTGGTGAGTGATTCAGTCATTTTCAAGTTATAGTTTTGGCCTTTTGTGTCCAAATAGAACCGTAAGAGAGAGACAGGAATCAATGGAAGAGAGGGGAACAGGATCAGGAGGGCACCCTCTTCAATCATGTGCAGTGTGCCTAAACTTTACCACAATGATTTTCTCATGATTTTTTGTTTTTTGCATGTGTCAGATGGGGGATTCATAAAGGTCCTTAAAGCCAACTATGGGCGAACTGATAGTACAACATGCATTAGTGGAAGACCAGCTAATCAGATCTCAAATACACACTGCTTCCGAGAAACATCCCTCTATACGATGTCTGCCCGGTAGGATTGGCAGATGCAGAGAATTTTTTTTTTATGTTTACAATTTACATTTTATGCAATATTTTACAAGAGCATGGTGCATAACATTCTTTTTTTCTATATATTAAAGTTATTGTCTGTCCATGAATCAGGTGTGATGGAAGTAAGAGCTGTACTGTTCCTGCAGTGAATTCAATCCTTGTGGTGGGACTTATAAATACCTGGATGTGTCTTATGACTGTATCCCAGCAAGTAAGCCAGTCATTTCATACAGACAATATCAATCCTAGATTTTGAAATTGATTATGAATCATAAAATGATTTTATGTTTTCTTTAATGTTTTCTTTACATAAAGACCTGGTAGGTACTGTTAATACTGACTACATTCCCATTTTCCCCAAACTAATTTTAGAAAGAAGTGTAACCTGTGAAAATACCCAAAGCGTCATTGTCTGTGGTAAGATTTATCTTGTCTTTCTGTTCGTTTTTTTCTATGCTGAGATCATACTGTAGCATCAAAAAGGGTGCAGGATTTTGTTTACTCCTTAAGGGCCTCATGTCCACAATATGTGGATCAATCCAGCTACAGTATATGGTGGCACAAATTGCTGTTTTTATGTTTTAAAAGATACTGGTGTTATTTCTATTCATCATGCCAATTATGGACGGCGAGATCTCGTAAACTGCACTCGTGAAAAAACATCACACTGTTACTCTCTTCAGACCAGCAGCCTGCGTTCCAGGTACAGCAGCAGATACACTTTATCTAAGAGACACTAGTGATAAAAACTATGTGGATGATAAATATTTTTTTTTAATTTTTTACCTTATAGGTGCAATGGGAGGAAGTCGTGTCATCTAAATGCTTCAAATTCTGTCTTCTCTGATCCATGTGTGCGTGTCATTAAGTATCTGGAAGTGACATACAGCTGTAGATAATTGTGTGACTATCCTGCCACATGTTTTGTGTGCGTTTTAAATTAGATGCCACTAATATGGTTTTTGGTCTATACATTCACTCCCAAGTGAGACAAAACAAAACATTACATTTAAATGGGGTTAAGAATAAAATAAAAGGTTATAACAAACTGTACTGTTGTATTGATTATCTTTGAATTGATTATGTGATATTTACCTAATAATAAATTGTTACATTTGAATTTATTCTGAGTCTGACTGAAATTTTCTCAAGTAGATGAAGTGAAGGCTTATGTTTCGGCAAATCTGTGTCCAGTTAGTATCATTAGAGATCTGGCTAACATTAGCTATCTCCATTAGCTTCTGGTTTAAGGCACTCTTTTTTGGGGCGGTAAATTTACATTTATTTACATTTACATTTATGCACTTGGCAGACGCTTTTATCCAAAGTGACTTACATTGCATTCAAGGTACACATTTTACATTTTGCCAGTTCTTGCTTTCCCTGGGAATCGAACCCATGACCTTGGCGTTGCTAGCGCCATGCTCTACTGTTTGAGCTACAGGAGAGCCTAAATAATGGCGCAAACACCAGCAAACTGACGAGCGCAAACCTTTGTAAATCACCTCGCATGATTCATTTAAATACTCTCCCATGAATTTTGCGCCTGAAAGGGAAACTAGTTCTGTTTTTATCATCAAGTCAAAGCGGTGAATGTCTAAAGTATATGATGAAAACAGATAAATGATTAAGAATGCTCAGTCCTCAATAATGTAAAGGTCATATCATTTCAGGTTTCTGGGTCATAAATATGAAAAGGTCCAGCATGGTAATAATTAGCATTCTTACTAGGCTGAAACTAGGTCAGCAACCCCTAACTTTTTCTTCATAACATGTCAAATTAAAAATCACACATTTTGCATGTTTTGATTTGGGGCCAATTCGATTTTGGCAGTGAGCTTGACACATCCCATTATAAAAAAGGCTCTGAAGGGCCGAGCATCTCTGCAAACTCATAGAAAATAAACAAAACAATTCAAGGTTTTTGTTTAGTACAGTGGCTAGATTAACAAATAAACAGACATCAACTGAATATTCCTTTATAGTTTGCCCTACAACTATAGGACACGAAGAGCTAAATATACTTATTGCATCGAAACCAACATGTTTATGAGATCCAATACCCACTAAACTTACCCGTAGCAGAAGAGCCTCTTAAGCTTAACTATTATCAGTCATTTAGAAATCACAACTATTCAAATGAATTAGCAAGTTACAGACCAGCTGTGTCCGCTCAATTGTGCTCCTTCCTGCAAAAAAAAAAATAAAAAAAAAAATATTGGCCTATCAGTCAGGGTTCAGGAACCCATCCAGGGTTCAGGAACCCATATAAAATATAAATATATATATATATTTTATGTTAACCACTTATTTTTAAGTCTACAGTTTATCTCACTTATCATATCCACTTACTTTATATTTTATATTTTTATTTTATTTTTTTATTTTTATCTTATTTCCTATTTTTATCTTACTTGATTTATTTATAACTCTACTTATGTTAATACTTTTTATTCTAATTTTATTCTATTTCTATTTTAATTTCCCTTGTGTTCTTGTAACTGTTATTTGCACTGTCCATGGAGCGGACCTGTTTACATTTCACTGCCAGTTGTATATTGTGTATATAACTGTGTATGTGACAAATAAAACTCTTGAATAAAACTCTTGAATCATAGCACAAAAACTGTGCTCGTTAAAATGACAAAAGACTTCTATCTTCTGACCAAGGCTGTATCGCAATACTAGTTTTACTAGATCTTAGGGCACGGTTCGACACTATAGATCATAAAATGCTCTTAGATTGACTACAAAATTACATGGTGTTCATGCATTAAGGTGGTTTAGATCGTACCTATCAGACCGTTATCATTTTGTCTATTTAAACGGGGAAAAGTTTGTGATATTTATATACTTATAAAAAAAGAAAAAAAAGAAATCACGTTCAGTAAACTACGGAGTGCCGCAAGGATCTGTGTTAGGCACTCTCTGTTATTTTCGCCACTTGATAATATTATTTAAAGGGGTGATGAATTGAGAAATCAACTTTCCTTTGAGCCTTTGGTATATAAAAGTTAATCGTGATATAAGAATATCCTGCAAGTTTCAGAGCTGAAAACGTCCTTGTTAGTCAAAGAAAAGCTTTTATTGACACCAGGCTCAGAAAACGAGAGATCTCAGAATATGTCGACCACTGACGTAGTAGGACGCAGATGCACCATCTCAACCCCGCCCACCGACTCGTGGAGCTAAACGGATCGCACTATCGAGCAATAAACATGGCAGTTCCAGCTCACACGCATTTGTTCGCTTCATTTCACCGCGGAATCGATTGTAAACGAGATAAGAGGTCGAGACTGAATTTGCAGACATATTGAGATTAAAACAGAATGCTGTGCCTTCTATATTGGATCCGACAGGAACGGTGCAACACACACTTATGTGAGTAAAATATGTTTTTATATGTGTTAGTATTGCATTGTTACAGATCGTTTGATATCTATTGATTACATACCTTAGCACGCTGTCACAGGCTGGAGAAGGTGTTATTGGTTCATTCATGATCATACTCGGACTTGTAACACCAGCTTGCAAAGCCCTAAGTCCCGGGGCTATGTGTTTTTCAGACTCGTGCACATGCTGATGATCGAGCGTAATGATACAGGAATAACATTCCAATCAATCGCGGGTGGATGAGAGATGAATCTTTGTGTTTGTTCGATAAAGACATTTTGCGAACCCTAGCTGTGGGCTGGGCGATTCATTCCGGTTGCCGTTTGATACACGTTGTCACTGACAGGGGAGCAGAAGCTCATTAAATATGCCAATCTTATCCAATCCTAGCCGTGGGCATTTACTTCCAAGTCTTCAGTGTGGCACGCCCATCAAAACCGAGCGTTCTATTTCGAAAGGGAACTCGCGCTGCGTCAGCTGACGCTACGGGGAACGCCTCCAGCGTGACAGGTGCCTGAAATCACAATCACAAAACGTCAATCCTATTGACCGGCGACAGCCTATGACGTCATCAAGGTGCAATCAGGAAGTATATAAGGGCGCCTTGCCAACATGACAGTATCTTTTCGTCTTCAGGGACTGTTTTGCCTATCTCACGGCAGATGTGTGGACCCGTGTACCAGGTATCTTACACCTGAGGATACACACACACACTCTGTGTTTACTGTCTGGGTGAGGAGCATGCACGCGAAGTTCTCGAGGGAGCTTCCTGTGCAAACTGCGAGCGTTTTCCCCTGAAAACGCTCCGCTCTCGCGTGGCTCTCTTCTCGAGGGGAGAGAGTTCAGCATCTGGGGACGGCCCCGCTCGAGCTGAGGCTGAGCGGCGTCTGAAGCCCTGGGGTTCCCAGATGGATCTGGCTCGTCGTCTGGAGACTGGTGTAGTGCTCGCGGATGACGATCCAGATCACGAGGGGCAGACATCGGAGGAGGAGCGGGATCTGGGCTCCTCCTCCTCGTCTGCGGCTCTTCCTACCGAGCAAAGGATGGATGAAGAGGTTGGTGAGTCAACTGAGGCTGAAACCTTGCATCCATCCTGTCCCATGTACGGGGAGCTGGTGGAAGTCATGGAGCACGCTGCAGGTAGACTGCAGCTGCCGTGGCAGCGCGCGAGGAGAGAGGTTGTGCGTCCTAATCGCTTGGATGACCGGTTTCTCTCCGCTCATGACCGCCCAGCTCCCGGGAGTCTTCCATTTCTTCCAGATCTCCATCAGCAGATCTCGAAGGGATGGAAGAAGCCTTATTCAGCCCGCATCCATCGTTATCAGCGAGCTAACTTCGCTGATGTCGAGGGACTGGCTGAGGCTGGATATTAGGGGTGTAACGATTCATCTACTACATCGATGTATCGATTTATTTTCCTACGATCTAACTACATCGATCTGTGCTCGGCAAGTTGGCCTTCCGGACGACATATATCGATCTAACATCGTTTTAAAAGGTAATCAATCGATTGTATCGATCATAGGAAATAACGCATTGGATTTAAGCACGTCAGACTTTAAATGGATGTTTTTTCTTAGCACTTTTAATGATAAAGGCGTTAAACGTTACTCGATTCAGTCTGCCTATCTGTGACATCATCGCCACGCACGCACCAGCAGCAGCGCTAAGAAAACAAAACAGCATGGCGGATGGCAGAGGAGAAGCCAACGAGCGAGAAATTATCAAGCCACCAGGAGAAAGAGCTAAGTTAGTAACGTGTTACCTGTACTTTCAACCCTTGCTAAATGTTACCTGTGCATTCCTGGGACCAGTGTGCCAGCAGAGCGAGTTTTAGTACTGCTGGTGATATAGTGAACACACAGAGAAGAGTTCTGCGGTCAGATCATGTTGATATTTTTGAAAAAGAAATATGTAGAGTCATTGAAGAGTAGTTGGTTACATTTTATCTTTTGTTAAATATTGTTTGTTTATTAAACTGAGAGTAGTAGCAGGTTCAGCCAGTTTATTCAAACTGAAGAAATGTTGGTTGCACTTTATTTTTGATATTAATATTGTATTTGTATTATTTTAATGTTGAAAAACAACAGCAAAAGTAACAGGTACACCTACTATTAATTAAACCTGAAGAGAAGTTAGTTGCACTTTATTTTTGATATTAATATTGTAATATTATTATGTTGGATAACAAAAGCAGAAGTAGCAGGTTAACCTACTGTTGAAATGTTGGTTGCACTTACTGTGCTTTTATTGAATATGTATTGAATATTGAAAATGAGAGCAGAAAAGGTTATCTTCCTGTTAATTCAACCTAAACTGTTGGTTGCACTTTATTCAAATAAAATTTGAATGCATTTGCCATTAATTGTTGTTTACTTGTTTGTTTATATCCATAATTAATTGATACCTGATTCCCTTACAAGAAACAACTGGAATCTAGGAAACTTTACCTGCACTGACCAGTATCCAGATATTTATTTCAGTCACACAATTTTTGGCTAAAAAGTTACTGAATCGATTTCAGGTCACTGAATCGTTTCGGATCGTATCGTTCTAAATGAACCAAAATCGTCCTTGAATCGTATCGACAACCTCAAATCGTGATACGAATCGAATCGTTGTTAAAACGAATCGTTACACCCCTACTGGATATGTGTCGTTGCCGCCCGTGGATGAGACGTTTGCGAACTATCTCGCCTCTGGGCGGCCATCGACACTGAGGGCTCCCACCCTGCCAACCAAACCTCTCAGAACAACGTCACGTTTGAACGGCAGGGCGTACATGTCAGCGGGTCACGCTGGGGCGGCTTTGCACACCATGGCGGTGTTACAAGCCTACCAGGCGGACCTGCTGAGGGACCTCGATCAGGGGGAGGGACTAACCCCTGATGCGGTGACTGAGTTGCGCCGGACCACGGATCTCGCTCTCTGGACTGCCAAACAGACTGCGTTTGCCATCGGTCGTTCGATGGCGGCGATGGTAGCCACGGAGAGACATCTGTGGTTGAACCTGGCGGACATCGGGGAGAAAGAGAAGTCCTTTCTCGTGGATGCCCGGTTTCGCCCTCTGAACTTTTCGGCACCTCCGTGGAGGCGGTGGTCGGAAAGTTCAGGGAAGCGAAGGCACGCTCGGCTGCATTTAGAACGTGCATCCCGCTGAGGTCCGGGACCGCGCCCAGGCAGTCGGGTGTCCCTGGCCCGTCACGGTCTGAGGACCGGAGACGGGACCAGCGAACCAGCGTCGCCTCTCGAGCGCCCCCTCCGTGGAGGACTGTTGCGCAGAGAAGGCAGGACACCCGCAACAAAAAGAGGAAGGAAGCCGGTGCTGGTAACCGGAACCAGCGCAGGCAGCGGACTCCGCCTCCTAGGGCGCGCAGATGAGCGCTGCCTTTTTTCCCTTCCTCCTGTGCTTTCCCCAGGGCGCTTCACATCAGGCCGGTGGGCCAATGATGAGCAGAAAATGTAAGATTCTGACGGCCCGCCTGGTTTGTTTGGTGAAAGCGCCCCCCTTAGGATGGTGGTCGTATACTAGCTTGATGGCTGGGTTGAAGCGCCGAGAGGAACGAGTGGTGAGTCCCCCTTGAGAAGGGTGAAACATTTTTACTATGTTTTCAGGACTCCGTTTTTCGCTCTCCTGAGAGGGCTTGGGGGATTATGGAACATCGCTGGACATCGCAGGGCCTGCAGCTCCTCGTGAGTAAGCTAAGAACGATCTTCTTTGCAACATTATATGTTTGTGCATAATGCTATACTTTAGCTAGTAGAGATCTACCGCCTCTCCGTGTTATCTCTCTCACTTACGTGAGTGTTTGTATTTGCCGCTCTTGCTCGCGGGCTTGTGGCGCGCGGGGGCGAGTTGTTTGTTTTCCTAGCTTTAAGTATAAAGTAGCATTACGACCGGGTTAAGCACTAATGCGTGAGCTGTAGTGAGATCTGCGCCCAGCCCTGTGGGCTTTTGGATGGGTTTCGGGGCCCCGTTGTTTATTTAAGGGGTGATAATATTTCTTTCCCGAGCCCTGGGTAGATCTAGTGCAGGTTTAGCACCGCACCACTTGGCCTAGGCTTTGCTAAGGATGGGGGGCGTTTCCTTTAAAAGCAGGTAATGTCGCCCCAGGCCTGTCTTTAAGTATAAGAACAGTGCTTGTTTTTCTGCATCCTTGATTCAGCCTCCTCTTATTACAGAGTAGTGCGGCCAAGGCCCGCCCCCTTCTCTGCGTTATGGGGTTATTTAGTAATGCAGTGTAGGTGTTGCAGCAGGGATAGCGACCTTGCCTGTGGTCGTGGGGCCGGGTTGAGCGTCTTTCGCTGTGTGCGTCTAAGACTTTAGTTTTGCTATGCCCCGCCTTTCCCCGCTTTCCTGGAGGATGGTACGGCCGGTGGGTTACATTTTTGTATGATGTGTTTTACCCTCTGCTCTATGTCCTCTGCTCCACCTTCTTTAGGGCTCGGGTCGAGCTGAAAATCGCAACCTTCTGCATGGCGGTTTGATCGAATGATCCCCTGAGGCCCGAGCATTACCAATGGCTGACGTCCTTGCACGACGGCAGGCCGCTGTATGAGAAAGTAAGGCGGCCGCCCTGAAGCAGGTGACGTAAGTTGGACTCCCCTCGCTTTAGAGGGTTCCTAAGCATTTGTTTGCTGAGTGCACTGCTGTTGGCAATGTGATTAGGTTCATGTCTGTGAGACTGCGCTATCACGGAGGCCCTTTAGCCTCTGGGATGGAGCCAGCCCCAGGTAGGGGCGTGTGAAGGCAAGCTGGTTGTGAGTAGCCAGCTTGGGCAGTCTGGGCAGCAGACTCCAGGAGGGAGTCTCGACGTCGCGACTATCCATCGACGTCAAACTTCAGCGAAAATCTCGTCAACTAGTAGGCCTCTTTGGCCTCCTTGGGGATGAGTCCCCAGGTGATTTCTGGATGTCCAGTTCTTCTTCAGCAGCAGACAGCTACCGTCAGCCTGGGTGCAGCAGCCAGTCTTCTGTCCACGGCAGGGTTCATAGAAACTGCATAACTCCTATTTGGAGGTAGGCCCTGCCAGGCCTCCCTGAGGGGTAGGCTCCCGTTTTTGGGTCACCTTGGCTCAGGTGGTAGGCCCCTCCAGGCCTCCCTGAGAGCTTGCTGTGAATAGCGGGCCACACTCAGTCTCCCCCGAGGGGGCGTGCCTGAGGCGTCAGTCCCTCGATGGCTGGCACGAGCTGGTTGTAGGTGGAAGGCGTTACCAGGCCTCCCTAAGGGCCTGCTGTGGGGTAAGCAGGCTCACTTGACCTCCTCTGAGGAGGTGTTCCCGGGCTCCAGGTGGCCGAGGTCCCTGAAGGCTAGCACATTCTGCCATCAGGTCGTAGGCACCGGGCCTCCCTGAGATCGTTCCCCGGTCCCCAGTTTCGTTGACACGTGGTAGCAGGGGTTGCTACCAGGTAGCAAGCGGCACGGGCTTCCCTGGGGTATTCGCTATTGGATTGTAGGCCTCACCTGGCCTCCTCTAAGGGCATGTTCCGGTTTTGCAGTCACTAGATGAGTCTAGTCACTGTGAAAAAGCTATCTCTAGCGCACCTATTGTCAGGTGGTAGGCCTAACTAAGCCTCCCTGGAGGAACGCCCAACGACTAAACAGGTGGTAGGCCTCACTAGGCCTCCCTGACGGAGCGAGTCCTTGTTCTCCCAGCTACCTCGAGGGCTAGCTCGACTGCGGTCAGGTGGTAGGCCTGCTAGGCCTCCCTGAGGGCGAGCTCCGCGGTTTGGACACGAGAGCAGTCAGCCCAGGTTACCAGGTGGAGGCCCCTTCTGGCCTCCCTGGGGGACGAGTTCCCTAGGAGGGAACACATAACTGGCTTTACGCTGACAGCTGGTGGTCACCTGCTATCAGGCGCCGGTTTCCGGCCGGTAGCACCTGAAGGCGGTGTTCATACCCTAGCATGTCGAGACGACGCTGTTACTATGCGGTCCCTACAGGAAGGGACTCTCATAGATCGCCTACAGCATGGTTACCTACCAGGCAGGCTTGGGAGCTCCTCTCAAGTGACAGTCTTCTGTGAGCTTATAGCCGCTTGGCACTGATCCATCGGTTGTAGGCCCCTCGAGGCCTCCCAGCTAGGATCAGCCTGTAGGTCTGTTCGGCCTCCTGAGCACGTTTTAAAATAGTGCTTGGTAGATCCTAGGATCGAGCGGCTAAAACTCCCCTCGCTAGCAAGGGTTAGAAAGCACTTCGCTGAGCGCTGCTCTCCAGGATAACCTGTCTCTGAGGTCCGGCTGGTGGAGGACACTGCCTTTTTGCAGTACCCTAGCAGGATGTCTCTCCGGAGGCAAGTACCAGAGGCTCTGTACTTAAACAGACAGGGATTGGCCGAACTGACGTGTCCCACATAGAGGTCGCTAGGTCAGGCCTCCCTGGTGGCACTCTGTGAATTCTTCCCGAATAGTGACTGGCACGGGTTCCCTCGGGTCCCCTTGCCACGTTCCCTTAAAGGAACCCCTTCTGTCGAATGGGCTGGTTCCAGGCCTTCGAGCGGCTAGGGTAGGACTTCATATGGTATGCGAAGGTTCCTTCTCAGGTTTATAGCTTGGGCTTTGACCGCAGGGAGCGCTGTCACTGACAGCCTAATGTGACCAGAAGGGGAGTGGTTCAGGCATTTCAGTTGAATTTGCTTGTCCTGATAGTTGTCACTGCCAGTGGGCATGCACTCCTTTCGGCATGGCGGCGTTGGTATCATTCCCCGTAGCGTTCCCTTTCGAAAGGGAACGTCTCTGTTTACATATGTAACCTATGTTCCCTGAGAACAGGGAACGAGACGCTGCGTCGCTTTGCCATGCCTCAAGGCTTGCCTGCCAAACAGTCCCTTCAGACGTTTAGATACTGTCATGTTGGCAAGGCGCCCTTATATACTTCCTGGTTGCACCTTGATGACGTCATAGGCTGTCGCCGGTCAACAGGATTGACGTTTTGTGATTGTGATTTGAGGCACCGGTCACGCTGGAGGCGTGCGTAGCGTAGTCTCGTTCCCTGTTCTCAGGGAACATAGGTTACATACGTAACCAGAGACGTTTTTCAGAGAGCCTCAAAACCAAGGCAGAAAGTAGCCAATTACTTATTCATTATGATGTTTCTGAATGTAAAAAACATGCAAACGTCATAAGTTGACCTCAGACAACAGTACATATAAAAAAAAAGGCAGTTCATGACACCTTTAAAAATAAAAAAAACATGGAATTCGTTTTGCTGATGATACTCGTCAGAAGATCACGACCAGATTAAATCTTGAAATTATCCAATTTGAAGATAAAAATATTGGATTACCTGTCATTTTCTTCTATTCATACTTATTGGACCAAAAACCAAAATACAATTTGCATTTAGAAGGACGTATTGTTATTTCATCCTCTACAGTTAAAGACCTGTGTTATATTAGACTGCAACTTTCGAAAAAGCAACATCTTTCGAAAATCATATTTCATATAGGCCTATTACAAAAACAGCCTTTTTCCGTCTCAGAAACATAAGCTACAGAACATGCTATCAGTTTCTGATGCATTCATGACCTCTAGACTAGATTACTGTAATGCATTACTAGCTGGCTGTCCTGCATCCTCAATGAACATAAGCTAAAATTAGTCCAAAATGCAGCCGCTAAGTTCTTAGGTCAAGAAAATTAGATAATATAACACCAATTTTATCACCTCTACACTGGTTACCTAGAAGTTCCGTATCGATCGCTGCGGAACTATAAGGCGCTAAATGGTTTAGCTCCTGCTTATTTAACTGATCTTCTATCCCTACAATCCATCTCGCTCTTTAAGATCACTAAACTCTGAGCTTCTGGTAGTATATCTAAGTCCACCAGAGGAGGGAGAGCGTTTTCGCATTTAGCTCCTAAACTCTGGAACAGCCTTCCTGCTTTTTTTCGGGGTTCAGACTCACTCTCCCAGTTTCAATCTAGACTCAAGACACATATCTTTAGCCAAGCATTCACATAATCCATCTCATAACCCTGTACTCCAGTTATATCAGATCAAATGCACGTGATTATCTTTGCTTAATGTTATGAACAGCATTTACTTTTCTGTTTTATCTCTGGATGCCCATCCTGAGGCAAGTAGAGTATGTCAGCTCTAGTTTGGATCCAACCTCTCACGAAGACTTCAGATGCCCCAACACCTGTGAAGAGACGACTTCAACTCCTGCAAGGACTCTCAATCAACATGCACATTTCTATATATTGTAATTATTATGTTCACAACTCATGAAATGTGCAATTGTTTCTGCCTTCATGTGAACTGAATTGAATTAGTGACAATATGCTGTTAATCTTTATTCTCCAGAGATAAAGCTTTATAAATAGTGAGGTCACTTCCTTGTTTTCATATCAACATGCTTCCACAAAATCTAAACTGGATATCCTGTAAGTCAGTTTCTTTATTTAATTTAATAAATCATAATTTAAATGTACTTTATTTACTTTCATTTTCATTGACTTGAAATGCGAATTTGACACTTGAAAATATAATTATGGATATTTGAATGTTTTCTGTTTGATTTTGCAGTGCTAATTTTACTGTGCGCCATTATTGAGTTGTTTTGTAAAAAAAAAAAAAAGCAGAATATGTGCAATACAATTCAATCCAAAACAATCCCTAAAATACAGGACATTTTAATAAGTAATTGAACTTTACCGCACCTTTTTCTGAACTTTTTTCTCTCTCCAGGTGTTGAAACAAAAAGATATTTCACATGTGAAGTAGGCTCTGTTCAGCTCAACTGTGGCGAGTAAATCTACATTCAAATGCATTGTTAAAACTTCACAATTGTTTTCAAGATAAGTTGTTTAATGTGTCAGATTGCGGACACATAAAGGTGAACCGCTAACTATGGGCCAACGTTGACTGCTTCCAAACATCTGTCGTATGATATCCATCCAGTACCTGCTTCTTTAGGAGCAAAAGAAATGACTGTACTGTATGAAACAGATACAACAGCAAAAAGCTCAAAGCTGTTTTAAAAATTCTTTGTGTGTGAGATGTGATGGAAGAAAGAGCTGTTCTGTTCCTGCTGTGAACTCTGTTTTCTCTGATCCTTGTGTTGGGACTTACAAATACCTGGATGTGTCCTATTTGTGTCTCCCATTTAGCAAGTCAAATTACGAGTATGGGTGCCTTGGCCTTCACGTTATGTCACTTTATTTTTTGACAGTGGTTAATGCACTATCTAGCATTCACTGTAAACCCTAATGCTCAAAATAATTAATTGGTTTGAGTAGAGCCGACTCAAATTAAACAAAGTAGTTTAAACAAATTAACTTTTATGAGTATTTTGACTTTCTTTTTCTTTTGAGTTATCAAAACTGACACATTTTAAGTAATCTGAATTGTTTCATTGGTTTGAGTTTTATGAACTTGTTTCTTTTAATTTAGACTAACTTAAATTTAACCAAAACTGGGCTGGGATTTCTATTTCTCAGCATGATTTGCAATGACTCAAAATGGAGATTATGTAGGGAGATTTAGTAATGTTTAATGTTGTGTTATGCTAGTTTATTAGAGTTTCTGTTATGTTGGAGTTTTTTTTTGTTTTTTGTGTAGGGTTATCATGGTGACGAGTGGAGCATGAGCTTAGTTTGAGAACAGATAAATGTATTATATTGCTGTCCTCATTGCAGTAAGTGCTAAGTTAAAGCATTGTGTTGCCAATTAGGCGGTATTTATTGAATTGGCTAGTTAAAGCTAGTCAGGTTTCCACTACTAAAATGTTTAAATTAGTTTACTCAAATATTTAAAGTTCAGTGCAATTAAAATGTATTACAAAATAAAAATCTCCAAGTTCTGCTTACTTAATTTTTTTAAGTTAAGAAATGTAAAGTTTGAGGCAACTGGTTGACTCAATTTTTTTGAGTTTTGCCAACTTATTTGGGTTTACAGTGTAACCAAACTAAGTATTAAATTATTAAAGAATCAACTAACAAATAAACTACACAAATAAAAAGGACATAAAAATATTGATTTGAGATTAAACTATGCGAGTAAAAAAGTGACTGTAGAAGGATGAGATATGAAACGTCTCGGTTACGTATGTAACCCTCGTTCCCTGAAGGAGGGAACGGAGACGCCACGTCGGAGTACCGACGAATAGGAATCTCGCTCGCGAGAGCCAATCTACTTCGAGTGTAACTAAACGAGCCAATGCACATTGGCATGCAATGATTGCACCAGGTGCTCATGCCACGCCGCGCGGGTATAAATGAGACACAGGTGATTGCATCAAATCAGCCTTTTGCTGAGGAGCCGGGTAGGTAGACAGGCACCCCAGCAGGGTACAGAGGACATGGCGACGGGACGTGGCGTCTCCGTTCCCTCCTTCAGGGAACGAGGGTTACATACGTAACCGAGACGTTCCCATTCAGTCGGTCACTCTCGACGCCACGTCGGAGTACCGACGAATAGGAATCCCTACCAAAGCGCCATGGCTTCTGCCCCCATCCAGTGCCCTGTGTGAGCCACCTGAGCTCTCTTACCTGATGAGACGGGGCTCACACCGGGAAGTCCATCACTGCTGTTCCGCATGACCCGCTCCGTGATTATTGGATAACACTGGGAAAGCGTGCCCTAGAGAAGGGAACGCTGCGGAGCCCACATCGTACCCCGAAGGAGTTATGTGGAGTACAATGCTGAGCCGTAGCCCGCAAGGAGAAGGGGGCTCAGTCCCACTGCAGGGAAGGCTCTCCCAAGGGAAAGACACGGGCTTCCCGTAGGAGCGACCGTGGAAGAAAATATGGGATCCCCGCAGGGTCACTCATATGGCCCAAGCCCAATACCGGTTCTCAAGGATTCAGCGGCAAGGGGCCTGATGCCAGACGTTCCGCCACGTCCGGCACCGAGGGCGGTGGAGGACTCCCAGAGTTTGCTTCTGGAGAATATAAGCGCCGTAGCGCAGCAAGCCGACAAGAGCCGGGGCCTCTCAGTGCTTCTACCCGTTTGAGGTGAGAACACAGGAGGAGACCGGCTCTACACGTAGGCTATAGAACCTAGCGAACGTGTTGGGTGTCGCCCAGCCCGCAGCTCTACAGATGTCTGACAGCGAGGCGCCACGTGCCAGCGCCCAGGAGGATGCAACACTTCTAGTAGAGTGTGCTCGCACCCTGAGCGGACAGGGCACACCTTGTGCTTGGTAAGCCAAGGTGATGGCATCCACTATCCAGTGGGCCATCCTCTGCTTGGAGACAGCCTTTCCCTTCTGCTGGCCTCCGTGACAGACAAAGAGCTGATCTGAGGTTCTGAAGCTTTGAGTTCTATCCACGTAAACCCGCAGAGCGCGGACGGGACAGAGCAAAGCTAGGGCTGGGTCTGCCTCCTCCGGGGGCAGCGCTTGCAGGTTCACCACCTGGTCCCTGAAGGGAGTGGTAGGAACCTTGGGCACATAGCCAGGCCGGGGTCTCAACACCACGTGGGTATCACCCGGCCCGAACTCTAGGCACGATTCGTCGACCGAAAATGCCTGCAGGTCCCCTACCCTCTTGATGGAGGCCAATGCAGCCAACAGCAAAGTCTTCATTGACAGAATCTTTAGCTCTGCTGACTGCAAAGGCTCAAATGGGGCATTCTGAAGTGCTCGGAGCACCAGAGCAAGATCCCAAGAGGGTATGGAGGGGGGGCGAGGAGGATTTAACCGTCTCGCCCCCCTAAGGAACCTGACGACCAGGTCGTGCTTCCCAACTGTCTTACCTTCTACATGGTCGTGATAGGCGGATATTGCAGCAACATAAACCTTGAGGGTGGAGGGCGACAGCTTACGCTCCAACCCCTGTTGCAGGAAGGAAAGCACAGACGCGATCGAACATCTTCGGGGGTCTTCTCGGCGAGAAGAACACCACTCGACGAACAGGTTCCACTTCAAGGCGTAAGCCTGTCTTGTAGACGGTGCTCGTGCCGAAGTGATGGTGTTAACTACCTCTTGGGGTAAGTCACCTAGAACCTCCGCGTCCCGTCCAGGGGCCAGACATGAAGCTTCCACAGGTCTGGACGCGGGTGCCAAAGGGTGCCCCGTCTCTGAGTCAGAAGGTCTTTCCTCAGAGGAATCGGCCAAGGAGGGGCTGTCGCGAGGAGCATAAGTTCTGGAAACCAGGTCCGGTTGGGCCAGTACGGCGCCACCAGTAGGACCTGCTCCTCGTCCTCCCTGACCTTGCACAGAGTCTGTGCAAGTAGGCTCACTGGGGGAAACGCATATTTGCGCAGCCCCTGGGGCCAGCTGTGTGCCAGGGCATCCGTGCCGAGTGTACCCTCGGTCAGCGAATAGAACCACTGGCAGTGGGACGTTTCTGGGGAGGCAAACAGGTCGACCTGTGCCACCCCGAACTGTCTCCAAATCAGCTGAACCACCTGGGGGTGGAGTCGCCACTCGCCTGGGAGCGCAGCTCGTGAAAGCTCGTCGGCCACACGGTTGTGCACACCAGGGACATGAACGGCCCGAAGCGACCTCAGACACTTCTGACTCCAGAGGAGGAGATGGCGGGCGAGTTGCGACATGCGACGGGAGCGCAGACCACCTTGTCGGTTGATATACGCAACAGTCGCAGTGTTGTCCGTGCGGACCAGTACATCTTTGCCCCGTAACCGCGCTTTGAGGCGGCTCAGAGCAAGATGCACTGCTAGCAACTCGAGGCAATTGATATGCCAATGCAGGTGCGGGCCCGTCCAAACCCCTGACACTGCATGCCCGTTGTACGTGGCTCCCCAGCCCATGGCAGAGGCATCCGTGAAAACCACAGCGTGCCTGGACACCTGTTCCAGGGGCACTCCGGCCCGAAGGAACGAGGGGTCTGACCATGGACTGAAGGACTGGCGGCAGGCCGGTGTGATGCTCACCCGGTGAGTGCCGCGTTGCCACGCCCATCTCGGGACTCGGCCGTGTAGCCAATGCTGAAGCGGTCTCATATGAAGCAGGCCGAGCGGTGTTACTGCCGCAGCGGCCGCCATATGCCCCAGGAGCCTCTGAAATTGTTTCAGTGGAACCGCCATCCTGCCTTGAAACGTGTTCAGGCAGCTCAGCATCGACTGGACACGCTCCTCCGTGAGGCGCGCTGTCTGTTCGACCGAATCCAACTCCATACCGAGAAAAGAGATCCTCTGCACGGGGGCGAGTTTGCTCTTTTCCCAGTTGACCCGAAGACCCAACTGGCTGAGGTGTCTGAGCACCAGGTCCCTGTGTTCGCACAACTGATCCTTGGACTGTGCTAGAATGAGCCAGTCGTCGAGATAGTTGAGGATGCGAACGCCCTGTTCTCTCATGGGCACAAGGGCCCCCTCCGTGACTTTCGTGAAGACACGGGGGGACAGGGACAGCCCGAAGGGCAGGACTCTGTACTGATATGCTCGACCCTCGAACGCAAAGCGCAGAAACGGCCTGTGTCGAGGAAGAATCGAGACATGAAAGTACGCGTCCTTCAGGTCGATCGCTGCAAACCAATCTTGGGGACGGATGCATTCGAAAATGCGTTTCTGCGTGAGCATCTTGAACGGTAGCTTGTGGAGGCTCCGATTCAGGACTCGCAGGTCCAAGATTGGCCGTAACCCACCGGTTTTCTTGGGTACAATGAAGTACGGGCTGTAGAAGCCGGTCTTCATATCGGCTGGAGGGACCGGCTCTATCGCGTCCTTCGCCAGTAGGACAGCGATTTCCGCACGCAGGACATGGGCATCTGCAGCATTCACCGAGGTGAAGCGGACGCCCTTGAACCTGGGGGGGCGCCGGGCGAACTGAATCGCATAGCCGAGCCTGATGGTCCGAATGAGCCAGCGAGACGGACTGGGGAGCTCTAGCCAGGCTCGCAGAGACCGTGCAAGCGGGACCATAGGGACCACCGGCGTACCCACGGTGGGGCAGCGAGGTGGAATGCAGGTACCGGGCTGGGGCGGCTGTCTCGTGGAGGCGGCCCGCAGCGAGGTGAGAGTGTGCTGTGCAACACTTACCTGATTCCACAGGTGGGCAGGAGGAACGTGAGGAGGTCGTCCACTGCTGCCCGCTGGCGAAGGGGGAGGATGAGTGTGGTCCGGCGTTTGACCGGCCACAACTCTCCGAGCCCCCTGAGGACCCAGAGATGGAGGAAATTGCTCTTTTATTGAAAATTTGGGTACCGCTGGGGCTGAGCCCAGCGGCGGAACAGAAACAAAACGGAACACAAAATTCTCCTCCCGGCCCTCCTCCGGGGGATGGAGCGGTGCGGTCACCGTCTCCAGAAGAGCAGTCCTCCCCATCTCCGGGTCGCCCGTCTCAGGGCCGCTTGCCCTTGCCCCTGCCTTTGCCACCTCTCTTGGCAGGAGCCTGGACGGGCTGGGCGGCCTGCTTGCGCCCGGCTCCACGACGTCGCTTGGGTGGAGGCTGCTGCTGCGACGCGGGAGCGGAGGCAGACGCAGGCGGCCGCCCTCGGCGACGAGCAGACTGAGGTGCTGCCGGCGGCGGGGTGGAGACAGCAGCTGACCGCCGTGGCAGGATGTGACTGATGGCCTCAGTCTGCTTCTGTGCGGCCGAGAACTGCTGGGCGAAGTTCTGGACCGCGTCGCCGAAGAGGCCGGTCTGGGAGACGGGGGAGTTAAGGAACCTGATCTTGTCGGTCTCCCTCATGTCTGCCAGACACAGCCAGAGATGGCGTTCCTGGACCACCATAGTGGACATCGCACGACCCACGGCCCGCGCCGTAACCTTCGTCGCACGAAGCGCGAGGTCCGTTGCGGTTCTCAGTTCTTGGAGAACTGCGGGATCGTGACCACCCTCGTGCAGGTTCTTCAGTGCCTGGGCCTGATGAACCTGC
This sequence comes from Gobio gobio, assembly GCF_949357685.1. Classification (NCBI taxonomy): domain Eukaryota; kingdom Metazoa; phylum Chordata; class Actinopteri; order Cypriniformes; family Gobionidae; genus Gobio; species Gobio gobio. The sequence continues at coordinate 18,814,053 of NC_137117.1, read as the reverse complement.
AACAACGCCATAGCGTGTAAGGCGGAGCCTGCCTCTCCACAAGCCTGGTAGGCCTTTCCGATCAGATCGGACGAGTACCTACAGGCTCGAGAGGGGAGACACGGGTTCCCCCTGGATGTGGAGTTAGGGCACAGTTGCATAGCAACGGCCCGTTCCACGGGAGGAACCTGCGTGTAACCCTTTGCAGGTCCGCCATCGAGGGTGGTGAGGGAGGAGGATCCACTGGGCCGGTTTCGGGCAGTAAAAGGTGCCGTCCACGACCTAGTGAGCTCCTCGTGCACCTCCGGGAAGAAAGGAACCGGGGTGGGGCGCTGAGAACCAGCACGGGCCACCCCGAGAAACCAATCATCCAACCTTGAAGGTTCGGGACACGGTGGAGGGTTCCACACGAGCCCGATCTTCTCGGCGGCCCGGGAAAGCATGGCCATCATCTCCGGATCCGTATCGGGCACAGCGGATCTTCCCGAAGGAGCCCCCTGCGCCGACACGTCATCTCCAGAGAAGTCTGACCCTCCCTCCGATGCAGCGATGGACATCTGATCATCAAGGGGAGCCCCGAAGGATACGGATGGTGCACATCTCGAGGACGGCCCACCACGTTCCGACGGCAGCTCTACTGGCTGCGGAGTGCGTGAGGGATGAGGGTTCCCCGGGGGTTGGTTCCCTGGGGGAAGCGCGCTCACCGTAACCCTCAAATCACCCGCGCTACTGCCTGAAGTAACCCTCTGTGGAGGGTTAGATCGAGGCAGAGGCACGGGGACTCCACCCCTTGCGAGATGGAGTCTAGACCGCAACTCCGAGATGGTCATGTTCCCGCAGTGAGAACATGAGTCATCCACCAACGCTGCCTCAGCGTGCTGAACGCCCAAACACGAGATACAGCGCTGGTGACCATCCCTTGGTGACAGGTAACCACCGCATCCAGAAACACACAGATAGAATGTCATCTTGAAAAAGACGCAAGCTCTATCTGTGTTTGCTCTTTCAGAAGGACGCTCTCCTTGGTGCTGAAGCACGCAGGGGGCGGGGTCGCGGCGACACAGTCAGGGGGTGGGTGCAGCCTGACGTGCGCGCTCTCTCACACGAAGGCGCTCTCTTACCAGCCGTAAGAACGGCTTTTCAGCGCTCTCCACCTAGCGCACCGAACCAGCTGTGAGAACAGCCTTTGTGATTGCTCTAGACAAACAACACAGAGAGATGATCCGAAAACCACGCGACCGCTGCTGTGCCGTCACACCAACACCGACTGAAGAGATCGCTTCCGAAAGGCGGCTTCCGTCTTCAGTCAGGACTGCGAAGTAGTGAGTGATATCTGGCGTTACCATCTACCACCCGGCTCCGAAGCAAAAGGTTGATTTGATGCAATCACCTGTGTCTCATTTATACCCGCGCGGCGTGGCATGAGCACCTGGTGCAATCATTGCATGCCAATGTGCATTGGCTCGTTTAGTTACACTCGAAGTAGATTGGCTCTCGCGAGCGAGATTCCTATTCGTCGGTACTCCGACGTGGCGTCGAGAGTGACCGACTGAATGGGAACTAAACAATCAGCATAATTAAACAGAATACATAAATTATAAAATATATTTTTTTACCTTTTCAGCTGCAATGGGAAGAAGTCTTGTCAATGAAATGCTTCAAATTCAGTCTCGGATCTGTGTCCAGATGTCCATAAGTACTTAGAAATGACGTACAGCTGTATATAATATTGGGAGTATTCTGCCACTTAAATCTATTTTATGTTTTATGTGTGTTGTAAATTAAAACAGACTATTATAAATGAGAGTTCACTTCCCTTATAGAGCTGTTTAGGTCTGTTTAAAAAAAAACAACTAAATTGCCAACTAATGCAGCATCACCGACTCAGATGCCACTTTCATTTCACTCTCAGTATAATCATGTGTCTGACCAAAAAATATAAGCAAGCATGTCACCTAGTGGAACTTTATGGTATTGTGTTATCACTTGTCTGCATGAATTCACTTTTGGACTGCTGTTCATAGAAGAAACCACTGGAAGATATGGATGTTCACAATAATTGAAACTTTGAAATGATTGAAAGTAAGTAGTTCGAAGTCTCTTTTTTTGTGTTCGACTGTAAAGATAATAGCATTATTTATTGTAGCATTATTGTATGGCATTCATGTGCATTGTATTGCAAAAGACTATTCTATTTTTTTCTGAATTATTTTGAATGATTGTACTCTGTGTAAGAACATGAAACATTCTGTTTAAGATAATAGAGATGTTGAAATGACTTGTTTGCTCCAGCGTCGTTATCTGTCCTTCATTGTAACCGATTTCAAATGGTGCTAGAAACCCCAAAAGACTCTGAACACCAAAAGAAATCAGTCAACCTTGGGTTGAGGACATAGGTCTTGAAGTAAAAAATATGGTCCAGTTTACAGCATGAATGTTGTCAGTTTTCCAGATTAAAAAGTGATGAATTTCCCACCCCAAGAACACTGATTTCAAATGGTGCTAGATTAATTTCATCAGCACTCTAAGACACCACTTGAAACCAGCTTCCAAGAGGAGACATGGTCAGCCTCCGTCGTAGGCCTTCCTTCGACGCCAGGTGCCAAAGTATAATGAAACAGCATCACTCTTAAGATGGGAGGGCTTGAGAAAAAAAAGACAGAAAACAGAATGTTAAAGGGTTAGTTCACCCAAAAATGAAAATAATGTAATTTATTACTCACCCTTGTGCCGTTCCACACCCGTAAGACATCCATTCATCCTCAGAACACAAATTAAGATATTTTTGTTGAAGCTTCACGTAGCAGTGTTTTGAAATCGGTGATCACTATATAAGTCGTTATTTAGTTTTTTTTTTGGCGCACCAAAAATATTCTTGTCGCTTTATAATATTAATTTTGAACCACTATACTCACATGAACTGATTTAAATATGTTTTTAGTAGATTAATGGATCTAAAGAGAGGAAATGTCATTGTTGGTTATGTAGGCCTCGCTGAGCCTTCGGATTTCAACAAAAATATCTTAATTTGTGTTCTGAAGATGAACGGAGGTCTTACGGGTTGTAGAACTGCATGAGGGTGAGTAATAAATGACATTGTTTTCATTTTTAGGTGAACTAACCCTTTAAGTCACATACAAACCACAGTGCAATGTTGAAAGAAACTTCTTCCACTTCTCCATTAATATAATCACACAACTGGCAGTTGCAGCTTTTGGATTTAGGGGAGCTGTCACTGGATCATGTGCCTGGAAACCAAAACAACAAAATGCAAAGGTTTTCTGGTCTGTAAATGCCAAGCGACGAATCCATCTGAAGCTGCAGGAAAATAACACCCTTACGATGCTGATGGCAACCTGCTGTTACATGAGTTTTAATGTCAATGGCAAAATATAAGTATTATGGTTTTAAGAGCAGTATTATTTATAATAAATTTAATAACATTTAATACAATACAATTTTAATATATAATAATATTTAATAAAGTATAAATAATTAATAATATTTTACAATGATTATAATAAATGTAATATTTTAACAAGATTAAATATACATATATTAAGCATATAATGATATTTAATAAAACAATTTATTAATTATATTATAAATATATTATACTATAATTAAATAAACGCATCTATCATTTTAACTCTTTCCCTGCCAGCGTTTAAAAAAAAAGAAGAAGTTGCCAGCCACCGCCAGGGTTTTTGATCATTTTCACAAAAATTAAATAGCCCATACAATATTTTGTTGTATGAGTATCTGAGCATGCAATATAGCAAAAGAAAGAGCAGACCCCCTGCTTTTTAAACGAACAAAGGTTTTATTCTAGCTTTATGCATTCCTTTTTAATCAACACTTAAATATGGGTACGTTTCATAAAAAAAGCAACATTTTTAACAAGAAGCTGAGAAAATCAAGTTTTTGTCAAAGGCTAGATCCAGATCAGATTCAGAGCGATGATCAAACACAGATGGAGTAGATCCATCAACACCTCGAATGCTTCCACAGTCCGTCGACATTTCATTCAGTAACATTTGGCAGTTTTTATTTATATGATGTTTAATGTTGATGATCATGTTATTTTACATATGCATCTGCTTACATACAATCGCTTGTTTTTTTGCGTCTTCTTCGCCTGTGTTTTGATCAGGAGATTCTGTACTCATTTAGAAGATGCGTAATAGCGCCCCCTTGCTTATAACAGTGAAAACCTGGAATATTCTGTTTGGCAGGGAAGCGTTTTCTCACAAATAACGGAAAATTCTGTGTTTGTCGGGGAAAGAGTTAAATGAAGCAAGGGTTTAGTTACCCTTTAAAGCCATGAAGAACATTTTTTTCACATATATTTTTTTGGTGATTAAAGATGAGTTTTAAGCGGTAAAATAGTTGACCACAGGAGGACTTTAAAGTTACATTTTCCTTTTTTTAGAAAGCACAATGTCCATAAACTCATTAGATAGCTAGAAAAACTCTAGCATTCCGTGCTTGGCGGGGAAGCGTTTTCTCACAAATAATGGAAAATTCTGTGTTTGGTGGGGAAAGAGTTAATATAAATCACATTTAATAATAATTTATAATAAACATAATATCTAATACAGTGAAATAAGCATTGTTAAAACATTCACTATAATATGATTAAATATTTCCAATTTTCTTACAAAATATTTTCAATGGCGGCAGCAGCGAAGCAAAATATAAGTACATTACGGTTTTAAGAGCCATTAAAAATAGTATTCATTAATACTATTTATTTAAAAGTAATACTATTTAACAAAATAAAATTTAAATATTTAATAATAACATCAGTATTAGTTATAATAAATTTAATAACATTTAACAATAAAATATTAAAGATATTATTAACAATTGTAATGTTTATAATACATTTTATAATATTTAATAAAGTATTAATAATAATTTTAATATTGATTTATAATAAATGTAATCATATTTAAAAAAATATTAATGGTTGATAATTATTTTAATAATGTTGATATAAAATGTAATAATATTTAGGTAACCATAAACAAAACCATGCAAGACTATGGGTTCACTTGCAACAATCCAACCACAATTTGTTTGTTAAATTATTGATTTATATATTAAACATATAATGATATTTAATGAAAACTAAATTTTATATTATACTAATTATATTACAATTGTATTATACCATAATTAATTATACAAATTCTATCATGTTGAATAAATGTAATAATATCTAATACAGTGAAATAGGCATTGTTAAAACATCTAATATTTCCAATTTGCTTACAAAATATTTCCTCAGAATACGGTGTAGGTATGTATACGGCATGCAGGAGCAAACTGCCAATGCTTACCAGCCAAACCTTCATCAAATAATCTCCATTTACTCTCTATTCTGATCTTTTATAAGGTTTCTTAAGTGCTAGATAGGGCACTCATAACAAGCAAATGCAGTGGCATAATGCCAGTGAATAATGAATAAGCAGGAGACAATGCTGATTTGCAATCTGACTAAGCACATTTGGCTTGGATGAAGAACTGTGAACAGCCTGGTGTTTGTGGGCTTTAAGTGGAAAATTGCAAGCATACAGAAATAATGTACAGTATAGCTTCATACCCATAAGAGATCAATCCCCGCCTCCGTCTCCATAGCTACAGACACTTTACAAACTGAAACCTTTTGTATTTCTCGTGGTAATTTGTAACTTCTCTCAGAAAATGAGAATACTTCTGAATATTGATACCAGACTAATTTATTAACAGCTCCCTCTCAATGCTCTACAGTGGTTCGAGGGCATGGTGAGGAATAAAACAAAGATGAATGCAAATAATAAAATGATATATGCACACGTAGCATGATAAATGTATTATATATTTGATAAAACGATTAACATTAGTTATTGCAAAAACTAACATAAACTAACATAAAAATATATTCTTACAGCAATTATTAGCCTTTGTTAATGTTAGTTAATACAAATGTTAATGTAGTTCACAGTGCATGAACTAATGTTAACAGATACAAATTCTGATCATAATATGTATTAGTAAATGTTGAAATTAACATTTAATAAGATTAAAAAATGCTTTAGAAATATTGTTTAGGGATGCACCGAAATGAAAATTCTGGACCGAAACTGAAACCGAAATGTCAGGATGCACTTGGCCAAAAACCACAATTGAAAATAAATAATAAATTAACAATCAATTAATTAATCAAACGTATCTAATATTCAATGACAATAAACTGCAATAACTTGTTTACATGACAGATTTAATTAAACATAAGACATCACTAACAGATTAAGTAAAAATATAACGAATTTGTAATACAATATATTAGCCAAATGCTCTTCTCTAGAGTTTTTCTAGCTATCTAATGAGTTTATGGACATTGAGCTTTCTTAATGTAAATGTAACTTTAAAGTCCCCCTGTGGTCAATTATTTTACAGCTTAAAACTCATCTTTAATCATCAAAAAAATGTATGTGTTTTCACTGTTATACGCTAGGGGCGGTATTACGCATCTTCTGAATGAGTTCAGAATCTCCTGATCAAAACACAGGCGAAGAAGACGCAAAAAAAAAAACAAGCGATTGTATGTAAGCAGATGCATATGTTAAATAACGTGATCATCAACATTAAACATCATATACATAAAAAATGCCTAATGCTACTGAATGAAATGTTGACCCAGGACGAGTTAAAGGACTGTGCAAGCATTAGGGGTGTTGATGGACTCCATCTACTCTGTTTGATCATCGCTCTGAATCTGATTTGGATGTAGTCTTTGACAAAAATGTGATTTTCTCAGCTTTTTGTTCAAAATGTTGCTTTTTTAATGAAACTTATCTATATTTACGTGTTGATAAAAAAGGAATGCATGAAGCTAGAATAAAATCTTTGTTTGTTTAAAAGCAGGGGGTCTGCTCTTTCTTTTGATATATTGCATGATCAGATATTCATACAACAAAATATTCTATGGGAATTTTTGGGAAAATTATCAAAAACCCTGGCGGTGGCTGGCAACTTTTTTTTAAAAACGCTGGTGGGGAAAGAGTTAATATACGCGGATATGCAAATAAGCCCTGCCTCCACACACTCACACCAGCTCAGAGATCCACTCGGTCAACTTAACTGTAGTAATTCTGCATAATGGAAAGTGGAAATACTGGTTTAATTCAGCCGTATACACTATATTGCCAAAAGTTTTGGGGTGCCTGCCTTTACATGCACATGAACTTTAATGACATCCCATTCTTAATCCGAAGGGTTTAATATGGAGGTGGCCCACCCTTTGCAGCTATAACAGTTTCAACTCTTCTGAGAAGGCTTTCCACAAGGTTTAGGAGTGTGTTTATGGGATTTTTTTGACCATTCTTTTAAAAAGCATTTGTGAGGTGAGGCACTGATGTTGGTCGAGAAGGCCTGGCTCGCAGTCTCCGCTCTAGTTCATCCCAAAGGTGTTCTATCAGGTTGAGGTCAGGACTTTGTGCAGGCCAGTCAGGTTCCTCCACACCAAACTCACTCATTCATGTCTTTATGGACCTTGCTTTGTGCACTGGTGTGCAGTCATGTTGGAACAGGAAGGGGCCATCCCCAAACTGTTACCACAAAGTTGGGAGCATGAAATTGTCCAAATTGTCTTGGTATGCTGAAGCTTTAAGAGTTAATTTCACTGGAACTAAGGGGCCAACCCCTGAAAAACAACCCACACCATAATCCCCCCTCCACCAAACTTTACACTTGGCACAATGCAGTCAGGCAGGTACCGTTCTCCTGGCTACCGCCAAACCCAGACTCGTCCATCGGAGAAGCGTGAGAGAAGCGTGATTTGTCACTCCAGAGAACACGCGTCTCCACGGCTCTAGAGTCCAGAAGCGCTGTGCTTTACACCACTACAACCGACGCTTTGCATTGCACTTGGTGATGTAAGGCTTGGATGCTGCTCTGCCATGGAAAACCCATTCCATGAAGCTCTCTACGCACTGTTCTTGAGTTCATCTGAAGGCCAGATGAAGTTTGGAGGTCTTTAGCTATTGACTTTATTTTTATTTAATTATTTCCACTTGGTTATAATACCACTAACAGTTGACCGTGGAATATTATTATGGGACTTATTGCACAGGTGGCAACCTATCACGGTGCCATGCTTGAATTAACTGAGCTCCTGAGAGCGACCCACTTTCTTTCACAAATGTTTTTATAGAAGCGTCTGCATGAGGTGCTTGATTTTATACACATTTGGCCATGGAAGTGATTGGAACACCTGAATTCAATGATTTGGAGGGGTGTCCCAATACTTTTGGCAATATAGTGTGTGTTTAAACTAGAAACTGATTCATGAATTATATAGGCCTGTCTACAAGTCGATGTATCAGAATGGTAATGCCTTTTATGTATCGCTCTTTACAACGTTGGACACATAACAGTAATTAATATGATTAGCCTTTTGCTTGACTAAATTATCAAACAGCTAATAATGTGTTGCTAATGTTAAACCATGTTCCCGTTCCACATCTCAGTCTGCCTTCTAAACAGCAGTATTCTTAGAAACGCTTTGAACAACTTAGAACATCAGTGGAGAAAGGCATATAGGCCTAGATCATCATAACATCGTAAAATACATCATATACATAATTCACCCCCTATATTGCTAACTGTACATGATTTTTCATCGAAAAATATACCTGGATAACCTGGCTTCTCTTGAGACTACCCTCAATCAGATCATAGTAAATGATATGCTAAAGCCCCGTCCGCATGTTGACCTGATTGGTTACGAGGTAGTTTGTGTCGTCCGAAACACCGATTTCAAACCGCCTTTTTGAGACCGTCTTTGGTTCACAACAGTTTTATACTCAGCAATGGTGTTGACTTATGAATTTGTACATAGTTTGTCTTAAAGCATATTAAAAACACCACATAGACATATATACGACATTAAAAACTTAAGTGACATTGTATACCCAACAAGCTGTTTTACTGACGTTTTTCTCCGGTTGAACTTGATCAGCGCTGCCGCTTGAATTGAGGCGGGTACAGTGATCTGTCATGCAGTATTAAAGAGCGCCAAAACGTCATTTATTGTTTGCATTTCATAATGAAATTGGAAGAATTTTAAAGTTGAGACTTTGCTTCATATTAAAATAGTAGCAAAGCACAAAACCTTTAGAGATTATTAGATGGTAGGCGCGCTACAAATGTTACGTGAAGTTTCGTTCACGCATCAACAAAAAACAGCTCAGACTAAAAGATATTAGATTTAAGAAACCATATTATTACTGATTAAAAATCGAGAAATTAATATTATCAATCCAGAGCTATAGTGTTCACAATCTGAGTAACTTCAGTGATTTAGCATTAGGCTTTGTATCAGTAGAAACCCGGTAGTATATTCAAATTTTGGTACTTTCCCCCCTCATATTCCCCATGAGAGAGAATTATGCATTTTATTTCTGGAAAAAAAATCCTCTGATGACGCAAATATCGTCATTTTGCGTCATCTGAGGATTTTTTGGCCAGAGGCTAAAGACTACAGCCACTAGATGGAGCTGTTCCGCATGTTATCAACCCGCCCACAAGGGGAGAGATCTCTCGCACAGAATGTAAGACACAGACGGCCGCACGGACATAACGGAGCGATGCAGAGCAAAGTAAGTGTTTCAACTTTTCAATGAATTCCTGTGATAGTTTAGCTTCCATATGCGATCTGAAAACGTGCCAGACTGGCGCTTAACGTTAACGTTACCTCAGCTCTGCTCAGCTCTTCGTGTGAATGAAATCTGACACTGCTGTGTCTGTGCCGTGACTTTCGTTCGGCTCACTCACACTTTATTGAAAAGACACGTTCAGTTTTTCATTGTAGTGTTTATTCTCTAACTGAACGAAATGATTGTATTACTATGAAGATCAAAACGACGGTGCACGGAGTGGCCTCGTAGGGCAGCGAAGCAAGTGCATTCTGGGAGATGTTGTCTTTCATCCACATGAGACAAAAATACATTTTGTCTCTTTTCTCAGTCTAGAAGGCACCAAATTCAAAAATAATTTCACATTTCTACTGCATAAATGACCCAGTTGAAATACAAAGCTTAATGCTAAATCACTGAAGTAACCCTTTACCTGTCGTAGCTTATCCACGTTGTGTGCACAAAATAGACGCTGAACATAGTAAAAACGTGCCATGATCGGAGCTGAAATGTCGGCGCATCCCTTGTACTGTTTACTATTAGTTAATATTAACTAATGTAGTAAACCAATGTTAACAAATGAAACCTCACTCTTAAGTGTTACCTAACTGCACAGGTCCAACAATAGCCTATACAGAAAGGCTAAATGTTTAATTTCAAAATTATTTTTTGTTTACTTTTTACATGAACAATGTGAACAATTGAACTGTGTTAGGTTGTAAACTTTAGGTCCTGATGCAAAACCAGTTGAGCACCACGGCTCTAGAGAATGCCCTGTATGCTTAGAGCAGTTTCATCTGTCACTCAGTGGCACAAGTACACAGGCTGGGAATGTGAGGCAGCGCCTACGCAGGCAAAACAGGAAAGATTTAAGAGCAAAAGCAGGTCAGCATACATGACCAAAATCAATGCATTCAACCATGTTAAAATGTCATTTGCTTGGCTTTTAAAATCGATAGAGACAGATCGAATAATATAAAAAAAATGGTTTTTAACCTCAAGTACTCACTAGACCTGTGGCAAGGAGGATCGAGCTTCTCTATAAAGGAGATTGTTCATGTGTTTTGCTGCCTCCACCACCGCAGTCTCTTCAAAATGAAGTGAGCGCAGGAAATGGAGCAATCTGGAAGGGAGATTCCTGACGCCAGCATTCGGCGAGGGTGTGGCGGCAGGTACTGCTCTGTAGACTGACGCTTGCCATGTTTTTTTTTCTTCTTTACGTATCTGCGTCCACAGAGCCAAACCCTTTGGTTCCCACTCACCCGACATATATCCCTCAACTTTATAACAACCTCCTTCTAAATCTTGTTTTAAATCCTAAATCTTTTAAAGTGTCCCTTCCTACATACTGATTAAGAATCCAATTCACGGAATGTCAAAATATTTCTTCTGCCTTATTTTGTTTGCTCAAAGCCTGCATTCTGTGTTTGCTTTGAGCCGTATGGCAGAGCTGAAACATGCCCCAGGAGCTCGGTAACCCTTATCTGGCTGATAGGACAGAACTCGTGGGAGTTTCCCAACCGAGAGGAGAGCTTGGCGACAGTTGCTGTTTAGAGGTATCTGGTTGCCCCTCTCACTTTCTTCTGCCTGTTTGTTTTCCTTCGACCTGTTGTGCAATATTTATAAAAGACTTAAGAGGGCCAACTTTGTTTTTCTGATAAATGGAAAAGAAAAAATTTAGTAAATAATGAAAAAAGTCATAATATGGCCATACAAATCTATCTATCTATCTATCTATCTATCTATCTATCTATCTATCTATCTATCTATCTATCTATCTATCTATCTATCTATCTATCTATCTATCTATCTATCTATCTATCTATCTATCTATCTATCATTTAAAATTTATTTCATAAATATTAAAAATAAATATATGTCGACCAAAGTATTTAGACACAAATTGCATTTAAAAATAGTGAATGTCATTGCAAAAAATAGAAGCCTTTGGTTTGATAATTTAATGCAGTTAAATCCATATAAATTCTAAATATGTCCAAAAACGTTTTGTGGTTCAAAATTCTATACATTGCCTATAAGTTCAAAAATGCAGGTATACTTTCAATATGCAATTTAAAAGTAAACTATTGGATCAAGACAAGAACAGCTTAACATTTTTTTTACAATTACAATTCACCGGAAAAAAAAATAACGTATATAAAAGTAAAGATGAGTTCTTGGAATAAATAGTCTACACTGACACCGATATCACACGGTGCAACAACACCAGGCTGAACATCAGGGAAAAACAGCGCGAGTTAAAATCTGCGTCACAGCCCGATCCTCAGCCCAGACGCCTGTGGGTTAACTTCATCCATAAAAAGCCCCTCCCACATGATAGGGAGGATGAGGTAGACGAGGATGCAATCCCCTCTGGCCCTCTGGTGCCACCAACGTTTGCCAGAGCTCCGGTCTGTGGCGTCTAATGCAGCATTAACAGCTGCAGTGCAGGCCTCTGCCTCACACACACAGACACACACATTCGGACATAACCTGGGTACAGCGCAGCTCGACACGCAACAGGTTTCAGGCCAGGACTGTCTCCCTAATAGGACAGATCACTGTTTTGATACTGCTTGTCTAAACAAGAAGCTCAGTGGCCAACTAGGAAAAGAAAGAGGGCAACTGATCGACTGTGACAAATCAGGAGGGATTAAAAAAAAGTGAGATCATACAATCCTTCGATATAATGAAACAGCTTATGCTTAACTAGACCATATTGTGTACATGATGTGCTGAAAACTTGGGTTACAATCTGTATGATAATTAACCTTAATTATTGCTTAAAACTACATGTGTGGAATACAAAAGACGATATTTTGAAGAATGTTTTGACCATACAATGAAAGCGAATGGGAACTGAAACTGTTTTGTTACCAACATATCTTATTTTTTGTTCCACAGAAGAAAGAAAGTCACACAGGTTTTGAAAAGACTATTCCTTTAAACTGCATTAAATCATTGTCTCATCCTCACTTTCGTTACAAAGATATTTTTGAAGGATGTTGGAGCCCATTGACTTTCAATGCATGGACAAACAACATAAACATTCTTCAAAATACCTCCTTTTGTGTTCCACAAAAAAGAAAAAAGGTGCACATTTACGGGTGGATTATTCCTTTAAATAAAACACTTTTGCATTTTTCCATAGTGAAGTTCTACCAAGTAACAGCTCTCCAAAATAACAACACTGTAACGTAACAATGAATCAGAACCAACTGGTTGTTTGAGTAATCACAAATGATAACATTACCTTGCAGCCAATACGATTATTCCCTCCAGCTGCTTTCCAGGACTAATCCAATGGGATTTGGAGCTGCGAAAAAGTCGGAAGCGAACACCGGCGCCTGATAGGAGCAGAGCTCTCTCACTCATCTCTCTGATGCAGGCTGCATTAGGAAGTCTAGCGCATGTGAACTGGACGCCTGCCAGTGCACAGTCACCAAGAGAGCAAGGTAAACAATCTCTCTCCCTCTCTCTCTCTCTCATTCTAGTTCTTTCTCTGGATCCCTCCCATGACATTTAGATCATTTTTATCAACGTGACCCTCCTCAGGACACAGTTTAACCCTCAAATTGAAGGTGAGATGCAGAGAGAGAGAGAGAACAAGAGGTTTAAACAGTCAGGCACTGAAAAGAAAGTGTAGCAAATATGACTGCGTCACCACTTGTTTCTCGTAACTCTGCAGAAACAAATGTTGTTGATGGAGGTGTGACGTCTGCCCTCTTCCCTGCCAAAAGAGCACAAATTTAGCTGAAGCACCACTTCCACCTGCTCTTCTATCATCCTACCCAATATACAGGGTATAAAACACATAAAGTAAGTCGCCTGTTATGATGTCTTACGAAGCCAGAGACTGATTTCAGATCAGCCTGACAGTGAATAGCCTGTTATATATCACTTACCTGTTATGAGGAGCCAGAAAAGATGTAACGTATATCGGTATCAGTATCAACCGTAAATATGCGTATTGCGATTACGGTTCTGACACTTGTGGTATCCGATGCGTTGGCTTAGAATACAAGGTAAACAGCTGTATTTACGTCAACAGCTACAACTATTCTAGTATATCTCAGGAACCTTAGAGAGCAGCGTTTGTTTTACTATTGCTTTTGTATTGTTGTTTTTATTGCCCCGTACACACCTCGCGACGCCATCACATGCCCAGCAAACGTCGACACACACGACGAACCGCACAACATTCGAGAAACTCGATCACGTTCTCAGCATCCATGTTGGAGCTGCGGTTGTGGAGAAACGAACTAAAATGTGAAATCAGAGAGAGTGGGAGAGAAAAAGAGATGGAGAAGACGAGGATGAAAGGCGGACGAGCAGACGAAAGGGCTGGGATACACTCACAGGTAGGAGAAAAGCACACATGTCCGAATCCTCTCCTCCAAGCTGCTGTTTTCCTCTCGACGTGAAAAAGTGACGTAGCAACTAATCCAAAATCTCTCTCTCTCTCCCTCACTCCCTCCCTCCCTCTCTCTCCACCAGACCTCCACCCTCTCCTGCTCGCTCTATTTTCATCTTGTTGCAACAGCAGAATCGCTGCTGTTTTTTTCAGACAGACACATGTCTACACAAATAGATCGCTAATAGATGCATACAAGCGCGTTCATTGTGATCGCAGAGACAGATAGTTGCCGCAAACGCTCCCACAATCCTTCTGTCTCCTTCTCGCTCAGTTTGTCTCTCTCACTCATTGTGACGCAGCACTTAATTCTTGGGTCTGTTTCGCTCTGTGTTATGACCACACAAACGCAGCATCTCGAAAAATCCACATAACGAGTGGGAAAGTGAAAGACTGAGAGCAAGAGAGGCAGAGGCACTATATTACAGTTGGTGTCCTCCTCTCCCCTCTGTCCTCCTATAACTGTTTCTCTACCCATCAGCCCCCCCCCCCCCCCATATATCTTCAGCGTCTCATCTGCGTATCTGAGAGACGCGCTGGTGTCTCGGTGAACTGAGATGACGGCGCTCATGTGATCACCTGACAGCCTGCAGCTTTTAAAGGCACATCGCAGAGCTCGGTTTCAGTTATGTAACAACTGGGCTGTTTTGTTTCTCGTGTTTTTAATCTCGGCCCATTTGCTCTGCCTGTTTAAAATATCCAGGCTGTCGGGGGACGGCTAAATCAGATAAAATGGGCAGGGACGGAAAGAATCTTGAATCTATGAACATCACAAGTGACGTCTAATAAAGTAACACCATTCCATCACTCGGACGGATTAGCGAAATAGACGTGATAAACGACTACACGATTAAAAGAAAACGAGAAACTGTTGAATCATGAGTAGGCACATCAGTAGACATCATAGACTTCTTCCTGTTTTATGACTACAGATCTGTAACCATGGAGACAGACAGCAGAACAACATGGATTATGTCACCATATTCAAAACAGAAATGGTGGTACGGATGAGGGGAGGGTAAACGTTGATAATCGCATTTGAAATTAAAATATGTTGCATTAAATAGTAATTGAATAATACATATTTTTTATTTATATATTAAGTTATAATTAATTAATTATTATAAAAATAAAATAAGGCCTTTTTAAGTAACAAGAGGTCAGAATGATTAATACATTCATAAACTCTTGATACAAATATTACATTAAAAAATTGAATATTTATGAACTATATCGATAACATAACAGGATATGGCTAAAATTGCTCCATGCTCAGAGTAACCTGACACACTTTAATACACACCACAGTTCCCAGCATGCTCCTACTTATGACATCTCAATCTAAGAGTGGAAGTGAGGCAGGTCAGCTGGCAGGGTGCATGGCAGCCCGCAGTCTATAATGACACACCACCAGCGAATCATAATCCTCCACTGTGCCCCAGTATATATGTTAGATTGAGAGATGACCACAGTATGAAACGCTACACTGTAAAGTATTATGCTATTCCGATATATCTTTCATAACATTTGTCTTTAAGTAATCAAATATCTGCTTCACGTCTAAGGAGGAGCTTCAATGTCTCCCTAATGGCTTTTTGAACCACCGCTCATCTCATTACAACTTGGCACCAGAACAATGTCAACTGTGTATTGATTAAGGCATACTAAGTATGCAAGAAGATACAGACCTATGGAAAACAGACTCTACAATTAACTAGAACCAACTGGTTGTTTGAGACAGAAATAACGTTCATTCGTCTATACGTTGGGCTGCTTTTCTGAACGCAAACCTAGTCACAATTCACAGTGCATTTCTACCCAAGCTGTGTTTCAATCTATTTGTGTCCGGGGATATCAGGACAGCTATTATGCAACATTACAGTTATGAGGGCATCTGTTATGCTGATGGCTGGTATGACTTCCTCAATCAATTTGATGTGCATCATTGTAAATAGTGTTGCAAAATTGCAGGTTAGCATATGACAGGGAACTTAAATATAGTTCCCTGTTGTATAATAAATCGTGTATTAAAATTAGTGCTGTCAAATCGATTAATCACATCCAAAATAAAGGTTTGTGTGTGTACTGTGTATAATTTACGGGTTGATTTATATACACACATTATATTTATATATAAAATATTTATATATAATATAAATATATATACCGTATATACATGCAAATATTTCTTAAATATATACATGAATGAGTGTGTATTTATTTATACATAATAATTATACACAGTACACACAGATATGTGTGTGTGTGTGTGTGTGTGTGTGTGCATAAACACAAACTTTTACTTTGGATGCGATTAATAGATTTTGACAGTACTAATTAAAATAAAATTTTATTAGTTTGCATGCGGGTCTGGTTATGACCAAACAAAATGTGTATATTTATGGTTGTAATTGACAGTTTGTATAAATTATCTCAAATTTCAAAATAATTCTCTTTGCTGTAAATTCCTGTTAAGTTTCCAACTTGGAATATTTCCAAAACTCCCCAGCTTAACTTCTCATGGAAAGTTACCGGAAGTGTTTTGCACCTTTGCAAGCCTAAATGTAAATAACATGAAGCAATAAATGCAGAGTTGAATTGCAGTTCACGCAGTAAATAATACCAGAAAATGGGAGATTTCTTCTCTCAGAATCAATAAAAGAAACTATAGCTTTCCTAATCTGTGCTGAGACCTACAAGTCAAATAAAATATTATAATAAAATACACACACACATTATATATATATGTAAATATATAAATGGATTACATATATAATATATAAAAAAGAAACAGGAAGTCTTGGGCAAAATCCAGTCATTCCAGTAGGAATCCACGCGTTTGGGAGTTTTATGATGGTGAAAAAGTTCCCCATTCAGATTTCCCTCATATTCAAGTTAATCATGTGACTTCGCCACAATGACCAACGGAAACCTGCTTGGTTTGAAAGTGACTTCTGTGTGAGCTGTGCTTTTTACATCGCTACACTGTATAGACAATTGAATTTTGCCCACAAAATTTCACTAATGTGACCGCACCTTTATGCTGAGAATAGACTGTCAACTCAAGTTGCATTCAGTCCGAACAAACAAATTGCTTGTCACTGGAAACTTCTATAAGGACAACTAACAGAACAACAAATGTAATTTGTTTGATTGTTTTAACAAACTTTTAATTTTAGTACTAGCTCACTAATAGTTCACAGTCTTGAATGGAGAATAATCAATCCTAACACCTTTGAGGTTTGTTACTAAACTTACTTTCATCTCTTTGAACCCTTCATTTTACCCCAAAGTCCAACCAATGAGTAGATTATTATCCGACAGAATTGGCCAACAACGTCAAACAAAGGTGCTTTTTTAAAAAGAAACATTATCTCTTTATCTTTCTCAATACAACATGAAATCACATGTTTGTCTCACCATTTCACACAGGATATAACAACAGTGCATGCTAACTTACGTCCTTCCTGTCTGCTAATAATGAAGTTGTCATTAGCAGCAAGCAGCAGGTGGGTTAATTTTAGCAGCATCATCTTTACATAGCACTTCCAGTCAGCTTAATCTCTATCAGTTGGGGAGCCTGGCCGACTGACTACACATTGACCCTGAATGATGCACTTTTTAATATAGCTTCCAAAGTGTCCGCTCAAATAAAGCCTTTGCAAAATAAGAGAAATGAAGTGAAAATAAGAGAAATGCCATGACAGCTGATTCTCGTGCCATCAAGGAGTTTTATATGAGGTTATAATACACAGTGAGGGTGAATTCCCATTATTTAAATTTGACGAAGGGAAACGTTGATATGGCTAACCCAATTCTGCTTATTAGGTTTGGGTGGATGAAACGGCAGATTGCCCCTGTGTTTGTTGTAAATCTATACAAAAATAATCTGAATGTTTGCTAATATGTGAACACAAACCTTTAAAAGTGTTGCGGTCGTTCTTCATCCTGGATTCACTACAAAACAAAAATAAATAGGTACAAATTGATATAAAACACATTTAAATACACACACACACACACATATATATATATATATGATGAAGCAACATTCAAAATATTTATTTAACATATGTATTGAACGTTTTCAATAAATATAAAAAAACATGTATTTAAATCATTTAATTATGTAATTTCTTTCAAATAAAAAAAGACAACTTTGGTCACCCCAATGTTCAAGACATAGTTACGCACGGCCTTGAATTATTATACTAATTTGTAATTTTAGCTGATGCTCTAGGTACAATGACAGTCCCATAAAGCAACCTGAGGTTAAGTGCTTTTATCCAGTGGCACAGTAATGACCTCTTGTGGGGTTTGAACCTATAACCTTTCAGTTACCTGTTCAGATCCATAGCCAATGCTTTCCAGTCAGTGCTTCACTGTGAACTGTACATATCAAATTAAATAAATATAAAATGATAAAAAATAAAGTAAACGTAAATAAATCGATTTTTAGTGTGAAATAAATAGGCCTATATTTTTTAATGTACTTAAAGATAAATACATTTAGTTATTTAAACATATTAGTTAAATATATAATGAATATGAAATAAATAAGGCTATCATGTAAATAAATAAATAAATTCCTCTCAAGGCAATAACTAATCTGTACAGTCAGTCGCAAAACCGCGCCACCCAGTGGCAGAGAAAAAAACATGCCTGCTTTGTTTACATCAGAAATAAAAGGTGCGCACTTGACTAAAAACACCATTACCTGAGAAATAAGAGAGGTAAAGCTCCTATATTTACCTCATGGAACAGCAAACAACCAGGAATGAAGATAAGGACCACAGAATCAATAGGTTACATAAACCCAGTCATATAGCCTATTATAATGAACAAACATTACCAAGTCTGAACAAGCCTTTCATGCAAATCTGAGGTTATTTGTATTCTCATGACAGCAGCAAACTTATTTGGTTAATCGACTGATGTCTGTCCGGAAACTTTATGTTTTATGAAAAGAAAAGAAAAAACAACCGAGCTCACCTGTTAGATGGTATTCCTGCCTGTTCTGTTCATGATGAAAACATTACATGGGTCAGGGCAAAGCACACTGGGATGTAAATAAGAACTGCGTAACATCCTATCCTTGCCATGCCAAGTAGGCTAGGCCACACACATACACACACACATACATACATACACACACACACACACACACACACCTTTGTCGCAGCAGAACCCTCCTCTTCCCTGCAAACCCCACCTAGATTTGTTTCTTTCTAAGAATCACCTGTATATTTAACTATGGATAACATTTCCATGGAAACATCAGTCAAGGTATTCCTATAGCATCTCAATACATCATTGGCAGCGTCCGTATAATGCAGCAAATCAGGACAGACTGGTTTAATGAGCTTAATACCAACATATATTATATTTTTCAAATAATAAATACACGAGTTTGTCTTAGACCATGAGACAAAAGCTCATCAACTTGTCACACATGACAGCTTTTCCTGAAGGTGGATTATTTATAATAACGCATCGCCCAATGTAAAGCACTTCACAACTTTAGTACGTAGAAAATACCCCACTAACCTGAACAAACGTGCCGTTGGGTTAGTCGATCTCTTACTGCTGTCAAACGATGGATGATGTTGGCTTGAGCTGCATTTTTCAGTGGTAAAGCGTCTTGTTGCCGAACAGCGATTACATGGAATGTTCTACAGCGCTGCAGCGAGGCCCCGCCCAGTTTCACACACCCCCGTTTTCTGATTGGCTGCCCGTCTAAAACGCAAAATGTCGTCAGCAGAATCACATGCTTTTGACGCATGTTTACAAACACTCGAGCGAATCACATGTCGCAGAGCCGTATTGACATGTTTCGCGACTCCTGGGCTATTAGGACTGTTAGAAGAGGCATTTCCCTTTGCGCTACATTTTGGTGTGCGACGTGCCGTTGAAATCGTGCGACAAATTTGAGTGTCCTGTCATCGAATGTGACTACACTACGCCCCCTGCAAGAAAAAAGGCGTTTCCACTCTGCTGGTGAAAGGCTTACTGGCTGCAAACATGACCAACATGCTTTTAATTTCCGATGTAAATGTCGTTTTGATATTTTTTCTAATCTGACAGGGAAAGCACAAAACAGAAAGGACCTCCTTACTGTTTTTTGTGCTAATCACGTTCACATTAACATAAAAAACACTGTTTTGACATTCATGGTGGTGTAAAGGGGCCCTTTCTGTTTTGCTTTACCTGATAATTGAATCAAAATGACGGTTACATCGGAAATAATATGATTTACTAGTATGTATGATGTAGGCCCTAATATACAGTATAATTAAATTTGATTTGAACTATCATGACAAAATAATAGGCATCTATACAACGTGTACTGTCTTTCCAGCTGCATTTTCCCTCTTAATAAAGAAAATGAACATGCCTAATATCCTCCTGGGACCCGCGAATAGACTTTTGTCCACTATAGTGGACATTATATTTTTAGTGAATTTCTCTCGCATCTTACACGTCACAGTTTTAAGTCTGGATGTCCTGTAACTAGCTTTGCAGAGATACCAAATGTTTGGCGGTTTCCGCAGGACAACAACTTCTTTTTGGTCTTTAAAAACGGCTTACATTAATGTTAAGCACTCTTATGGAAATATGATAATATTTGTATTCATTATAATTCAAATCTGATTCATTTTCAAATTGTTTGTTATAAATCAACATCTCAGGAAAATGTTATTTGGTTTCTAATCAAAATATGACTTTCTGTTACAAAACAGGGCATTCATTTCATTAATGTCCACTGTAGTGGACGCCAGCCAGGACTTGAATCCTGTTTATCAGGCATTTTGGAGACCTAACAAGTGAAAAGGGAAAGAAATTACATATCAATATTCCTATGGAATATTAGATATTATTATGAAAATGTTGCCAATTATTACTCCCATTATTACACTTCTTTTTTCATTACATGTTGCACCAAGAACACATTACTGTGCAAATCAGATGCAGTGTATAGATACATTGTATTGAATGGGAAAATCCAAGTATGGCCATTTTATGGTATATCAAGGCATTTCGTTATTTCTTTTATAACATAGTTCAGAATCATCTTTAAACAATCCTGAAACTTAAAAATTGATTGGTGAATAAAAAATTAATCCCATTGTTTTTGCCTATACATGCAATTTCATGTCATTTTATTTTTTAAACAACTGAGTCCTGGGGCCTGTACCATGATGGTAGTTTAACAAACTCAGGGTTACAGGATTAGTTTCGAGTTGACAAAACCAAACCAATCTATTCAGGCTTTGTTGGTCCCATGATGCTGATCATCAGCTTTCTCTGTCAACTCAGGCTTTGATCCTGAGTTTAGGAGTTTAGCTGTGACATCAGTAGTGAACAGCCAATCACACGCTGTGGATCAGTAAAACTGAGATTACTTTCTCTCTTCTGCAGCATATTACATGATTGAAAAATATAAAGAATTTAAACACATTTACACAGCAATAAGAAAAGAGCTGTCTATAAAAGAGTACAACTTAAAGAAAATTATGTAAAATTAGTAAAAGTTATAAAGTTAGTTTAGTTGATATATAGAGAATTGAACATTTAAGCTTGCATGTAGTAATTTTTATAGCTTTATTTATTTAATTTAAAGCTTATTTGTATGACCTTTTGTATAGGCTATTTATATTAATTTCAACTAAGTGCCTATTAATGATTGATTAACTAAAATGATACATGTGTAATTGATTACGGGTATAATAATTACATGAATGATATCTAAATCTTTCGAAATTATTATTATTATAAATAAGCATTGTTAAAAGCCATACGCTTTAGTCTTTAATAGCCATTTGCTATGTAGTGACCTTTAATTTGGAGTAGAAACAGGGGGAGTGACTTTATTGCATCAGAGGTGTGTCACTTTGCTCACAGCTGATTGGTCCAATTTCAGTTTGATCTCTTATCCAGAACATAACCTGCCCTGGAGCAGGTTTGCCATGGAGAGTGAGTTACTATGGAGATGAACACTGCTAAAAGCCAAACCACTTTAATGGTACCTAAAACCCAGGATTGGCACAAACTAAGCTTAAACAAATCTGGCTAGCCAGCTAAACCGGCTTCATGGTATAGGCCCCTGGTGTCAACTACAGAGGACATATCATAACATTAATAAAATATAATTTTTCAAAAACATATTTTTTCCCATTTGTTTCTTATGCTCTAAACAATGTAATAACATGAAAAAATACTAAATTTAAAACACTTTTTTTTCTGGGTGCCATATATATGTAAAGCGTATAGTCATCATTATTACACCAGAGGGCGACATTTTTCCAAGAAAAAGATCACATCAGTTAACATTCTTAATCCATGATGCAAGTGTCATGAGTTTACACTATGCTGGGTGCCTGGGTCCTGTATACAACATGAGAAGAACTTTAGAGAAGAACATCGCGTCCAAGTTGCTCTTTAACAGATTTTTTTAAAAATATCTTTTTATGCCTCCGGAGATTTTTTTGAGATTATCAAACATTTTATAGCTAAAATAATGATAACTGTAGGCCTAGGCAATTTAACCACAATACACACGCACACACCATGCATATTTAATAATAAATATAGTGCCAATATGTTGAGAAACAAACAGTTATATAATTACTATAGACTGGAATGTTCAGAGTTGAGCTGAGGTGACGCTTGATTTGGAAGTGTTATGGAGAACAGGAAATTAAGTCATCTAAATGTGCATTGCATCATGGTGGAAAGAAAGAGACATGTTTTCCAGATTCTGCATGGTCTTCATCAGACGTTGTGGCCTTGAAAAGACAACTGAAGATTCCCCTGTGAAGAGAGTTAAAACATCTCACAGAGAACAATAGTTTTATTCATTGTATTTCCATCTGCTGTCCTGATCCTTCTTATGAAGCCATTTTTTTATGCAATGGTGACATGTTTTTGATTCTTCTTTGCTTTAAGTACAGTAGTATCTTGGGTGCATACTAATTTAACCAGCCACCTAACAAAAAGTTCATTCATTTTGATGTTAATAAGGGAAAGTATATGTTGACTTGAATTAAAATTACTTTATATGTTGATGTTGATATCTGGAAATTCTTTAAAAAAATGTTTTGACATAACATAAAAAATGGTTTAAACCAATTTAAACATAGCTAAGCTTAATGTGTCACAGAGATGACAGCCTTTTGTTTTGATATGGAAGATAGATTCAAGGTGAGAATGAACATTTTTAAACGACAGAAAACAGTTTCAATAGGGAGCCAAATAAACTCTTGAATGTTGGCATATCAGTAACAATTTTTCACCAGATGGGAAATGAGCACCCAGCTTTCTAGTGAAGTGTTCATTGCTTATTATTATGCTCCACTCTGGACCACAAAACCATAAGGGTCAATTTTTGGAAATTGAGATTTATACATCATCTGAAAGCTGAATAAATAAGCCTTTCTTTGATGTATGGTTTGTTAGGATATGACAATATTGGCCGAGATACAACTATTTGAAAATCTGGAATCTGAGGGTGTAAAAATATCTAAATATTGAGAAAATCACCTTTAAAGTTGTCCAAATGAAGTCCTTAACAAGACTACTACTACATTTTTGATATATTTACGGTAGGACATTTACAAAATATCTTCATGGAACATGATCTTTACTTAATATCCTAATGATTTTTGCCATAAAAGAAAAATCGATAATTGTGACCCATACAATGTATTGTTGGCTATTGCCACAAACCAGTGCCACTTACTGGTTTTGTGCTCTAGGGTCACATATTTAATAGGAGTACGAGTAGTACAAGTTTAATTAGTACAAGGCATACCCGTATGATAAAGGAATTGAAATGACACAACTTTACATACAATTTAATAAAGCTACCTCACACAGGACTCGAACCCCCAGAGTCAGGAGCCTGTCACTCATGATGTTGCGCCTACATGGGAAGACACAGATGCTGAAGTTCTGTCACAAAACTTGGGATAAAATACAATTAATGCAGGTTACTGATTTTATCCCAGATATGCTGCACTTCAAAAAATTGCCAGGAATTTACAGGATTAAAGAGTATTATTTTACAATAAATTACTATAGTCAGACATTTACAGTGAAATTAATGCATCCTGGGTCATTTTCTTACGAATTATGTTTATCAACAGAAAAATTATGCTGACATCACAGTAGTTTACTTGTTTACTTGTTTTACTGTGAATTCACATGATAAAGTTGTCTTTAACCATGCCACTCTAAGAAATGATATTATTTATACTGTAATTGTTTTGAAGTCACCATAATGGTGATCTGTGTTCCATTTGCTTGGGATCTTGGACCTTGTATATTTATATTAAAATTTCTGATCTAACAAAGTCAGAAGTGTGACAGATGAAAACATTTATTAAAACAATGACAAACTAGAATGAAATGAAGCTAATTGGCTGGTTTTAAGATAGCCAAACTATATAGCGCTATTTAAGCATAAAGATTTACCAATATATTTTTTCAAATTAATAATTGTTTTGTAGATGGATATTTCACAACAGTAAAGCAGCTGCTAAAATCATCATCTTGCAACACAAGATTTTTTTTTCTTCCATCACTTAATGATTCACAGACATCAATACTCGACATACAAAACACAAGAAGAGAAAAATATCAATTCTGAACATTACAAAATACACAAACTGCTAAAAGTGAAGCAAAAATAAGTTCAGCAGCACAGACCAAACCAACAAGAATCCAGAAACTTATTTCTAAATATTTTTTCTAAAAATGTATATTTATTCACTCCATATTTAAATTTTTGTCAACTCCGTCAGACACACTAAAAAGCATGCTAATTTAATTCAATCTATCCAAAAACAGCGTAAAACCTTCAGTTATGTAATATTGGTGTTCAGTAAAGGAGCTAAGTCATAAAATATGCACACTGGTGGTGGCTGAGGAGAGACCCCTGACATGAGTGTAAAGTTGATTCTCACTTGAACTATATGGAACTTCGTTTGACATGTTTGTGAGAACACATCTTCCCAGTGGCGCAATGAGATGAGTGACAGGTGCCTGACCCAGAGGTTGTGGGTTCAAGTCCTGTGTGGTACAATTTTATAAAATTTTATGCAAGCTGATTAGATATGCAATGTTGAAAAAACACTTTTTAAAGTAAAATTATTTCTGTAAATCCAGTGATTAAAATGCTGCGCGTCTCAGTTTTCAGTGACAGACTCATATAGTGGCTGGTCTGTGTGTGCATTTCCACAAACCTGGAAGACCTTCATCTATTTATATATAAATGACAAACATCAACTTTTATAAGTACATCAATTCTAAGCATGTACAGAAGAATTCTCATTTAGCTCTTCTGATATAAATATATAAATATGCTGTGTTGATCCATCATGCGCATGTTCCAAACAACAGGTGCAAACTTTGCACATGTGGGAAAATGTGATCGCATACTTGACCCTCCCAGCTGCAGTAAAATGTTATGATCCAGTAATATCCTTAAACCAGAGGACTAATACACTGTCATATGTCTGGGTTATACAGGCCTGTCCAACTGACAAAACCCCCTCATCACAGGCTCCTTCAAATGACCTTAATCAGGCATGAACTTCACGAGGCACTTACTGTAAAGCTGCTGATTGCATACAGAAATAAACGAATGCTTGTGAAACTGTGGCTTCCAGCATTGACAACTTGACACTGTGTGTATGGGTTGTTTTTGTATATGTGTGCATGTGTGAGCATCGCTAATAAAACTTAGCAGTATCATATTTTACACACTATGAAATTACCCCCCCCCCCCCCCCCCCCCCAGGCGTGGCCACCAGGTGTCAGAGAGTGTGTGTCTGTTGAGAGATCACTCTGGCTTGGACGGCTTGGTATGTGTGTAGTTTGAAATCTGTTATGGACACACCCTTTAGGTCAGACTTAGGAGCAGCACATAACTGTGTCAAACTCTCACGCAAAGATGGATGGAAATGTGCACACTCCTTACATGCGTAAGCAGCAATATCCTTCGTGTCACTTTGCCCTTGTGGATGTTTAAGTCATGTCCTCATCCAGAGGAACATTTAATTGCTCTGAGGTTTCTTTTCATTGCTTAAATGAATATTCAGAGTTAAATACAAGTTAAAGGGTTAGTTCACTAAAAAATGACATTTCTGTCATTAATTCTGTAGTTTCTAAACCCGTAAGACCCTTGTTCATCTTCGGAACACAAATATATTTTTATGAAATCCAAGAGCTCTCTG
This sequence comes from Gobio gobio, assembly GCF_949357685.1. Classification (NCBI taxonomy): domain Eukaryota; kingdom Metazoa; phylum Chordata; class Actinopteri; order Cypriniformes; family Gobionidae; genus Gobio; species Gobio gobio. The sequence goes on along the minus strand of NC_137117.1, from coordinate 18,787,741 downwards.
ACCCCTCCATAGGTAGCAACGTTATTGCAACTTTCAAGGCCCAGAAAGGTAGTAAAGACATCGTTAAAATTGTCCATGCGTCTACAGTGGTTCAACCTTAATGTTATGAAGCAAAGAGAATACTTTTTGTGCGACCCCCCAAAATAATGACTTTATTAAAAAATTTCTTCTTGTCTGTGTCAGTCTCCTAAGCAGTTTACGCTGTAAACACAGTGCAGCACTTCCGTGTTCTATGGCAGAACCCCGGCTTACCATTGGCTGAGGCTGTTCACGTGAGCACCGCAACGCATACGTGTGATGCTGACGCAGTATCTAGCCAATGGTAAGCATTGCACTGTTGACAGATGAGAAGAAATTGTTGAATAAAATCATTATTTTTGTTTGTTTTTTGCCCACAAAAAGTATTCTCGTCACTTCATAATGTTAAGGTTGAATCACTGTAGTCACATGGACTATTTTAACAATGTCTTTACTACCTTTCTGGGCCTTGAAAGTTGCACTGGCATTGCTGTCTATGGAGGGGTCAGAGAGCTCTCAGATTTCATCAAAAATATCTTGTGTTCCGAAGGTGAACGAAGTTCTTGCGGGTTTACAACAACATGAGGGTGAGTAATTAATGACAGAAATTTCATTTTTGGTTGAACTAACCCTTTAAGCTCAATTGACAGCAATTGTGGCATAATGTTGATCACAGTAAAAATGAATTTCCACTTAGTTCCCTCCTTTTCTTAAAAAGCTAAAATATTTGTTACAGCGTTGGAAGTGAATAGGCCAAAATTGTGAAAGCTAAAATACTCAATAGTTCTGCCACAATACGAAAACAATATTCATATTAATATGACTTAAAAAAGTCTTAAAAGTGTAAAGTTATGTAACTTCGCCATGGCAATGCAATACCATAAAACGACTAAAAATAATTTAAACAGCTTCACAGCTCAAACAATACATGTTTAAACATAAAAATGAATGTAATTGATTTTACAAAATTATAACCTTCACACATCTGCTTTTAAATCCTCAGAAAATGTAAGCGTGCCATTGTAATTTTTTTTACAAAATGAGGGACTAGTTAGAATTATTTATTTGTTTTCTGCAGACTTATCTTGGCATATTTGAGCACATTTTGAGACATTGTTCAGATCTCTTTTGAAACTTTTGAGACAAAAGATTGTTGGGGTAAAAATCTGAGAAGCAGATTGCTCTACATTGCTTTGCTGTCTTTGAGAAACAATTTATATTAAAGAGAAATCAGCAAATCTGATCTATTATATTTGTCTTATTCTCTCTCCTCCATCCAAATACTTGCAGTGAAATCTGGAGGTCAGCCCATGTCCAGCAGCCTCCTCTGACCCTCCCTGTAAGGACACTCGCTGACTGCCGTCAGTCACATATAGCGGTGGATTATGTGTCCTCTATAGTATCTGAGCACACCCTCTTGGCATATAGGACATCGATGACAGTCTCTGTGTGTATTAATAACAGTTTGGTTTATGACTGGAGGTGCACGGGAGGGACAATGGAATGAAGTGAGGATGAGATGGAGAGATGGATTACTCTGAGAGGCTAAACAGTCATGGAGCTCCAGTCGAAATGAAGGCCCTGCTTTAATAAAATGCACAATAGTATATTCTGTTGCTTATATTGGGTGACATGATCCTGATATTCATTCGTTACATTTACCACTCAGTGCTGAAAATTCAGTTGCTCTTCTTGGACCAAACATCTTTCCAACTTTAAGAGCATGACTAACTTAACAATAACAATTCTTTGAGAAGCTATAATTTTCATGTTGTGTCATGCTTTTTGACAGCCAAATATTCAGAGTGTGATCCATAAATCATGCATGAACAATATCCAGCATTCTTATGGACACATGAGGATATCATATGAAAGCTACATTAAAACTATCTTGGCAAATGTTTTATCATGCATTCATCATTTACTTCATCAATTATTTGTGTCATTATTCTATCATTTTATAGAGTAATTTTGTTAAATTATGCAAAATGTGTGTAAATATTATTTAATTATGTAGGATACATAAAATAACAAGAAATAAATGTTTTAAAATGCATTCCACTACAGAATGCTACCAAACAATAAGTAAATAATGCTATATGGTAGAAATGTGCATGACTTTCAGAAAAAATAACGACAAATAAAACCATTGAGAATGTGAAATGTGTGTTTTAGGAGGATTTAAGTGCCCACACCCTTCGCCTCCCTCCAATCTGGCACACGCAGAACCACCTCCAGACCATATTGGTCACTGAATAAATTCGATTAAAGCAATTTGGATCATACTTTGATTGTCTTTTTTTTTTTTTGTGAAAAGGTGTTGATAAAATACATTTTGGCCTGCAGGGGCTTTTTCTTGTGCTTACAAGTTTGTGATTTTGTGTGTAGTAGAAACAAAGTACCAGCCAAAGACACTCTTATACTCAATAGCAGTGTATCCTTTAGTTGGTGGAAGCCGTCAATTCGATACATTTCCTGCCCAGATCTGTAACGGCCAGATGTTTTCCTACCCCGAGAGATAAGGACCATGTCAACATGAAGCAGTCAAAATGCATGTATAAAGCAGGAAGTCGGTAAACATTCTTAAGCTCACTTATTCCTAATAGAAACCTCCTGAGGGTTCAGCTTCTAATGGGGTCAGGATGGTCACATGAAATGGGTTTCTGTATGTAAGAGCATGTGATCATGCAGGACATTTAGCCAATATTTACTTTGATTACAATGCATTGACAGTTCACCTGCAAATGCCTCAATCAGAAAGACGTGATTATTGAAACAGACATCTCAAAATATAATATCAGGTGTAGAAATGCAATTAATACAATTCAAACAATGTGCACTTAAATACATTGCATACAATAATAAAATAAAAATCAATATAATTAAATATTAGTATTTATATTATTGTTAATTAAAATAATACATTCATGTAATATAATATATATATATATATATATATATATATATATATATATATATATATATATATATATATATATATATATATATATATATATATATATATATATATATATATATATATATATATATATAATTAAATAGATAGGCTCCAGCATTCCTACAAAGGACAAGTGTTTTGAAGGATGGATGAATAGACAGATGGATAATTAAAACAGGATGCATTAAATCCATTAGGGAGCAGTTATCAATAAACATTGATTCAAGTATTATTTTTCATCATAACTCAAATTAAATCATGCCCATTCCAAAACTATTAAAGAGTTAAAATGCGAGGTGGTCTTCAATCAGAACAGAAAGTTGTACCAAAGACTACATGTGAACCAGAGATTCCTCTTGTGATATTTATGTTCATTTCAAGTGTTCTAGCCTAAACATATGAGGTAGAAGCAATTTGCACCCTTCATCCATCCTCTATCTTTCATTTGCCTTACTCTCTCAGTGACGACAACAGACTCTCCTGGGATTCTCCGACCTCCCCTCCCTTTACTGGTGTGGCCTGAACCCTGACACATAACATTCTTGGACTTCTCTCACTCTATCCCTCAGCAAGGCTATCTAACCATCAGAGTGAGGCGAAGGAAAACTCGACAAAACTCACAGCTGCGACAACACACTCCTTCACAGGGCCAACAAGAGAAAACACCCTGCTGACTTGGGTGGGAGTGTGGATATATGTGTGTGAGTTTAATCTCTGACTCCCTGTTTCACACACGCAGAAATATAACTATTTTCTACTAGAAAAACAGATACGCTCAGGATTTCTCTTGGTCAAACACATGTTTTGATGATGATAAATGAGAACAAGTCTGGTCAACAAATGCATTGTATTATTTTTTTGGGAGATTTCTTGGAAGAAATACCATTGTATATAAATATGGATACATGAACATTTAGTGCCAATTTATAATAAACTACCCCCCCCCCCCTTTGTCTAATGACAATCAGAGAATTTATTTCATGGCTGGAAACACTTTTTTTGTATCAGACATTTTTACACGCACGAAAAACACAGCAATGATGATTAAAACTTTTTCTTGCTTAAAGGGATAGTTCACCCAAAAATTATGATTTACTCACCCTCAAGCCATACATATATGACATTCTTTCAGACGAATACAATCGGAGTTATATCAAAAAATGTCCTGACTAATCCAAGCTTTCAAATGGCAGTGAATGGGAGGCCAAAATTTGAAGTGCGTCCATGCATCCTAAAGTAATCCACGCGGCTCCGGGGGGTTAATAAAGGCCTTCTGAAGTGAATCGATGGGTTTGTTCAGACCGCCTTCCTTGCAGGTCAAAATGCTTTCGCTACATCCAATGTCATACATTGCCTTTACGCTTTTTCCGTAAGTCCGTGAGTCTAGCGGAAGCTAGATATTTTACTTTCTAGTTTTAAATATGGATTTTCTTATTACAAAAACGCATCTCTTCATTTCAGAAGGCTTTTATTAACTGCCTGGAGCTGATTACTTTTATAATGGATGGATGCACTTTTTTGGGCGTAAAATTTTAGGCTCCAATTCACTGCCATTAAAGCTTGATCAGCCACGTTTACTATAACTCCGATTGTATTCGTCTGAAAGAAGAATGTCATATACACTCATGGCTTGAAGGTGAGTAAATCATGGGGACATTTTTATTTTTGGGTGAACTATCCCTTTAAATGCCTGTAAAAAATATTATTAGTGCGACATCTCTTGGCGGCGCCAAATATCTGTATAGCCAAGCCTGTTCCTCGAGTGAGATTACTACCTAGCTGAAAAACACTTTTTTCCAGACAAATTTTGAATAAATAAATGTCCGTATTTTCTGTCTGCTCATCAAGAATGAATAACTCTTTTGAATCGATTCTTTGCAATGATTCTCTGTCAAATGGGTTTGCAAAACACGAATCATTTTAATGAATCGGTTCGCAATTCGAACAACTCAGAACTCACTTGCACACTGAATCGTTTGGAGCGGTTTTCTGTTTCCACAAACAGCTTTGAACACAAAACCTAGGCTACAAATCCACAGAGCTGGACAAAGTACACAACTCCATTACTTGAGTAAAAGTAAAAGTACTATTGGTTAAATATTACTCCACTACAAGGGAAAGTTGTAAAGACAGATTTTTACTTAAGTAAAAGTACAGAAGTACTTGCTTTTAAAAGTACTTAAGTATCAAAAGTAAAAGTAAACGCATTATTTTATTATTGTTGTATGAATGCATTATTCCATCATGGTGGTTTAAGCCAGTCATGCTCCATCTGACATGCTATCTTGAGCTCATTTAAATACTTGTTTAAAAGTTACAAAGCTCTTATCAAAGTCAAAATCATACTAGAAAAGAAAGGTTTCTACATTGTGTTTATTTGACAGGATTATGACATTTCTGAAAGGACTTCAGTTAACATTATTAGCCTAACTATGTTTTTGCATGCTAACTAACATCATTGCCGAACGTTAGCTATGCGTTAGCGCTCTATCCACAAGACTATGGCAACTTGGCGGATAAATCTATAAAAATCATTTGACCAACCATATTTACCAGTGTTAATTTTGACAGCAAATTTTGATTTAGTTTTAGTCAGTCTTTTGACTATAACATTTTAGGCATCTGAATTGTTTTAGTCTAGTTTTAATTGAGTATAATAAGATTTGAGTAGATTCAATAGACTAAAATCCAGCACTTGTGGTCTGGCGTCTGAGAGGCAGCTTTCTGTGTGCACTTTCATGTCCTCGCACTTTTTCAGTCTTATCCACGTCTGCTCTTCTGAATTTATCTTTTAAGTGACTATGGTTGCGCACACTGATTCTGCGAACTGCCGCCTTCTATTTTGCCATCAATTGATTTGTGTTCAAAAAATACTTGGAAATCATTGAACTTCATGTGATCCTACAAGAGAGATTACTGATAGGCTGTCTGCAAAAAAGACAAACAAAAAAAAGAATCACATTTTAAAGAAGAAAACAAATCATCCACTGACTTTCAAAGCGGCTACGACTTTCTACTTCGAGGGCCTTGATAGAAATGTAGTGGAGTAAAAAGTACGATATTTGTCTTTCAAATGTAGTGAAGTAAAAGTCATAAGTTTCCAGAAACAATACTACTCAAGGAAAGTACAGATACTCAAAAAGTGTACTCAAGTACAGTACTCAAGTAAATGTACTTAGTTACTGTCCACCTCTGCAAATCCATCCAATCGCCAGACGAGGAGGGTCTTTGTGAAGGTCAACACCTGCACGCGCAGCTTTTGAACAACTATGTACTGCAGGTAAAAAATATTTAGTGTATGAAAACAAAATGTACCAAAAACGTACCGTCATATCATGGTTTTTGAGATGTACCATGGTGTAGCCTACGCTTGGAGTACCATGACCATAGTAGGCCTACTATGGTAGCCTACTGTACACGCTAATAATCATTCAGTGACACAGGCCTATCTATAAAAAATGGTGTTAGAATCTGATACCGCCAAAGTAACTTAGGCTTCTCAATGAACAGTTATTTGAGGTTAACTGTCCTAGTCGTTCTTGTCAGATAAGCCATGATATATATGTATTTATTTCTGTCCTAAAGTAAGGTTGTTCCTGTTGTTTGTTTAACAGACTCATCTGTCCTTGTTCTGCTTATGTTTTGGTGGGCTATACTACTGTGAGGTTATTGTGGTTCATTCCTGATTTGTAGAACATATTTATCATGAAGGTGAGCTGCATTAGGGTAATGGGAATGGGTTTGTGTGGAACAAGTGCATCCTGTGATTATCTGAAGAGATTATGTATGACATAACATACGACTCGAAATATAGAGTCAAAATATGTGGCTCCAGGCAGGAAAATCTCAGGACAATATGAGTGTTTCCTTTCACGTTGGTAGTGATTTGCAATATGTGCTAAATATTACTAAAAATATTTTATGGTGTTGGTCATGAGACCTTATAAGACCGCATAAAGATTTGGTCTGGATCTGGGCCTGGCTTACCGTCTCAGACAAGAACGCAGTCAGACTTCCAGCATAGTGAAGGTTGTATCTTTTGATGACCCCACAGGCATGAAACAGAAGTTGCCATAGTCTTTTCTTCTCTATTGTGACGTTTATCCCAGTGAAACAGCTTCTCGAACAATAAAAAATGTAGTGTGGGACTTGATTTTGTCCATCGAGAATTGAATGGATCGTTGGATTGTTGTAGTTTCTTATTTTGCAGTGACCTCGTTTGAGTGACAGGTTGTCCTGCCCAGAAGAGAAGAGATTTCGTTATTTTGATTAAAGAGTTATGAGGGCATACTTTAAGGTGCAGTGTGTAATATTTATGAGGATCTATCGACAGAAATGCAATCTAATATACATAACTATGTTTTCAGTGGTGTATAAAGACCTTACATAATGAACCGTTATGTTTTTATTACCGTAGAATGAGTCATTTCTATCTACATACCATACAGTAAGGCCCTGTCCCAAATGGCACACATCATATGCACTTTCGGTCTTGTGGACTTACAATGGCTGCCGCGTACGCGTGTCCCATTTGTCATTTTAGTTCTCAGAAGGGGCTCGCGAGCTCCCCCCATATCTTTGCAGTCGATATGATGTGGGCTCCGCTGCGGACATCCTCCCGACAGTCAAATCGCAGCTATGTCACGAAAGTGCGGACTCGTAGGAAGACTGATCTCATGAAATGGCGTATGTATGACGCCAATTCGTATGCCATTTTTAGCGCACTATCAAGACGCATAAACGCTTTTTAGCGTGTTTATCAACGGCGTTTCATTCTATCCCCCTACACTGCCTCTACCCCTAAACCTACCCAACACACACACACACACACACACACACACACACACACACACACACACACACACACACACACTGTCCCTGCCCCTGCCCCTAAACCTACCAATCACATGAAACATTGTGCAGTTTTACATTTTCAAAAAAACATAATTTAGTATGTTTATAAATCCATTTACACACACGCGGAATCACGCGCCGTAGACATACACGCGGAGATGATGGTTTTTTTCGGTGTACACATACACGCGGAATCACGCGGCGTAGACATACACGCGGATAGCTCAAAATGCGTACAGATAACACACCATTTGGCTTTAGAAAGTGCCGTGTATGTTTACGCAAAGTCATGATGTCATGTTGCGAAGGAAGACTGCAAGGTTTTAGGGTACCATTTGAGACAGGGTCTAAAGTCACCATTTTACGCCGCCATGTTTCTACAGTAGTTCTAAATGGGCAAACTGCTCTAGCTACTCTCTGCCGTCTCAGACGACAAAATCTTTGTCCTGTGTCGGGTCGGCCACCTTAGCTTCGCTATGTGATTCGGGGTGAACGGTTGCAATTCGCAACCTCACTGCTAGATGCCGCTAAGATTTACACAGAGCACCTTTAATTTTCTTCTCAAGACAGTTGATCCTGTTTTAAGTTTGTGTAAGGACATTTTAACTCAAAATCAAGACAGGAATATGTTTTTTACAGTGCTGGTGTCTGATATTGGTCTTGATCTACTGTAGGTTTTTGAATTTCCAGGAGATATTTGTGATATCATTATTATCCCATTAACAGCTTTTCGTTTTAGCATAATTAGTCGCAGAACTCAGCAGTCAGTAACACATAAACGCTGACTTGCTTTCTCTTAAACTGATTAGGGACCACTGAGCCCCACCCAAATCTCTGCACTATGATGTCATCACTGTCTCTTATACAAACCAGCTGTTAGCTTAAATGGCCTTTAGATACCAGCCAAATTGTTGCACGTGTATAGAGGAATGAAAGGCAACGATAGAGAGAGAGAGAACATATGTGTGCTTTTCATATCAAACAAAAAACTCCTAGTTTAACTCCGAGTAAACAGCCCAGCAGCCAAATAAATGAAAAATTGCATCATATAGAGATCCAAGGCACACAAAGACGACGTCTCACTGGGGAAAAGTAGAAATGAATAGTGAGCACGTACCGATTTATTTTCCGAAACTTTATTCCTATCACAAACATACATCAGTTTAACACAATGCTAGTACATAGAACCAAAATATGACAGAACACCGGAATGTTAAAACAAAATGTCATAGTTGAAATAAAGGACATGATATTCATATGTATATACGTTCATATATTCATATTGAACCTTAAAACATTATTTCATTTTCTGTTGGTTTATTTCAAGAGAAAGTCACTCTAGCACCAAATTTCGCCCAAAGGTTTAGTCAAGTCAGTCTTGTGTCAGAAATCTTGTGAGGAAGTGTGAAGTATTTAAACAAGTTATGGGTTGACAAATAGTGTCGAAATGTTCTTTTTGTCCTTTCTGTTCCTCATTACACTGGAGTGAATCTTCTAAAACTAATGGCAATGGGTAAACTCCAGGGTTTAATGGCTGCACCCAATTACATACTGTCTTTGCATAATGATTTATTTACAGTGTAGTAGCAAATGTTGATGCAAAATAAAACCCACCCACCCAAGAAAGTTCTAATAATTAAGGCAGGGCATTCAAACGATTAAGTCAGTCATTCAGTCCATAAACACTACATAGATGCCTAGAATAAAAATATTACAAAAAGAGCATAATACTGGTTTACAAAGTATGGTGTAACTCAATCCAGAAATGTAAGATAATATTTAGCTGTCACCCTGAGTGCTAACGGGCTTTGCAACATAATTCTTTTGTTGGATTGTATGTTAAGGGTTGTTCGCAGCAATGAAATGGAGTTCACGTTGACGCTTAAACTGATTTTTCATGCTCACCAACTCCAGAAATCATTACTTTGTCATGCAGTGATATTAACAAAATTATACAAGACTATTAACTAGTCAAATACCTTACACAAAGACAAACATATAGAACATTGCATACAGTCTAAAAAACACCCAAGCAACCCAACGCACACAAAAACACAACTCGCGCCAATTGGATTCTGAGAGTTTCTTTATGGTGTGATGTGATTTGAACTCAGCTGGAAGCTGTGGAGCGCTGGGACAGAAGCACGGATCCTCCCGGTGTTGTTTTCCAGCCCTAACTGCTCTTGTGGAAGCCAGCAATGACTCATGGGAAAGATTCCCCACCTCTTTTGTTGCATCATATTTTGATTGAACTTATATGACATTCTTGTTATAAATCATCAGTCATAACTGGCATTTTACAACTTTCATAACATCACAACAATCTTTCATATAGCATTCAAACATTGACATTTATTTTGCTGTATAAGGAGGAGGATTACTTGACCAATTATTTTATCCCATTTTTATCCTTTATGTTTGTATCCCATACTTTGATTCAAAAGTGTTTACTTGTTCCGTATGACTTGAAATGGAACATTTTGCATCGTATTTACATGTAAATGTGGGAATTTGAGTCTTTGTCTCCCTCGTGCCTTCTGACGGCCAAGGTCAATATGCAGTAGATTGAGTTGGGTTTAAGAAGCAGGGACTGAGCGTTTCTCCCAGACCCTTGTTGGCAGAACGGCTCATTCACAGCTCTGTGTCTGCTGTCTTGGTGGTAGAGTGGCCATTGGTGGCGGCAGGGGGAGTTTGGGGCTTCACTGCCTCTTGTGACTCTCCATTAAGACTTGGCTTCTCTTGGGGCTCGGGTTGGTTCAGAGGGGCCACAGACACCAGAGTGTTGCCCTGGTTCTCCTCATCAGCCATGTAAGACTCCTCGGCCTGTAGGTAAACAAGATACAAACAGATTTAACATTTTTATTTAGCTTTTTGTTATTTACTATTTATTATTAGCCTATTATTATAAGTGCAAGTGTACAGCGCCTTGTGGTGCCATCCCATAGAGGCACAAAATCACTTTCACAGACCTTTATCTGGACTGTTTCTTGTTGGTGGAATCCACCATTTTCAAGAAATTGTTAGAGACGCATCTTTTTCGTCAATCGTCAACACTTGATTCATTAATACTAACACCTATATATCTTTAAAAAAAACCTATACTGTGCTGTGCTAACTGGGATTGGTCACAGCACTTGCATATTGTTGCCCTTTTGTTGGTTGAATGGCTTCAATTGTTCTCCTCATTTGTAAGTCGCTTTGGACAAAAGCGTCTGCTAAATCAGGGGTTTTCAAACTGGGGTCCTCCAGAAGGTTCTAAGGGGTCCCCAGAAAATTTCAGAGAATAAAATGACAAAGCAAAAAAGTTTCAGGTCTAAATGTTTCTCTCCTTTCTTGCCATATAGATACTTTCCAGAATTGTATATGTTTGCTTTGTATTTTTCTAGTGAGTTTTTCTTCACTATAGTCCCCTTTGTCTTGGTCACCGGGTTGTAAGGCAGTATTCTTAATGAAGTACGTAAGCTGCTTAAATACATTTATTGTGAAAGTTGCTTATCCCATACATAAAAACAGATAGATGATCTGGAAGATTTTAGGGAGGGGATCCCTCATAAAAGGTCCATCATTTTTGGGGGTCCTTGGCATCCTAAAGTTTGAAAACCCCTGAGCTAAATGATTCAATGTAAATCATCATCATTTTTTTATTTTTCAAGGAAAATAGAAAGAGAAAAAAATATTCTTAAAATGTACAGCTCAGAAGACTAAATGGAGTTTATTTATCAACTTTGCCTGAGATGTTTCGTCTTAAAATTATTTGGGATGAATATCAATAGACACAAATAAGATGAGTGTTGACAGTAAGAGTATAGAGAAATCAGTGTAGCTCAGATCATTTGGTCTTCTTGGAAGAATTTGATGAGAAATGAGGAAGTTCATATTGAGTTTATTTCGAGATCTTATTGGACTTTGGTGTATTATTGTCAAATTTGCACACATGTTGTGGCATTAAAATATTTTCAGAAACTCTAGAGAAGATGTCAGATTGGCCATTCATTAAAAGTCTCAATTCGCTCTCTATTTAGCCGAGTGCTTAGCTAGTCCAATAACCAAAGTACCCCCCTCCAAAAAAAAACCCCCCCTCACAAAAACAACAGAGGTTCTTAGATGTTGTTCTATAGGTGTACTGTAAATTAAAGTGTTTACTAAATTACTACTTACTTAACATTATAATGCATTTAAAAACTACAGTATCTATTTTTTAACTACGGAAGTCCAGAATTTTCATTTTCATTTAGGACTTGAAAATCAGCACTTGATGAGCAAGACCTTTGAAATAAGGTCAGTGTGTTCTTTGAGCAGAATATGAAAACGGCCATAAAATGGAATATATTTCATAATGCATCTTCAAAGCTAAAGCATTCATTGAGCAGCATATGGCCTATGAAATCCTGCCCTGTGAATGTATGTTTCTTTTTATTTTTATTGAAAGCCTTTTTTGAGGTCCGATGGAGTGCACTTTGTTTCAATTTCATACTTTGACATCATTTAACAGAGAAGGAAAACAGCTTAGAACTATTGGCAAGGAGATGAAACAGTTTGCGTTTCACTAGTATGTGTTGTGGTTCTGAACATTAGATTGGGCGTGTGCTGGAGGAACTGCGCTGCACTGATATGCTGCCAATTGTTTCCCTCTTCATTACAAGCTTGGCAACACTTCTTTACCAAATACGCTAAACTTTACTATTAAAATGCTTGCACACATTCATAATTTGATCAGGAACACTTGGTGGTGGAGATACAGTTGTTGAAGTCGATTTAGAAATCAGGAAATTAAAGAATGTATAAATTTGCTTTAAAGATTTGCTTGGTGTTGATATTAGTAAGGAGGATATTACAATTAGTGAGGATATCAGGGATGTTTTTCTGGCACTCACCAGTTTCATGCCTTTGCTGTTGGTTTGGCGATGGCACTTGAAGTAGTATATGACAACTATTATGGCAGCAAGCGCTAATCCGCTCATCAGCACAGACACAAAAACTGCAGAAGAAGACCCAGATTCGGCATTCTCTTCTTTCTCATCATTCAGCTGTAGAGAGACAAATAAATGGCAAGATATTAACATATTCGAGGGGATTAAATGTTATGGAGATTCAACAGCATTTTGAGTCATAATTTGTATCTGATCAAGGGATGTTGATTCAGGGTGTCCCCTAACAAGCAAGCAGGAATGTTTGTCGTAGGTATGTTACGATATTGGTACTACCACCCCATATTGGTAGATATTGGATATTTATTTGTGCATGCTCATTTTACTACTCATACATTTTACCTTTTCCTTCATCTAATGCTTACTTAACCCTCTGGGGTTCTTCGGGTAAAAAATTACCCGAAGTGTTTTATAATTTTTTTTTTTTAAATCGTAGCTTCATCGGAATGGTCCGAAATTTGGTGTCTTTATTGGTACTTGGTTTACACAAAAACACAATTAGCTTTTGGAATGGCACGTGTTCATTTGTGTGTGCATGTGTTTTTGTGTACATAAGTGTGTGTGTGTGTGAGTTTTTTTTGTCTGTTTTGCACTCTTGATGTTTTAGAGATTCACCCCTTCACTGTTGAGTCCTTTTTTTCTGCATCCTGGCTGATTTGTAGATTGTATGCACAAAATTTTTTTTTATTTTTTATTTTTTATTTTTATTTTTTTATTATTAAATATGTATTTTCATATTTTTGCCAATTTCCCATTCATTTCCTATGGGGGTCATTTTTGACCCGAAGGTCCTGAGTGTGACTATTTTTTTTACAACCACTTAGACTTTTCAAATCCTGTCCTGTTTTTCGGGTGTTCATATAGCAAGTACCAATAAAGTCACCAAGTTTCGGACCATTCCGATGAAGCTATGATTAATTTTTTTTTTTATAAAACGCAAGATCCACTATAGTGGTAAAAATGTGCTATTGCGTGATAAAAATGCTCAATGTGTCCACCGGATGGCACCGATCTCATTTAAAGAATTGCTTTCATGAGGCCTAGGCTTGACTGTAAATTGAAAACAGCTTTAATAAAAAAATAAAAAAAATTATATATATATACACATTTTTTATTATATTCAATGGGAAAAAATGGGTCATAATTATTGCATAAATATTAATTATAAATCATAAAATTTTCTCAAAACAAAAAATATATTTCATTGATTTTACTCAAATCTTTTTTATCTTAATCCCGCCCTCCGGGTCGAAGGTCCTGAGTGTGACCCATAAATGAAGAACCCCAGAGGGTTAAAAGGATAGTTCACCCAAAAATTAAAATTTTGTCATCCTTTACTCATCCTCAGGTCGTTCCAAACCTGAAGTTTCTTTCTTCTGCTGAACACAAATGAAGATATTTTGAAGAATGTCTGTAATCAAACAGTTGATAGGCCCCATTGACTTCCATAGTATGCAAAAAAAAACACAGAAGTCAATGGCTACCGTCAACTGTCTGGTTACCGGCATTCTTCAAAATATCGTCATTTGTGTTCAGCAGAAAAAAGTAATTTAATGACACTGTGAAATGTAATCTTTAGCCAATCTCAAAATGAACATCCATTTTTCATACTGTATTCTATAATATTGTGATGCTTAAATGTACTTGTTCAACAAACACAATTTTCATGCGCATCTAATTTCAGAGTTTTGTGGATATTCAAGCTAACAGTTTGCTTTATACATTCAATTTAAACAACTTTAAGTTAAAGTTAAACGTTATCTTTCAACTGAACCATGCATTTCCTGACATGTGTCCCTCATACAAAACATATCTGTTGTATTTGCATTATACCCTTGGTATAGAAAACAAAAAGAGGAAGTGAACAGGAAGGAGGTTTTGTAGTTTAGCACCTCTCCATGCCTTTCACAAAGCATTTAGGTTATGATGTGTCATGCCAGAATGAACAATGCCTATCGTGATGAAAAAAGATTACTGATCCTGCATCAGACTGGCCTATCAACGCTATCATCTCACCCGGGATACTTTCACTGTTCTCAGATCGGTTCTTGCCAACAATAGATGCTCATCATCATCTCCCCCCACTTCTTCTGTCTAACCTCTTTCCTGGGTTCATAACCGCATGGCAGCAGTGAGAGGAAGCCCCTTTTCTCTCCCACTCATTCATCTTTTGTGTGCAGGGATTATTTATAGCGAATGACAAAACAGGATCTCCCTAATCTTGAGCTCACAGGCATCAACAGCTCAAACTGCCTTGCTAAACGTTATCCTCTCAGACACGAAGCTTCCTTCCTTTCTAATGTACACGGACGCAGATGACAGCAACTGAAAGCATTTGAAGTCATTCTGTCCATTGGTTTGGGTTGGCAAAGAGTCTACAGCTCTTGTAGAGATACTGTAAATTGGAGTTTAGATAACTGTTAAGCTGTTCTGATTATCTTTTTTGGGTAGATAAGGGATGTGTTCTTTAGTATGATGATATGGCCTCACTGTAACATAGGGGTGGGTGATATACTGGACATTGTTAACCGGTAGAAATTTGTCAGCCTACAGGAACCTACAATTCTACAGGATGTCTGCGAGACGTTTGTGTTGCGTTCTTTAACGGTCCACCTAGAAACAAATGTCATGAAGCCAAACTCCCTCGTGGAAGAAGAACGCCATCGTGTTTACAACTGTGACAATGAGCGCTTATCAGGATCAACTAAACGCTGGATTTTCAAAATTTGTCAAAATCAGTGATCAATAATCAATTAATCACATTAAATTCTTTTTAGGCGATTGTTTTTTTCCACCTAGAATTCTAATCCATGAGATCAGTGACTAAAAATGACTTACATTAAAGGGTATGGATTCTTGATTTGAGGCCGGATTATTGTTTGGCTTCACTGTTTCGATCATCTCAACAAGGTTAGAGACTGTTTCTGGTTGGACTGGTGGTTGGGATGTAGGCAGGATGGTATTTTTGTTGTTGCCAGAGGCGTTGGTTTCTGATGGAGATGATAATAAAGAATCAGATAACAATAACAAAGTAATAGTAGTTTCTAGGGCTGGGTTTTAACACATTTCAAATTTAGAAATTCAATTAGATTTAGATTCACAAGCTTGCAATTCGATTTGATTTAGATTTGATTATTTTAGATATATATCAGGTACAATACATGGCAAATTTTCACAAGGAAAACAAATCTCTTAACTAATGCTGTAAACTATGGGAGTCAGTTGTAGCCTAGCCTACTATAATATTGAAGGTGAAAATTAACTGATTGGTATACAAACACTTAAATTACACTAAATTATGGGTTTATAATAAGTTATAATATTAACTTTACAAATGACATAATCATTTTCTACTCCAATTAGTTTTTAAAAAAAATATAAACATTTAAATGGTGGCTGTCATAAAAACTTGCCAGATTTGTTCGTACATGCCATAAATATTGAAGAACATTACAAATTATAATGAATATGTAATATGGTGCATATATTTATCAAAATTCTCCTCTCTAGAAGGATTTTTTCTAGCTGACTAACGAGTTTATGGACACTGAATATGCTTTTTCTGAGGTAAATGTGACGTTACTGTTTTACTGACATCTTACCGCGGTTGAAGCACTGATTGAGTGATTCCATGTGACATGATACATTTTCCGGTAGGTTGTACTCTTTTAACACGCTTTCAGATGCTCATTCATTTTGTGCTGTAACTGGCATTATTAAGGTGGAAGAGATCTCCACGCTGCGCTTCTCTTGAGCTGAGCTGCGCCAGAGCAATCTCACACCACAAAACGGTATTCATTTTTGTTGAATTTCGTAATAAAATGGGCGTGAAATCTTGAAATCTAAGACTTTATTTCATATCAATAGAAACAAAGCACAAAGATTATTGAGATTTATTGGATGGGAGGCGCGCTACAATGTTCCGTTTATTTATCAACTTTAAACAGGAAGACTAATCGATTCTTGGGATTTAAGAATCGATATCGGTTCATAGAAATGAGAATTGATTAAAATCGAGAAATCTATATTTTTTACCCAGCCCTAGTAGTTTCAACAACACTTTAGAAACGATCTTCTTGGACATTCTTGATGGCTCATACCAGTAGTGTCAGTGTTGTCATTGGAACTTGATTTGCTTGGAGTTGGGATCACATGGGTTGAGGAATCTGTCATAACTGGTGCTGTGTTTTTTCCTGTGGCTGCTGTCATGTCTCCTCCTGTCGTTGCGGCTGCGGCTGCGGCTGTGGCTGTGGCTGTGGTTGAGTCTGGGGTTGTGGCAACAGGTGAACTTGTGTCCTGTCCCTGACAACCTACATGGAAACAGAAAATGTTCAATATGACAAATAAAACAAGCTTTAAGTTGAACTCCCATCCACAGATAGATCAGTGCCCCCTCCTTAACTTTGGTGAATGATTCATGTTACATAAATAATGAAGGACATGACCGAATTTCTGCAGCTGGCATAAACCTTTATCCTGTTCTCACATCCTGTAACAAATATTTCCCTCACGGGTCAAAATGACCCGAAACCCCACATTTTTTTGTCCAGAAAGCTTATATCATTTCATTTAAAAAATGTTTTAAAGCAATTATTATTTATTATTTTATGTACCTTTAAATTTCTAGATTTTATCAATAAATAATATAATTTAAGCTCATTATTAACATTCTTTCATATCCATAACATCAATTACAATGGGATCTCATTCAATTTGCTTTAAGATCACCTCAAATACAGAACATCCATCTCTTTGCCAACTAGTCACCCTTTTCCAGTGTTGATGCATTTCCTATTAAAACAGGAAGTCAATAGTTTCTATTAGTCATGAACATGGTTTTAAGGAGCAGCACATCAGTATCCCTGATTCAATTTGATTCACAAGCTCCTGATTTGTTTAGTTTTCATTTTATTCTTGATTCTATTCCATTTTGCTAACATATGAATTTCTCTCTGATTCAAACCAGTAACGCATCTTTACCAACTATTCATTAAAAGAACCATCTCATAAGAGCCATTTGTTCCAGGAATCATACTACAACTGGTTGTGCCATGTTTTTGATTCACAAAAAAAGAATCGACTCATAGGAGTTTGTTTATGATGGGGCTACGCTGGTTTCTCTGTAGGTTTTTGATTCACTAAAAATGATTTGTTCATGAATCAGATTACACTGGTTGCATTCTGATTGCGAACTCACATTAACAACTCAACAGTAAAATTGGATTTATTTTGCCAGGGTGCTGACAATTCTGCATACATAGCTTTGATACAGACAACCCTAAAATTAATTAAAAAAAATAAAATCACATTGTAAAAGTTTTGTGAAACAGTAGAACTTGGATTTTAATCATGGTTTACATTTCGTATACTAGTACGCAATCACTTGCAGGGTTTAACTTGAGTGTCAGATGAGAGATTGCCGTTCAATGTTTGCTAGCATGTGGGTGGTAGGTGAACCCTGAGGTTGAGAAGAGGTTAAAAAGGCCTGGACCCTCCTGACTGTTATTTAATGCCCTTCTGTCTCCACCCTCTCCAAAAATGTGTCTTGTTTGCACAGCCACTCTGCATTATTAATAACTTAAGCAGGAGGGTAATGCTGCCGACACTGACTGAGCAAATAAACGTCACCCTCGAAAAGTCAAGACCTTTGGCTTTGCTGTACATTACCACACTCCTTAAGAAAGAGTTTTGTCTAGAGGCGTGGAATGCAGGAAGCGCGTGGCCGGGTGTAAAGCACGAATGAATTCATTTCCTCGTTTGTTTTAGGTGTTGCATCCTCAACTAACTACGTCATATTCAAAAGTCATTGAACTTGTGTTCCTGCTAAAAGTAACATTTATAGGAAAAAATACTTGAGTTTTCACTTTTGAAGATAAATCATCTTGGCTATAGAGATTGCTTTTAATGGAATATTTAGGATGCAATAAACGTTAAGCTCGTTAAGCTCAATCAACAGCTACACTGTGTGATATTTTCCCCCATCTACTGGTGAACTGGTATATGACCATCCAGTGAATTTTAGTTTCTGTTCCTCTCAATTCCGATTTCGTTTTAACTCCTACAGTGGCCGATTTAGTCCAAGATTAACATGGCTTCCAGTTCGACCTCGTCCACATTCGACACGGTGCCATCAAGTGTTAAAACGTGAAAGGCGGAGCTTGAATTTATGGGTATGTCCCTCTTTGGCTAATGTACTTTCAAGATGGAGGGGCAACATGGCGACCCGCATTCGAACCCCTTACCCGTATGTATTTTCAATGGCATATTATAAACTTACGAGAATACTTTATTACTTGAAAGAAGTAAATATACATTAATGAGCACATATATTTTTGAAAGAACTAAGTGTTTTTAGCTAAGAATAAACTTAAAAAGTTACACAGTGTAGCTTTTAAAAAAAAAAAAAGAGTTTTGAGGTTACTGTGAAATACAATGAAAGTACATTTTTGGTGGATTTAAAAGCATAAATTATTGCAATGGTAACACTTCTATTGTAAAAAACTGGTGCATTACCGTATTTGAGTAGTTTATTTTTGAGTTGTAAAATTAGACATAATTTTACACATAAGGTTGTAAGGTTTGTTGGGCATTTGAGCAGCTGAGCTCTAAATTGAGCTCTAACAATTTCTGGTGTCATTTAGGACATCACGCGTCTTGCCGTCAAACTCGTTGTCACGCAGGCTTCAGAATGCCATCTGGAGCTCATGCTGGGTGGTCTTGTGTTTTCCTAACTAACAATACTAAGATATCTGCCACACCCTGATCATAAACTAATTCTAACAGGTGTGACTCTATCAAGGCCACTGTATTGTAAGGCAACGATGCTGGAACAATGAACCTTGGTTCATCTTTTTAGTTAAAGGGATAGTTCACCCAAAAATAAAAATGACCTAACGATTTACCCACCCTCAAGCAATCGTAGGTGTATATGACATTCTTCTTTCAGAGTTATATTAAATATCCTGGCTAATCCAAGCATTATAATGGCAGTGAATGGGAGCCCAAAATTTGAAGCCCAAAAAAGTTCATCCATCTATTATAAAATTAATCTGAATAAGAATCGATGCATTTGTGTAAGAAAAATATCCATATTTAATGTTATAAAGTAAAATATCTAGCTTCCGCCAGAATGCCCTCCTTATTCCATTTACGAAAAAAGCATCAGAAGGCCTTTATTAACCATTATTCACCCCTCCCTCATTACAGATACACTCTTGAGTATCTTGTAAGTGGGTCTATCGTGCTTGATACTGTGAGTGGCTCGCCATATATTTTAATTGGCTGAACTGGGCATGCATCCTACAGCTCTTAAAAATGTTAATAAAACTAAGCGCTGACCTACACAAGCCAAAACCTGACATGTTTATTGATATAATAATTGTTTGGAAGAATGTTCCCTCTTCTCCTAACATCACATAAACAAGACGAGCATACGTGAACGCCGTTGTACACTTCTGTATTTGTGTGTTTTCTACAAATGAGTAGCACCACAACATTCTTTTTTTTAAAGTGTATGATGACGAATGTCTTTAATTGTGTACAGAACAAAATACCCCTCCTACTTATAAAAGCAGCACGCGATAACAGTGGCGACATCCTGTTTTCCATACTTTCTGTCTTAAATGGTAGCTATGTGTCTGTAAGATTAGAGTTAGTGCATCCAAAATCATACATATGTAATTTTGGGTCTTATGGTAATTTAGCTCGATGTAAATGCTAAAATGCAAATGCAAACAGTATCCAAAAAGTGTGTTTCCGTGGTATCGTACTGTGCAGAGACATGGCCTTTGTTGTGGTACAACATCATCACCCATATAGCAGGGAACAATGATCTTTGAGGTGAATGAGGTCATTCTAGGCTATTCGTGAAAATGTCTTGGCTAACATGTGAATTTCCATGTAAATATTATTTCACAAAGCCAGACCTCTGATTAAACCTTGTGAACACAACTTGTTTCCAATCGGACTGATGGAAACCTTGTGTCAGCCAGTCAAATCTGAGTTCACCAGATTGGGAAAATACTTTCCAGTTTTTAAGTGCGCAGTCAGGAAGCATGCTGTCTGAACCTATGCTTACATTTTATGCATGCATTTATTTATGAATAACATGCATAGGTTTTATCCATAAATTTGATGTATATTTTAGGCATAAATGTTCTACATAGATTTGTTTATGCATAATATTCATTAAGTTAATCATAAAATCCTTAATTGTCAAGAAAAATGCATCAATTGTTGATGACTATCATGGCCATTTTAAAGTTACAAAATACTTTAGGAAATGCTTGTTGCCTTCACATCTGTGTGATGTCTCTTCAAATCAACTAAACAAACTTTGGTCTTCAGTCATGCCAACTTATAGCTACATTCATCACACATGCACTTGCACACACCCTCAATTACGCACATAGTCTAAATGTAATGCTAGAGATGATCACAATGGTAGTATGATGCAAGTTAGAGATCGGGGAATGCACATTCTAGTTTGATGAAGTTGGTCATTTGTTATAATTCAACCACAACAAAGGCATACAACTCATCCCATCACATTTTCATCCAAAATTAGATATTCCTCTTGACATATCAAATATTTCACAATTTGTGTGGCAGTGAGATGAGATCTGGTAATCAAACTGACATCTGGATGCCCTGACAGCAAGCACAAACAGAGACCTGGAAGAGTGATAATAGGGGCTCCACCTAACTGCTTCAGTGCATGTTTTTCATCCACCAGTACAACAGAAATATGACCGGATTCATTGTTTTCCTAAGGAAATTGACACAACAGGGACCAAATGTGATCTCCAGATTTCTGAATCGCTCCAATCCATTCCATGGTGTTCTGGCATGTCTTGTCTGATGTAATGAGACAATCCCAGGCAAAGACTCCCCAAATCCCCAGTGCTTTCAGCTGTGCCTGGCAGTAATGGCAGTAAGCTCAGCCAGACACGTCCTGACAGCTCTGATATAAACCTGAGAGCTAAAGCCTCCTTCTTCCACATTCCCTGGAAACATGCGAGATGCCCCTGAAATGCTTTGGATATTTTAAAGGAAGTACCTCATTAAATGGACAGAATTTTCATTTTCCGGTGAACTGTCTAGGTTGTAGTCTTCAGATTTCAAGAATTGAGCTTGATTTAGTTTTTATCTTTATGGAGTTGTGCTGAGATTGAGCAGAAGAACTCCAAATGACCTTTTTTCATTGGATTTCAAAGCATTTTAAGTCATGTTTTGATCATTGTCTCTTTAAATGTCCCATGGGTCTACTCATAAGACTAAAAATGATGTCACTGCGATTTTCCCAGAAACATTTATTTCTGGGAATCTAAAGGCTTGTCTGCTTTCATTCTGACTCTAGAAGATTTCTGGCCTGACTCTGTATCCTCAACTCAATCCTCAGGGGGAATGCAGCGATCAGCAATCTGCCTTTTCACGGCTCATAAGGGAGTGTCTTTAATCTCTAAAATACCCCCATTAATGCTTAAATCACAAGCTTGTTGAACTCTGGGACAATCTCTAGCTTCCTAACAAAGACCTCTTGTTCTCCTTTCCTCACTCAGATCTGTGACGTGATTATCTAGTGGGACGGAAGGCGATCTGAAGATCTCCTATCTCTCACCTATCTCTGGGTCTGGCTGAAACAGGAGAAACCTAAATAAACAGACCTGCGAAAGAGGAAAGAGTGCGATGACGGACTCACTCTAATAATCCCTAATGTGTTGTCCAGAAGGGTGGAGTCCATCTTTGTCCATCACCAGATGCACAGTTCTCAAGGGAACCGCTCTCCTCCCAGTGTACTTTGTGCTTAAACATCAGGCCCTGACGTCTGCAGCCTGCTAAGCTGGACGGCAGCCTGGGAATCATGGCTTCTCCACCCAGGCCGTAGAGAGCATCTCTTGGTGATCAGAGCCAGCTGAAGCCCTGTCCCCTCTCTTCAGCAGGTCTGAGCTATATGTTAACATTTATCATCCATCCATCCATCCATCCATCCATCCATCCATCCATCCATCCATCCATCCATCCATCCATCCATCCATCCATCCATCCATCCATCCATCCATCCATCCATCCATCCATCCATCCATCCATCCATCCATCCATCCATCCATCCATCCATCCATCCATCCATCCATCCATCCATCCATCCATCCATCCATCCATCTCTCACTAGTTGCGTTTCCATTACCCTTATGAAATTGTGAATTGAAAATATTCCCAATGGATACGTCAATTTCCAAAAAACTCCCTTATATTGCAAAAAAGTTTGCATGATGTGGTTTTTTAGGCAATTAGAAAAACTAATATTTTGCAAAACTGCAATGGAAACCGTTTTTTTTTTCACATTTACAGGTCACCTGGTGTACGTAAAAGTCACATGATCGTTCTTTAAAGATGAAATAAAATTACATTTTAGTCGCATAACAATTGTTAATGAAAACACCATCATTTCGCAATAGTTTTTTATAGACATTTATAAAATATCTATAATATAAAATATCTATAATATAAAATATCTATCTATCTATCTGTCTGTCTGTCTGTCTGTCTGTCTGTCTATCTTCTAATCATTCATTGTCTCTGTTGGGAGAGTGGTTTTAAGTTATACAACTTTCTTACCAGACTTTGTCAAGCCAACATTTGTTCCGTTCTGACAAACTGGGCTTTTTCATTTCACCTTTAACTTTTTTCTTTTTGGTATTATTTTTCGTTGGTTTATTTTAAAAATCTTACAGCGGAAGCCCCTGTGATGCACTGTTGGTGCGATCTCAAAATATTATTTCTCAAAAGGTCAAAGAACTTCATGGGCTCTTTTAACGGACACCAGAAATCCAGTGGTCACTCTATCCACCCCAACTACGGGAGAACTATTTCCATTTGCGAGCATGCTGATCCTGACAGTTTACTCAGCAATGAGCCCGCGGCCCAGTTGTTTTCTGACAAAACATAAACGGGGTGAAGAAATTAATCAAATTAGTGTCAGGTGTGGAATGTTCCCCAAGCCAGACAGGATGTAGGTATCTCCGATAGAAACAATAGACAGTGCGTTAAAAATGCACACAGTAATGATCCCATTCCTGACCCCAGTTTGGACCCATTTCAAGATGTATATTTAATACACAGACCACCTACTAATGTATTCCTCTACTGTTCTTCTACAATAACGTCTTACTCACTGTTTTTGCTGTGTTCATTACCATAATAACATGTAGATCCCTACTATACAGATACTATAAGATTTAATAATGGTTTGGTTAATGAATGTTGCAGATTTCTGTGTTTTTAATACATCAAACCCTGTTTTTTAAAGAGCACCCCCTACTGTCCAAAACAGGCATGATCTTGCCTGCCAGCTGCCTCCTCTTTTTGCAGCTCACTGTCAGCACCAAAAGCATTGCGTGGCTGCAGATGTCCATGGACCACATCCAGGCTCTTGTTCTTTGACATCATCATGCAGATCGATTCAGACAATGTAATTGGATATCTAAATGTTTGATCCGCTGCCATGCTCAGCTTATACAATGCTTGGAGAAAAGGCCACAACAGAAAGATGAGTGTGGGGGTATTGAAGCGTCTCTCTCTTTCTCTCTCTTGTACTTTTCATCACACAAAAGAACAACTGGGGTTGGGTTTTGCCCCCTCTCTCACTTTCTGGCTAACCGTAACAAATCCCCTGAGCTCTGTAACACTGTGGTTAAGGAGGAAAGACTGCTGTGAGAAAGTCCTCGTGCTTTTGATGGCAAGCAAAGGATAAAATCTTATGTTTTCAATTAGGGAACATTAGGTAGAATTGCCCCAGTGTTGTGCAGCTTGCTGAACATTAATTACCCCACTGGTTAAAGACGCTCAGCCAAGCCACATTAACTCTGTTTATTCCTCAGGCAAAATGGCAAAAACCACCACAGAACTGCGAAATTCTCCATAAAGTTACATACATTTAACAAGTATTACAAAAAAACAAAAGTGATATAACTTAATCTTTGTACTTAATAAGCAATTCATGAAAAGGCACTGTTCATGGATTGGGTAAAAAAAATGTGTAATGCACCAAAAGCACAAACAGTGTTTGTTGTTGTGATAATTTAGATATTTTGTGATAACTATTAGTCATGTTAGATACTATTATATTTCATTTGATTTATTGTATCCGTTTAAGCATAGCATATCTGTTTCTGTGCATATACACTATATTGCCAAAAGTTTTGGGACGCCTGCCTTTACATGCACATGAACTTTAATGACATCCCATTCTTAATCCGTAGGGTTTAATATGAGTTGCAGCTATAAAAGCATAAACTCTTCTGGGAAGGATTTCCACAAGGTTGGAGTGTGTTTATGGGAATTTTTGACCATTCTTCTAGAAGCGCATTTGTGAGGTGAGGCACTGATGTTGAACGAGAAGGCCTGGCTCGCAGTCTCCGCTCTAATTCATCACAAAGGTGTTCTATCGGGTTGAGGTCAGGCCAGTCAAGTTCCTCCACATCAAACTCACTCATCCATGTTTTTATGGACCTTGCTTTGTACACTGGTGCGCAGTCATGTTGGAACAGGAAGGGGCCATCCCCAAACTGTTCCCCCAAATTTTGGAACATGAAATTGTCCAAAATGTCTTGATATACTGAAGCATTAAGAGTTCCTTTCACTGGAACTAAGGGGCCAAGCCCAACCCCTGAAAAACAATAATCCCACACCATAATCCCCCATCCACCAAACTTTTCACTTGGCACAATGCAGTCAGGCAATTACCGTTCTCCTGGCAACTGCCAAACCAGACTCGTCTGTCGGATTGCCAGACAGAGAAGTGTAAATCATCACTCCAGAGAACTCATCTCCACGGCTCTAGAGTCCAGTGGCGCCGTGCTTTACACCACTGCATATGACGCTTTGTATTGCACTTGGTGATGTAAGGCTTGGATGCGACTGCTCAGCCATGGAAACACATTGCATGAAGCTCTCTACACACTGTTCTTGAGCTAATCTGAAGGCCACACAAAGTTTAAAGGTCTGTCGCTATTGACTCTGCAGAAAGTTGGTGACTTCTGCGCACTGTGCGCCTCAGCATGCGCTGACCCCGCTCTGTGATTTTACATGGCCTAACCACTTCGTGGCTGAGTTGCTGTTCTCAATTGCTTCCACTTTGTCATAATACTACTAACAGTTGACCATAGAATATTTAGTATTGAGGAAATTTCACAAATGGACTTATTGCACATGTGATAACCTATCACGGTACCACGCTCGAATTCACTGAGCCCCATGAGAATGACCCATTCCTTCACAAATGTTTGTAGAAGGGTCTGCATGCCTAGGTGATTTGGAGGGGTGTCCCAATACTTTTGGCAATTTTATATATATATATATATATATATATATATATATATTACACAAATTTTTTTTTTTTTAACGTATGAAAATATATGAAAATGAAAAGTGTTTTAACCTCAATCATGGAAAAATCACAAATATATGACTAGGTACAGGATGTTGCACAGGTAGTTTTAAAGTGAACAGATTTTATCCTGAAGGTTACAGCTAAAGTTTACGTGAAGCTGAAACTTTGCCATCACTCTATAAATTTCTATTTGACTAATATGATGATCCAACCGGCAGACTGGTCCAAGTGTCTTGGAGTTTCTGCTTGTTACAGATTCTGTTGAACCACAGGCTAATTACACACTAATGTTTGGACTCTGGTTTTTGGATGCTCATATTACCAGAGCGCTGTGTCAGAGTGAGAGTTGTTGGAAGCTGCATGCCAGCTGTGAGAGCAATAACTGTAAAACTGCATTGGAGTGCCAAGGGAATAACAGAATCACAACAGCAACAACAACAAACTCTGATATGAATCCAGGTTGTCTTGTTTTTCTCAATTAAGACAATGTCCAGCTTATTAAACATGACTGTTAGTTGATAGTTCGCATTACGTAATGGTTGTTTTGTATCTTTTTCTTAATTATAATTGGGCTGATGGACATAAATCTCTAAACATGCCACTTGTTTGCTCAGATGGTCTTTTCACAATCAGAGAATGAACGGCTTACTTTTTCACCCCTTCAGTTTCAATCAATTTGCGTCACTGAAAAGCCTAGTTAGACCGAGCACACCCAAATCCGGGTGATGTAAGATATCCTACAGCATTTGTGTATAGGCTTCCTACCCCTGGGTACATGACGTTAACCTCACTGAAGTGGCCTGGGACTGCAGGAATGCCAGGCAATAACTAAAGGCCATGAGAAACTGGCAGCTGCATGTTTTTGTTGGCTGAACAGTGTATTGTTGGCCAAGGAGAACTAAGGTATGAAGATATGAGTTTATCAGTTATCTCCTTGCCCTGTAGTGACCTCTGCCATCAAATTTGTTTTTATCATGCGTGATGCACAGGCATGCATGAACTTCCTTTTCCTTTTTGCCTTGACTATGTGTCTTTGTGTGACTAAAACCAAATATGCATCTGCTGTCCACTAAATGGCACTCCTTATACTGGCCCATGCAATAAAAATGTGTGTTATAATAGTGCCTAACATCCTGCATTGTGTAGTTTGGGAATTCTCATGTGTTGGTTCAGATCAGGGTGGATGAATTGGCTCCTGTTGGTACAGTTGATCTAGGCCTTGGATTTTATCCAGATATCTAACTGTAATATACCACAGTAGCAGTATTAGGACTGGGAAAAGACCTGCTTCAGGGACGCTAGGTCTGCCAGGGAGCTAAAGACGCGTGAAGGTGTTTTCTCACTCGCCGTTGAGCTCAAAACGCAGCCAGATTCAATAATATTTCATGATGCTTGGGCGGCACCAACCGTCATCTTGGCACCTGTCCACTGAAATGCCACATAGCTACCAGGGTGTATAATGGATCAAGTCACAATATGGGAAGAGGTGGTAACTGATATTTAGCATGTCGTTTGGGTGGCTAACGTAACTATCGGGTGAACGTGAGCTCAGCTAAACACATTTGCCAACAGGCTGTCATGGCGAATCATTCCTTCTTGCCCATTTACATCCATCAGAGGAAGGTTATACCTCTAAAAGAGCAATACTTGCAATGGGAGGTCACGGTCACATTTGAACCATGGGTGGCAGCTTGGAATGCAGTACTTCTATCCTCTGAATCGTTCCTCTGAGGCCTTATTCAAATACCATGTAATTTGACCCTTTTTAGCCACTTAGCATTGGTTAATTTAATTCTGCAGCAACTGTAGCGTGTGGTTGACTGTCTGCATGCTGAAACCACTGATTCGGTTATCATAAAATGAAGGTTTTTCAGATCAGTCTTTCTCTTTTGGTGAATTTACATTTACATGCGTTTTAGGTATAATTTTTTTCAGTTCATGCATTCTCTGGGAATCAAACCCATGACCTTGGCATTGGTAGTGAACAAAAGACCAACCAAAAACCAACAACCAAAATTTGTCGCTCCCCAGGATTCTGTCAATGTCCTTCAGATATTGTGGTTTAATGGCAGACATTGAAGTGGGTTCAACATCAATGTTTTATTCTATAGCCTAATATAATTTATTTATGATTATTTTTTTATTTTTTTAGGATAAAAGCATCTGCCAAAATGCATAAATGTTGAGCCTGCGTCCAGTGCACAACAAGATAAAAAACGTAAGCAATGTTTGAACGAGTGAAATTTACAAACTACAGTGGAAGATTATTAGTGATTAACGACTTAATTTTCAGTCTATAGTCTACCTGTATGTATGGAAGACAAAACATACAGGTTTCAATTTTCATGAGGGTGAGTGAATGATGACAGAATTACATTTTTTTTAACATAACAAATTTAGCTTTGAGTGAAATGAGCTGAATATGGCACCAGAGAGTACAAAAGTGACATTTCAGTTACCAGAGTGATGTTTTAATAAGAATCAGCTGTTGATTTTCATTACTAATGCATGTTACCACTGTTATTTTGCCATACAAATAGCAATAGATGCAGGTATGGCAAAAACAAATAAACAAATAAATCTTTATAAAAGTCTTAGTTAAATCGGCATCGTAGCATTTGCAGTCAGTTAACAAGAACCTGTCCTAGAGGCAGCACCGGAAATGTTTCTCTTAAATTAAAGTGATATTTTATGATATGTTAATGCTAACATTACATTTAATTATGTTTAATGTCTGCACAGATCAGTTTGAATTGCTATAACAAGCATTTAAGTTGGATATGATGAACTTTAATGCAATATCTGAACTTTAATGGCGTACCAACATCTACAACATTAGGACCTGCTCCCTCTTGATGCACACATATTTCCGTGGTTGGCTGAAAAGTGCTGCTATGTTTTTGACCATCCATTGGCAAAGTCTCACAGGAGTGCCAATTGCACTGAAGTGCCAAGCATTTAACAGACTGGTGGGAATGGGAACGTATAGTGCTTTGCGGTCTCTTGGTGGGGAGGGGAAGAGGCTTTATTTTAACAATGTCTTCTTGCAACCTCCCAAGTCTTAACGGTAGCATGGCTGTTACAGCCTAATGAATTCAGCTTGGTTATAGTTTCACATTACTCTTTATTAAACCACTGAGCTGGACATTTGAGGAGAACTATAGGAATATGGGGCACGTTAACCTCAGATTTCAGATTTCATATTACACACTAGCGTTGGCAATCTACGCAGGTTTCTCTTCTCTAACAAGGGTAGTTTTCTTTTACATTTTAACTGACCTTTTTCCTGTTAAAAGTCTGTCAACCACCACGAGAAGTTGCACCGTTTAAACCAGACTTCCCACCGTTAAACCGACTCAACGGCATTACTCTCACCTCTTGGGAAAAGGAAATGGGGCGTACAGCTCTGCCCTGCCCACATGGGCGTTACTTACAAACCAGCTCTTTTTACTCCGTTTTGAAATAACGGAACTCCCTGGAACCTCCCTGGAAAGAGACTGCCGTTTACATACAACTGTCTTCATCCCTGTGGCTGATAATGTAAACATCCATCTATTTTCAGGAGAACATGAACCAAACACTGTGGTCCCCATTTCGGTCTACAATAAATCCACTCGTACGTCTTCTTTTCAAAAGGACTATTTCATCACATGCAGTCACAGAAATCAGGATAAAGATGTTTAACAGACTCCTCAGACAGTTTCCAAGCTTTTCCAAACACTTCAGTCCCTAAAACACACACATACGCCCATGTTTCGGCCAGCTCCACCCAGACGGAGAACAGGATGTAGCGCGCAATTACGATCAACGGCATGTTTCCACTCCAAGCCAGAGCCCTTTGTTGTAGTTTCTCACTAGCTTTTTGACTTTGTCTCCTCTGAGTAAACACTATTTTTTTAATAAAACTGAGCAAAAGCCAGATATTAGAGCTCGAAATCAGTGATGCTTTTATACGGCTTAAAATATGAGGAATCCTGACAAATTATAAGGAAAAAAGATGCTCCTATAAATCTGTACAAAAATAAAATGATACAAACTATAAAATAAGAACAAAAGAGAAGTAAACAATTAAACAATGATAAAATGCTGCATGTTATACACACAATTTAACTTAAGCTGGCAAAAGACTTTAAATAAACTTACTGTGAAGCAAAAGAAAGCCGAACATTAAAGCCAGAGCCATGGTTTTCCAGAGTTCATTCATTCTTCGTACAGCCATTCTGGACTCTGAGCACGCTGAGGTGTGAGAGTGTGTATGCAGGCGCTGGGGCAGGGCTGAAAGAGTTTAGGGGTTTCCTGTGCCTGAGACAGAAATGAGCGGGTCACAAGATAAAGCATGGCTTGTGCTCCAGGGGTTTTATATGGCCCCTCTACACTCCCCCCACATCTCTCTCTCTCTCTCTCTCTCAACCGTCATCCTACTCTTCTTGCAGGCAAGGCCACCTCCTTCATGTTTTGTGCATTTGATAGTATAAAAAGAATTGAAACTTGTATATGTAGCTGTATATTTATTATTTATTTTGTATATTTATGTTTATGAAAAAGTCTCTTAGCACCTGGAAAATTCAGAAAACTACAAAGGCTGCCACCAACTAAACTTCCAAATAGATTCAGAGAAATTAATCTAATAAAATGTTATTGATTGATTGACTGATTAATCATGTAATTTCAAACATTTTCATGTGTTGGTCCACAGAGGGTTCATGGACAGATTTCCTTTAAATATATATATATATATATATATATATATATATATATATATATATATATATATATATATATATATATATATATATATATATATATATATATATATATATATATATATATATATATATATATATATATATATATATATATATATATATATATATATATATATATTAGTTCATATTTTATTTTGTTATTGTACATGATCACATAAGTTGCATTCTGCACACATTCATTTTGAGTTTATGTCTTACAATTGCAGCTTTATTTCTCAGAATTTTATTTTATAAGGTGGAAACAGACTTCCATAGTTAATAATGTTTGTTATAGTTTATAATAATATAAACTATATTATTACTAAAAGAAATCTAGGCTGCCTGAGAGTTTGTATGGGAGGTCCCTGGACTGAAAAGGTAAAAAAAAAAAAAACCCTTATTAAATTCATTTTGTTTGTCTGATTTGCATTCCACATTTCCATTTTGTTATTTAACTATGATAAATGAACCACAGTGTCCTTTATTCTCTCTTCTCTGCAGACTATGCTGTGCTCACCGCTGATTAGCTTGTGAAAGCACATGGCGTCATGTACGCTGAATTTGTGTGTCCCTGGACCAATGAGTAATACAGTGAGTCATCTTTAACCCTCAATCACCCAAAAATACCAACACAAACATATTGAAGGAAACAACGGAAGGGAAGAGGAACAAGCCGACATGCACATGCATCTAAACACGCGCACACCCTCACGCAATCCCATTTCCCCTAGACAAACTTTAATTTCTCCTCTGTGTGACTGGGCGGGAATCGTTCACATGTATCTGTGTGTTGGCGCCGCGCAGAGAACATCTGGAAACAGTGCAGTGTGAGCAGCTTTGTGTGTTCTTGGGGACTGCTCGCAAAATTACTTGTCAAACATTTCGGCCAGATGGGGGAGAGAGCAGAGAACATGTGTCCCCCTCCCACAAGCCTGATTTTTTTTTTCCCCCTTCATTTCCCTCCCTTTTTGAGGCGTGGGGAGTTTGGAAGTGAAATGATCGATAGGCTCAAGCACACAACATCCACCTGGTCTGTCCAGTTTCTGGCCAGCAGCGGTGGGTGGAGTGGGACCGCTAGCACTACGGTGTGAGGAGAGTCCGACGGCACGGCCAAGGCTCCACATATGGAACCACACGTAACCTGAGCTGTTCAAAGAACGGTACAAGGCACTCCAGTTACAAATGGCCAAAGCGTCTCTTGAATGTAGCCTCAATGCAGTAAATGAAAAGAACAAATCTGTAAATTAATTCCTGCAGCTGTGGTTTTGAAACGCAAGATGCTCCAGGCACTTAGCGTGACCATAACTCAAAAGAAAACTCATCTGTTTTCTACTTCAGAGTGGATGCTTTTTTTTACTCTTAAACAGACAAATTAAAAATCAACAAGTGTGCTTTTGAGGGCCATTTAGTACGAAAGTAGCCATTTAGCACATGCATTCATCAAAAGCAACGTAAAGTAATCATTACAATCCGCGTTGTAAAAGACAAAATGCAAATCAAATAACCTAATTGTTTTTTGAAAGCTATGAATGAGATTAAATGGAATGCAAATGGATAAGTTTTTTAAATTCATCCAACATTATCTATTTATAAAATATAGCCACGTTAATTTCATAGCTCTATACTTAATTCTTCCCCCGCCATTTACTGAATTTCCTGGCAATCCATGTTTTCACGCTATTACGCATCTTCTGAAATAGTACAGAATCCCCTGATCCTAAAAAACAAGCAAAGAAGAAGCAGAAACAAGCAATAGAAGAACTGTGTATGCACATGTAAAATAACGTGATTATCAAACATTCAACAGAATATAAATCAAAACTGCCAAACATTACTGAATAAAATGTCGACCCAGGTCGAGCTATAGGACTGTGAAGCTTTGGGGTTGTTCATGGACTAGATCTACTTGATCTGTTTTGATCATCGTCCGATCGGGACATAGTCTTTGACCAAAACATGATTTTCTCAGTTTTTTGTTCAAATTTAGCTTTTTTATGAAACACCCACATTTGAGTGTTGAAGAATGCATACAGCTAGAAGTTTTTTTTAAAGCAGAGGCTCTGTTTGTTCTTTGGATATGTTGTATGTTCAGATATTCATACAACAAAATATTCTGGGGGCATGAAACTTTTGTGATAATGATAAAAAATGCTGGTGCTGACTGGCAACTTTTTTTTTTAAAGGTCCCATGGCATGGCATTTTTCTATTATTTTATAGTGTTTCCTGAGGTGTACTTATATTGTTAGTATGATTTTTACATCATAAAAGGTCATAATTTAGAAATAAAAGGCATTTTGTCTATACTGCTGTTTGCCCTGTGGCTGACTGCCCTGTTTCAAGAGGCGTGTCTGCTGTGAGACTTCAGTAAAAACGCCCACTGTTGTGATTGGCATCTTTGCATTTGAAATGAGCGGAGAGGGCGTTGTTTAACGAGGTCTACGACGCACGAGCTGCTGCCAGAGAGACGGATGGACCTGAGTTCACTTCTCATCAGTTCTCTCAGCATGTCTCAGTTCAGGGTGAACTGTTGTAGTTACTAGAATATACTTAAGGTTATTCGTTTATTTCTAGTCGGAGGGGCTGTCACTCATGTCAGAAAGTTAGTAACTTTAGTAAATTATGGATCAGCGCTGACTCGAGACGCGAACCGTTTAGAACGATTCAGTCCGATTTGGTGAACTGGTTCGGTTCACTAAAAAGAACCGATTCAAAAGAATGATTCGTTCGCGAACCGGACATCACGGAGACGGAGCGATTGCTAACAAAGTTATTTATAGTAACTACTGAGTTGTGAGAGCGCTGTCAGTCAGTGCGAGTTTATTGTGTTTGTATCTGAGAGTTCTGAATAAACACGAGTCCCAGTCACGCCGAGTCCGTCTTCATCTACCAACTTTTTAACACATGCAATGTACCATTACAGCGAGATGAACGAGTTAGTAAGTTTGATTAAAGCATTATTTTTTAGATATGTTCCAATCATATGAAAAGCGTCAGTGACGCGCATTGAGTAACTTACACAGCGCAAACAAAGACACAACAGCAGTAATCGAATGTAATCCAGTTTATTGTGGGAAAGCTGGCTAGCCTAGCCGGATACCCTCACGCTTACCCCCCTTCTGCTTAATCTCACGCCGCGTTTGGTGCCTCCGCTGTGGGCCAGATGCAGTACTGGGGGTCGGGGATGTTGAAGGCCGAGCTTCGGCGTACGTGAGGTTTATCTCTAAAGATGTGGCTCTGCCGATGTTGAGCAGAAACTCCCGACTGTATGCACATTTAAGAACAGATAGACGCGACGAGGACGTACAAAAACACTGACTCACAAGATAGAAAACACGAAAACACCGCTCTGTCGGGAGAGAGAGAAGCCGCAGTGTGTGCACGAATAATGAATAATTAGCTACACATAAGAAATCACTGATCACCGATCAGAAGGAACTGAAAAAAGACTTCTGTTTTCATTTGTACATCCAAACACTGAGAAACTGCCAGCATTCACTCGTTCACAAGCCATGATCTCTCGAGCGTTTGCATGGGCGTGCCAGATTCTCTGGGCGGAGGAAAGGGAGGTAACCGTTCCTGCTTGGACGTCAAACCAGGAGACTTCAGAATTGGCTAGTCTGGCCTGTCATTTTCTCAAAGGCAGAGAAAGACAGTCAGAACTCGGTTTTACACCGATCAACATTTCTATCCACTTGGGGACAATATTCAGGATAGGGGAACTCATATTAATGTTGAAATACCTCATAAAATGAAAATTTCATGCCATGGGACCTTTAAATGATGGCGGGGAAAGAGTTAACCTAATTTTTGTCTATTTTTATTTGATGAAGAAGCAATAAATGAGCAAAAATATTGTTTTCTCCTTCATCCTGGAGCAACCTGAGGTTACACATCTTTATCTGGGTACAATAGTTCATGAATCATTCCTCATGGGGCTTGAAGCCCTTTAACCACTATGAAACACCAGCCTTACATAAAGTACTTGTTTGGGAGATAAAACTTACAAGTGCCCTCGTTTCCTGTTTGTCATATTTCCTGCTCCTTGTAATTTCCTGTTTGTGAAATTCGTCGTTTTGGTTTACATAACATGAAACACTAAAACATGCAGCATTCGTGTATATTCGCACCACACAAAGACACACACAACCACTTTCAGACACCTGTTTTAAATTACCATCGAGAAGGCTAATCATCTTTTTCTTCCTCCTCTCCTCTTTCTTTCAGGGTCCCAGGGGTTTTGAGAATGGATTGCCTCATAGTGTGTATGTTCTGCCTCCTCCTTCCACAACCACGCCTGTGAGAACACAGAAAAGAACATGTAAATGTTCCTTCACTCAGCAGCCTCACAAGAGCACAAACAGACCGTCTCTGTGGCCGTGGGCCATGGCTTGGGCACCGTTCAGGCATCATGAGGCTCAGGGGTGGTGGGTAAATGGTCAGAGGTACTTGACCTTTCGTGACCTTGTTGTTTTTCAGTCCATGGGGGCAAGCGGGGGGATGGTTTACACAAACTGCCACAATGTTACTAGCATTCCACTGGGAAGGAGGATGACTTCCACATGGAATGCTTAAGAGCTATGTTCATGCATATAAGCAAGAAGGCAATAGATGCTATTTACATTAAGTGCAAATAGCGATACAGACTATTTACACCGGGAAAATAGCATATTTTCTTAGCGATAATTGCTATTTACACTAAGTGCAAATAACGATAGATGCTATTTACACCAAGTGCAAATAGCTGTAGATGCTATTTACTAAGTGGAATAGCATACTAAGTCAAAATAGTGTTATATTCTATTTACACCATGTAAAAGTAGCAGTTCTTTGCAATGTGTAAATTAGATGCTATTTATACTTTATTTCGACAGATACATACTATTTGCACCTCAGTATTGTTGTACATTAACAGGATGCAATAATAACATAGAGTGTAAATTATTATATTTATTTAAATTATTAAATGGATGCAGCCTTAATGGGACAATAAAAGCCCTCCCTACACCTACCCCTAACCCTACCCAATAAATACTTTTATTATTATTAAACATTTCGTTAGGCACTTTATTTCCACTTTTAGAAAATGTTCTTAATTTTCATTGAGAGTAAATGCCTTTCCGATGTGATATGTGATGGGAAAAGGGAGAAGAGCGAGCTCGTCAAAAGGTGGATTCGAACCTGGGCCGATCGCGTTAAAACCTTGATTTACAAGCTTTACGCTCTACTGACTACACCACTGAAGACATTAAATTAGGTGCGTCTTTTTTTATCTTGTTTGTTCCAACCAGACATTGTCATATAGCGCTTGCCAACAAGGCATGCTATTTGCTCTTGGTGTAAATAGACACTCCGTTCTTTTTATTATCAATGTTAAAAAACAGTTGAGCTGCTTATTTGTGTGGAAAACGTAATACATTTTCCCCATGATTTTTTGATGAATAGAAGGTCCAAAAGAACTATATTTTTTTAAATATAAATAATTGATAATATTATAAATGCCACTTTTGTTCAGTGTGAAAAAATATATATACAAATATATATTAGAGCTGCAACTAACGATTATTTTTTCTGTCGACTAATCTAACGATTATTTTTTCGATTAGTCGACTAATCTAACGATTATTTTTCCAGATTAATCTTATTATTCTTTTTTACTGATTATTGTATTTCAAAGAGGGTAGTGAATTTATATATTATTTTAACATGAAATCAATGAATGATGACAATATTAATTGTATTTCAGGAAGGGTAGTGTACATAGTATGCCATTTTATAATGAAATATATGAACACAAGAAGCTTTTTAAACATAATATATAATGATACTATTCATCATAAAATGTATACAGAGTAGGCCTAATTAGGAAAAGTTGTTTACTATAGTAGTTGAGTATGATTTACTTATTGATTTGTGTCAATAGTAAACGAAAATGCACTTGTATTTATCTGCAAAAGGTTCACATACAGGAGCTTTCAGCATAGTGTTAATGTATAACTAGTCGTCTATTTTGAAGATACATGTGCATAAACAACGACTAAAGCTGCCAGAAGTTTTTTCCCAAACTTCAAAGACACATTTAAATGATTAAAGCTAGAGGCATATCTTAACTTTAATGTTACTTTAATCAAGTAAACTACCTATATACAGCAAGTTATTATGCATATGTGTTTGGGACAGAGCGGAACCAGGTCGCATTAACAGGAGATATATGCAGCCCATAATAAATAAAAGCACGAGCCGTACTGGGGTCGGAGAAGAACCCAGGAAAATGTGACCGTCTGACTCTGTTGCAATACACGCGCCACGGTTCAGCTGCGCGAGAGAACCATGGAGAGAACACTGGCAGCAGGGTTGCCAGGTTTACACAACAAAACCCACCCATTCGTTACTCAAAACTAGCCCAAAACAAGCCCAATCGCGTTTCGGGGAGGTTCTCTGGTAAACATCGCGTTCGGGGGGTTAAATATGTGTGTTTTTTTGCTTCAACCCGCGGACATGAGACACAGCCCGCGGCAACAGTGTAGAAGTAGCCCAATTCCGCGGAAAAAAGCGGACTTGGCAACACTGACTGCAGTGTGAAAGCTCCCGCTCTCCACGCGCACAGCTTCTGCTCTGCCACCGCGTGCAGTGTGAAACCGGCGTTACAGAGCGAACAAAGCACAGTTTTATTCGGCTTCTGTTTAAAGTACTCCCACACTTTTGAATGTCGCGGTCTGGCTTTATATGATAAATGATCATTTTCACTATGCCCGGGAGCAGAAGCTGCCATTATTCTAGATCTTCTGTTCCATTCTAGAACGTAAATAATGTGCCGCCGACGCGTCGACGCATTTCACGCACGTCGACGTATTTTCGTAGTCGACGTCATCGACGACGTCGACGCGTCGTTGCAGCCCTAATATATATACAACGTTTTGTCATGAAACTCTAGATGGCACAGGCTGATAAGTCCTTAAAGGCACAATATGTCAGAAGAAGAAAGAAAGTCATCTGAATGACTACTGCCAAAAAAAAAAAAAACAATTCTCTTCCTTAGAATTGTTCTTGTTTTCCAGTATATAAATATGACTCAAGATATTAAGTCTTGTTTCTGAAAATGTATCAAAATATGTCTGCCATTGGGGTCATATTGTGCCTTTAACTATAGCGATCACCTCGCTATCTACATAATGCAGCTGATTGGTTGCTGCTGCATCAGCAGCCAATGAGCTTTTTTGTTGTTTTTTATGTTTGCCGTTAGCAGTCTACAGCGGGCTTTCAGAAATCCTTCACCTTCCCCAGCTCCACCTTGCTCTGCTACAGGGTTATTTCTTGTATATTATATGTGCAGCAGCAGCATG
Source organism: Gobio gobio (assembly GCF_949357685.1). Taxonomy (NCBI): domain Eukaryota; kingdom Metazoa; phylum Chordata; class Actinopteri; order Cypriniformes; family Gobionidae; genus Gobio; species Gobio gobio. The sequence continues at coordinate 18,749,506 of NC_137117.1, read as the reverse complement.
TCTTACATGCTCACAGAAATGTCTGTGAATGTATTGGCAGTAGCAAGTCTCAGTACTTGCTCGGCAGCAGCCTAGATCTATTCCCCCAAATACATTAACATTGCCATAACTATTACCATGTCAATCTCTCAGAGAGTTATCATGACAGAAATATGTTTAGGAAAGGCTGATCCATCATTTGACCAAACAGACATTAAAATAAAGTTTAATGCAGGAAGTAAAAAATATGATTCATTGAAATGGACAGTTTTAAAAATTCACCAGATTGTGACTATATTGTTACCCTATAGTAGCAAATTCTCTCATATTGTTAAATGCCAAAAAGTATGAACTCAATTAATATAGCATCTGCACTCTGGACATGTTTCTAGCTTTTTGTGGATGTTTTTCACGTCTAGTCGAAGAGAGCATTGAGCTTCCCCTGACTCCAGTAAGGAAGTAGGGAAGGGCGGAGAAACCTGTGGCTGTGACTGCGGTTTGCATGCGGTGATGCTTCTGTTAAGCTGTTGTGCATCTGTTCGTAATTCACAATGACATTTATGTTAGCGATCTGGTGTAGCGCAGAACTGTAACTGCATGATAAAGTCTCTGATTTACATATGTGTAAGTAGAGTGGGTGGTTGCTAGGGCATTGCTATGGGAATGCTAGGATGTCCTGGATGGTTGCTAGGGGGGTTCTTTACTGGCCCGTAAAAATAACTAACTGTTATTCTGGTTTCTATGGCATAGGTTTCTTCTAAATGTAAGTCTCTAGGATGTTTTTTTGCACTTTTTATTGTCTACCAGAAAAAAAGTAAATTCCACAATTCGACAACAAGCAGCACGATTTGATCATTCATGTTAGCAGCACAAATGTTGTAGGATGAGTTACATACTGAAGTTTAATACTTTGGATTAGAGGTTTGTAAAAATTGAAGCATAGTGCATGTGAAGCTATAAATCGTTAAAGAGTTATTAAATGACCGTGAAGTACTTTGTGAAGCTAAATTGCAAATAAATGAGCGCAGCTGAGCCCCAAACTGTTTTTAAATGGCAACATAACTTACATTGGCTCCTCTTCTCGACAACTGTCATGACAAAAGCTTCTGAAATCTATAAATAAGCTAAAACGACATATGTGTAATGGCCACAAAATTCCTCCCTTGTCTGTCCAAACAAAAACTAAGGGCCTGTTCAAACAAGCAGTGATCAGACTGACCAAGACCAGGCCTGTGCTAACGTCCGATGCCAAATGTGACATTGATATCATCAATGGGGACTTTAAAAAAACAAACAAACAAACAAATGCCAAGCCAAAAAAAACCACAGTGACAGGCAGCTATTGAGTAATACATGGGATTATTATGGGAGATTACTGGAGCTGCTGAATGTGTCTATAAAGCACATTCAGACGGTGCACATCGAGTTCTCATCTGAATATAGGCGGATGGTGAGGAGCTCACAGGAATCTGGATTGCATTCCTGTAGAACGAATGAAACTGGAGTCACTTTGGCCAGAAAAAGCAGGAAACAATACAGGGAGCCCCTGTTCTGCACAGTGTGATAGCCAACACTCCCTTCTTCCTGTCCAACTATTGCCTGCTTCCTGTCTTTCTTTGATATGTGTGTGTATTTATGAGTGTGAGTGTAGATAGTAGACCCCCACCATCTGACCCCCTGTCATCGGACTAAATTTGGACATCACTCTGGAGGATGACCCCCTGGAACCTGGTCCAGGTCAGAGAAACTGTCCCAAGCTCATTCTGTTGCACTGATGCCATTATTCTTTTGTCCTTTAGATAGTTCACCCAAAATGGAAATTCTGTCATCATTTACTCACTCAAGTGGAGTGAGCCAGAAGACAATTCCACTCTAATAAAACATGGAAATTCAAATAGGTATGTGGAATTTTCACTTAAAGGGGGTTAAAAAAAAAAATCGTCCATAATTTACAAAGACACACACACACACACGCGTTTCCATGTTTTATGGGGCATTTCCATCGACAAATTGGCTTTTAGACTGTACATACTGTATATTCGATCCCTAACTAACCCTGAACCTACCCATCACAGATTTTTTATTTTTTTTATTTTAAAACCCACACACACACACACACACCAGAAAAATAACATATTTTGAAGTCAGTTGAGTCTGAATGCCAATGTTCTAAATGTTGTGTTCCACAGAAGAAAAAAAGTCATCTGAAATGACTACTGCAAAAATGAATACTTTTTTTTTCTTTTTTTCCAGTATATAAATATGACTCAAGATATTAAGAGAATAGGTCTGCCATTGGGGTCAGAAGAACAAACTTAATTCAAGGAAGAAACTAGTTTATTTTTTCTTACCCCATTGTCAAATTTGTTTTTTTCTTGTTTTAATCAAAAACTGAATTTTGAAACAATTTTTTCAGAAAACAAGACTAAAGGGAGCTGTATGTAGGACTGTGGCCAAAACTGGTACTGCAATCACTTTCAAATTACTATTGAGCGGTGTATCCCCTCTCCCCCTCCCCTGACTCGAGGTTGCCAGATAGGCTGCAGGATCCAGCAGGAACGTAGGCTGCTACACGGAGCTTTCAATGGCAACTTGGCAAGTGACAAGGTTTTTTTTCTTTCTGTTAATTATGTTTATGCTTCAAGAGCGATGTTTTGTGAAGTAATTATGAATCGCAAAAATTTACTAATGGCGATTAGCCAAAACTAATCGTAAATATGAACGCTCGTATGTGACAGTACATTCCCACATGAAAAAATACTATAGTAAAATTACAGCAAAGCTAAATAACATTAGCAATGGTCATACAGGTCAACTTGCAGCATGTTTTGTCCACTATATATGCGAAGAACGAATGAGGAATCATTTTTACAGAGGTAACGTTAGGCTACTGTCTCAAATACGTTTTCACATTGCCATAATAGGCGTGCTAATGTTGTTTTCCTCAGCGTCCCAGCATAATGACAGAGAAACGGGCTCTGATAATGCATTACTAATGTTAGCAATGACGACTCGCCGTTTTTATTTACCAAACAATTCCTTTATACCTTTTCAATTCAATGACCCACCTCCTCCATCTGCGCTAACCTAACGTTACTTTGCACGAACATGCATAACTTTGTTCGACTGTCATGAATATTTGAAAATGTCCATTTACATTAAGTACAAATTAGCCAAACATAGATGAACCTTACCTGTCCAGGAGAAAATTAGCAACGTTGGCATCAGTCTTCAAATTATTCTCCGTTTTCAGCCGTCTCTATCTTTCAAAGGCATCTCTTATACAAATCCTTGTTTTATTTCGGACACTGTCACAACGTTTTTTTCTGATTCATAACGAGGTTGTTTAGGTTTCGTAAAGTTAGACATTGTTTATCCAAAAAGTTTGTAGCTGCAGCTGTGGTAACTAGCAGAGCTGGCAACCCGAATGCAGAAACACTACTGACTTCGTGATTGGTAGACAGGTGGAGGGTGGCGCTTCAGGCCAAAACACTACATGTCAACATCAACATCAGTTGAGGGCTGCAACTTCACTTTTAAAATGACAATATCTTGGCCGGACAACCGTTGTCAGTGATATAAGTATTTGAAATTAACATGATTTCTTAATGTCTAGTGACATATCAGGGCCATTTTGTGATTAATTGAAATACATTTCTTACATACAGTTCCTTTAACCATTTTATTGTCTATGTGATGTATCTTGAATTAGGAATATTTAAATATTTATTCGGGAGAACAAGACAAAAATTCAAAGGAAGAAAATATATTTTTGCAGTAGTCATCCTCATGTCGTTGCAAATTACTTTCTTTCTTCTGTGGAACACAAAATAATATATTTAGAACAATGGGGATTCAAATAGACCTCATTGACTTTTTTTCTAAATATCTACTACTGTGTGTGTGTGTGTGCGTGTGTGTGTACACATGGCTTCAACCTGAATGCACACAGAATTGATGTCCCCATGAGGAAACAAGCTTATAAATGATATAGAATGATTGATTTTTGGAAAATGTAAAAATGCAGAAAGTTTTGTGTGATGGGTAGGGTTAGTGCAAGGGGAGATAATATACAGTTGTGCAGTATAAAAACCATTATGTCATGGAGAGTCCCCACAAAGATAGCGAACCAGACATAAGTGTGTGTGTGTGTTTTACAGAAGAAATAAAGTCATACAGATTTAAAATGACATAGGATGAATAAATTAAGAATTTTTTTTTTTAGGTGAACTTTCCCTTTAAGTTAAAATTCCACATACCTCTGTGAATTTCCATGTTTTATTACAGTGGAATTGTCTTATGGCTCACTCCAAGACACACGAAAAAGGAGACAGACCCTGAAACAACACACAACAGGCACTTTTCCATGAGGGGAAAATCGATTGGGAATCACAGGAAAACGGATTTTAGTGGAAAGTGCCATGACAGATTGAGATAGGGTTGTTTGAACTCCATTTGTGATGCATCTGTATTGGTTTTATTTCTGGAGTCTTTTAAGATTAATCCAGTGAGAGGGCATCCAGATGAAATTCATTATTTCTTCCTGCCAGATCCATCTCTGAATTGATTGTATCATATAATTTGGGAAAATGGGGCTTTTCATTCATAGATCATTTACAACAAGACAGCCTGGCTCAAACAAATTCTTAAAAGGGGGGGGGGGGGTTTATCACTATCCCAGGCCTGTGCAGAGACATCTCTAAGCTATTCGTAAGGTGATCCTCAAAATTTGGCGTTGTTTGAACACAGCAAATTTGGCTTAAAGGTGCACTATGTAACTTTTCCGTCTGCTAGAGGTCGCCTATTCAAAACAAAGGCGTAGCTTGATGACTCCAAGTTTGAATGGAGAATCTTGAGGCATGTGGTCTTCACCGCACAGCCGGTGGAAAAGAATCGGGTTAGAACTCGAGCAGAAATCATGTTCATGGATGCGATTATTAACGTTATTGTAGTATGAAGCAGAGCAGGGCCGAGTGTTGTGGAGCTGAGCAATGAAGGCAACACACGCCTCGCGAGCAGCGGGAGTTTTATAATGCCACAGTCGCCGGCGCCACCTCTGTTTTTCCGGTTATGAGTATGAGGTAACGCAGCTCTGTTTATCATTTTAGATACATCTGAGTGTGTTGAACATGATGTTATGACATTTCTCTGTGCGTTCGTTCGGCTGCTATGACACTTGTTGCACACTGCATTGAGAGTAAAGCGTTTCTGCAAAATAAAACCGAAAACCGGGGGTAATGCAGATATGACGCAATCGACAGGCGACTCCCTCACATGTCCCGGTTCCTTGGTTAAAATAACAATTTCCTCACCATTTACAAATAGTTGGAAACAATTGGGATATTGTAAGTACTCAACTGAACTACATATATAACACTGGCCTAGGGTTTTTTGGATATTTTACTGAAAAAATGTTACATAGTGCAGCTTTAACCAATCATGTGAATTGGGGGTATATTTGTTTGACTGACCAATGGTCAACGTGGAGTGGTGGTTCTGTAGGTTGACACTAGTTGCACATTTCACCTTAAAAGGCACAATATGTATGATTTTTGGATTCAAATATCCAACAACCACTAGAACAGTGTTATATATTTTGTTGACTTGTATACTTACATTATCCAAAATGTTTCCAAGAATGTTTAAATCCAGAGAAATAAGCAATTTTAACCAGGACATGGACATACCTGTGCTACCCTCAGTTTTTTTTATTTTGTTGAAACTTATTGTTTAAATCTGGTTTTCTTGATTTACTGTGAGTACCATGTTTTACCATGCCTAATATCATTCTAGCTCACTGCAGTGTGCAACAATAGATCATAGATAGATCATAGTAGCCGCCGAGCTAATCCACAGAGTAGCATTATAACATAACTGTCAACACACTCAAATGTATGAAATATGATAAAACAGCGCTGTGTTACCCCAACATACGCATGACCGGAAGAAGCAGAAGCGTTCATCTGCGGCATAATAAAAGCTCCGCTAACCAGGCGTCGTCAGGTAACGCCTTTGTTTTGCGGCAAAAAAATACATATTGTGGCTTTAATTTAAATAATAGTTTCATACTGCAATTTTGAAGCATCTCGGATCACACAATGCCCCTGTTTTTATATACATTTTAATAATAATTGCTTTTATAATGTATGTTGCGTTAACTACACTACCATTCTAAAGTTTTTTTTTAAAGAAATTTATATTTTCATTCAGAAAGGATGCATTTATTAGATCAAAAGAAAGACATTTGTAATGTTAATTTTTGTTTATTATTTTCCATTTGAACTTTCTGTTCAAAGAATTCTGAAAAAAATATCACTTTTTTCAGTGCTCAAAAATATTAATCAGCAGATTTCAGCTTTGCATCACAGGAATAAGTTAAATATATATTCAAATAGAAAACTTATTTTAAAGTGTAATAGTACTTCACAATAGTACATTTTGAAAGGTAGTGTCGATATGATAATTAATGGCTTAAATTATGGCATATCATTATTATATTATCAAAGGGTTGTAAATGGCAGGGTTGTGCAATATTCAAAATTCATGTGCTTATGGCTCTATAAATGTTTGATGATATACTTTATGAGAAATCTTATGAAGGACCAAATATAAAGGAAATTTTGTCTGGGCAAATGAAATCACTTTGGGCCAGGGCTGCTCTATGAGGAAATGGACAAATGTACGAAAGCAGAGAGACATGTGCTCTGTGTAACAACTCCTGTGCCTTTTTATCTCCATTGACAACAAGAACTCAGCCTAAACTGATTTTTATAGTGGTTGTGGTTGAAACTGAAATGGTCACTATAGCAACCAATAAAACACAGACCACTTACAGACATAATGAATAGCCGGTTGGTTTGTCTCTAATCATTTTTAAGTGATCAGGCTAAATTGTTCATGAAACGCAGTGAAATATTCAGAACACAAAGCTCTGTGTTTCTTGCTCTCTGTCCAAAATCCCCACCATTTGTTCTAAACTCCTCCCTCGTTTCTTCTCTCTTTTCCTGTCTTTATAGCCTGTTGTCTAAGCTGAGCATGTGCAGATGTTTGACTTTAGCAGTTATCTCAGGGGGAAAGACTCTCCATGTGCTAATAAAACATCCTCACCACACCCAACAGAAAGCGTAACCTCAACAATATGGGAAAGAAAACATACAACTGACATTCAATGGAGTAAAGAAACGATTGCAAAAAACACATACAGCATCCTACATACTGTATGTGTTTGCATATCTGCTTTTACACTCATAAAGGAACTTTTTGCATTAAAACCAAATATTAAACCAAGTGGCATTTAATATAAAAACAGTTAACACGATCTGTTTAAAGAACAATTCATTAAAAAAAAATCAATTTATTTAAAAAAGTAATTAGTTAAAAAAATTAACTGGTTTAAAATAATTATCTGGTAAAAAATAACCAGTTAAAAACGATTCAAAAGAGTGTATATATATATATATATATATATATATATATATATATATATATATATATATATATATATATATATATATATATATATATAATAATTTATTCATTATTATTATTTATTTATTTATTTATTTTTTCTTAGAAGATTTTAAAAAAAAATTCAGAAAAGAACCAGTTAAAAGAACTGATTCAAATGAGCAATTTGTAAAATACATAAATAAATGTGATTTAAAATACTGGTGATTTAACTGGTTTAAAAGTATGATTTGTTAAAAAATTTTGTTCAAATAAGAATCCGTACAAAAGAAAGATTTGTTCAAAGAACAAAGAGAAAAATGTAAAAGAATGGTTTGTAGAAAAAAAGTCTCGGTTACGTATGTAACCTTAGTTCCCTGAACAGGGAACGAGACGCTGCGTCACCTCTGTGGGAACCACTGCATGAAAACACTGAAATCCGGCACTATCCGGGCATGGTATACTCCTGTGTAATTTGATGTTTACCGGATGTATGTGGGAAAAAGCGGATCAGAGTAACACGGAACAGTATATTTCCAGAAAAACCCGGAAACCTTACGTATGCGGACGTATACAGGAATCCGTGAAATTTCACGGACATATACAGCTGAAACACTGCTGGGTGTGCTTGGACTGAAGACTGTTAGGTGTGAAGAAGACCTTTCATATGTTAATGACTGACACTTGTGCTGGCTGTTCTCAGAAGGAGGGGGGGCAGGGGAGGACTTCAGGATTGAGAATTATCTCTGGTCTACTGTAGGCTACAGCAAACAAGCTTTTTACACAGAAAAAATAATTCTTAAGGCCCTGAAACACTAAACTGAACTAGCAATGACTAAAGCCGACTGTGGGGTTGGTTCACGTTGCCTGGGTCTGGGCCAAACCATCAGAATGGTGTGTCAGGGCCTTAAAACCACTGCATGAAAAGAGTCTCTAAATCAAATATTTTTTATAAAAACAGTACAAAATAAAAACCCTGTCTGAACATATACGTTCACAAAAAAATCTGAATATGTAATGAAATAAACAAAGAAATGTAATGGAATTAACAAAGGATAATTAACCAAACATTTTAGACTATCCCCAAACAATTTTTGCAAAGTTTTACAAATTGTAGGCAATAATAGAATTAAATAAAAAGGAGATGAAATGTGGAAAATGAAAAAGTTTGTTTTAAAAACACCAAAAACTGATATGCTCAAAATAAAAATATGGAATAAAAAAGAGCAGGGATTCACTTGCTCAAGAAACACAGAAACACAAGCAGATCTTTCAGCTCTGCAACTATTAACAAAAAGTGTCACTCCAAGATTCTTAACTTTAACACGCTGCAAAAGAGGGGCGTTTTGAGGTTTGAAATCCACCACTCACAATAGATGTAGGTGCAACCAATAAGGTTACCAATAAAAATAAGGCAACCAATAAAAATAATCCTAATTTTACAGAAAAAAACGTCAGTTTTTTACAGTATTTTCTTGTAATTTTGAATTATGTTTAAAACAATGTAAAATTACAAACAATATCTAAATAAACAACTTGACTGTTATTTTAAGGATTATATCATTAATGACAAATTACAGTAATTCTCATTTTTTTATACAGGAACATCACTGTATTATTTTTCTGTTTTCATAAATAACAAATTCATGCAAAATTACAAACAATATCTGTAAATTAACAACTGTAATACAATATTTAGCTCATTATATTAAAGGTTTATGTTTATGTCCATACTAACAATTTAACATTATTCTTTGTCATTTTAAAGTAAATCTTATTAGTTTTATATTTACACTGTAAGAATAAAAACCTAAAAAAAAACGCAGCTACAGCTGCAAAACAAAAACCGTAAAATAAGTCAAATATCTTAAGTCAAATAAGGTTAAAAAAACTTCACAGAAATTTACATTAAACATTTTAGAGAAAACAATATTAGTTTACAGATTTTTCCTTATTTAAATTAAGATATTTTACTTTAATTTTCTGTTTTACAGTGAAGGTGTATTTTTACATTCAAACTGGTTTTACATTCAATTCTGGATACAAATATAACAAAATATATAGCAAACTAAATATCAAACAATAATTGTTTTTAAAGAGTACAAATCTGCACTGCAAATCTGCACAGGTTGAAACTTCCAGGCCTCTGCCCACACCACAAAACAACATTTGACCAATTCATTAAATATAACAGCAAATAAAAATAAATATACACATTTTCTAACTGTTGTTTTAAACAAGTTTTTTTCTATATTTGCAAGGCTACTTGCTGTCTTTCCGTGTTCTTTTGAGCGTGATTGGTCAATCTGAACGTCATCCAGAAATCTGACCAATGACAGTGCGCGCCTTCAGTTTGAATTATACACCCGTTGCCGTTGGAGTTGCTCGTTGCTCGTGGCTCGCGGGGACGCGACGCGATCGCGCGGCTTCTAATCTTCAACAGGACGGCTTCTTCTGTCCATTAATGGCATTGCATGGATCATTTTAAACCTGTTAAAATCTTATTTTGGACGAATTTTGATTGTGGGATGTCGACTGAGAACGAAAAAACATGAATACGAACAGACTAAGTTTCCAATGGCGGACAGCAGACGGCAGAAGGTAACGTAAACCCCTTTATATTTTTTCTACTGCTTATCAAGATATATAACGTTAGTGCATTAAAGTCATATGCTAATCGTGATTAACTTACATATTCTGTTTCTGTGTTTTGTTGTAATATTGTTAAGATAGGGCTGGGTGTTATGGCGATCTGATGATACTGACTATTGTTAGTGATTTTGCTGTAAACGTTAACATTACCGTTTTATATTGCGGAATGCGAATATAGCGTATATAACGCAGCACTGACTGTACTAAAACTTTTTGACATTTTGACAAGGAAACATGCATGAATGTAGAATAATGAACGGGACATGCATGTGTTAAAATAAGCCTCTCTCAGACAGCAGGCGATCCCGAAATCAATTATCTTTCTGTTAAATGCACACAATTATCTCAGAAACCTTGTCATGTGAGGTATTCACTTGATTTAAACAGTCAGTTATGTCTTAAGTACGTTAAACAGTTCAAGTTAACGTGGGGAAACCCGGATGCGTGTCATTCTGTGCATCCGTTCTTAAAGGGGCTGCAGCTTTGTCATCATTTTAATAAAACAAAAGAATAGAGAAGACCTTCTGCTTCTTTAAGAATCAAGTGATATTAATTAATTGAATATCATACAGTGAAGACTTTTAAAGCAGTATTATTCTGTAGCATTTTAATAAAATATCCATCAAAATAAATATATTGTGATATCGTTATTGTAAAATATAATTTCTCATGTATGTATAATTATATGGTCATAATGCCCATCCCTACTGTCAGCTAGTTTTAAGATCAAGCTTGTCATAAAATGTAACAGAGCTTTGGAATGAATAATCTGAGATCATGTAACTTACACTTGTTCTGCAGAGAGGACAGGAAAACACCATACTTGGACTGAAGAATTATAGGCAAACCAGGATTTTGGATCTACTGTAAAGTTTTTGTATGGGCCTGGTGAGTATGTTTTGCAAGTCCATGTCCGTAAGTTGATAATTAATATTAATGTTTTATCAAACAAATTAATATTCATTTGTGTGTGTGCATGTTTCTTCCCCCCTCATGATCCAGAAGTTTTGGATCCATGATCCTGAAGAACTTTTACAGATGTTGACCCTGAATGTGTAAAAGGTAATCTTAAAAATGTTGTCATTATTTTAATGTTCTCTGTTTTTTTCTGTAATGTAGACGCATGCATTTTCTGTGAAGTTGCTTTGAAACAATATCAGGGTTTTTCCTACATTGAACATTTTTTGCCGGCCGCCAAAACAAATTTTTGTCCCGCCAAAGCCTTATTTGATCAGTTATTGTGATTTATGAGTGATGTAGTAGATAACTGCTGCACTTGAGTTAACTGAGTGACAGAGAGAACGACCAGTGAGCTCCTACCCCGCTCGCACGCTCTCTGTCTTCAAAATAAGCATTCTTAGCTTTCTAATGTTTCACATATTACGTTAATCAAAATCAAAAGGTCGGAAGACCGAATCCATGTTGCATGTGGCGCTATCAGACGTCTTCCTTTAATTACCGCTGGGTGTGAAATGCGCTCAAAAAACATTGACTGATTCTCTGACCAGCTGACATAAAGCATACTTTAAATAAACAGGAAACAAATCCTATCCGGTTATGAAGTGTTTTCTGTGTCTTGACAAATCTTTCGCGATTTTCTAAAGACGGGATTCACACACAACGCGTCTGCTAATGTCCGATTCGCCACCTAATGACTCCTTTGAACCGAATCATTTTAACGACTGGTTAGAACTGATCTGTCCAACACTGAACTCACGAATTAGTTTAATCATTTACTCAGAACAACACCTGAAATGAGAACACAAGTGTGCTTACCCACTTTAGCAAGAGTGGATGGTAAGAATTATTTTTAATTATCAACAGTCTTTCAGCTTATTTATGTGGACAATGTGTAGTAAAATAAATAGCCTAAAATCATTTAGTTTAGACTGGAGTGAGGTGAACCCAGAACAAATTTGTTGTTAGCTAGCTGATTGTATATGGCAGAAAATTAGGCTATTTGTTCATTTTTTTTTAATACTATTTTTTTAATATTGATATGATTACCAAAACAATTATCAGTAAATAGTGTAAAAATGAGGAACAAAAACAAACATCAAGGTATCAAAATAAGATAAGCAAAAGTTACAAACTTTCTTTGAATTTATTTCAAATTTATTGTCAGTATTGCGCTTGCAGATCATGTGGGTAGGGTATTTTTTTTTTACCGTGCGTATGTGTGTGTATGGATGACCATGTCTGTCAGCCACCACCGAAGACCATTTTTGACCGAGGAAAAACCCTGAATATGTATTGTGAAAAGCGCTATACAAATACATTTTAATTGAATTGTTTTACTTACTTTTATTGGCATTAACTATATATTATTAATGTATTATTTGGCAGGTCTCAAGATGTATTTTATTTTGTGAGACTTTGCTGAGGAAGTATTCTTTGGCTCAGTCTGAAAAGGCCCAGAAAAGAAACACTATGAAGAACATCACACAGAACCGTCAGAGAAAGAGACGGGTAAGTTAAGAAACCGGTTAAGCTTTTTCCCTCCAGAATGTTACTATACTCCTCTCTGAGTTTTAGTGGTTAATTTACTGTCATGTTTTGCAGTTGCTGGAGACCAGGTCCAGGGTTGCACAAACCAACACAGAACCTGTGGAAGACCGCAACTATAGACCTGATGAAGATGAAGATGATGCTGTTGTTGATGGAAGGCTTGGTTAGGCTAGCTACTACAAACCAGACTAGACTGACCCACACTACATGTCACATCACCAGCCCATCATGCCAGTTTGAAAAAATGTTCAAAACTCAAACAACATTGTGTTAGAGTTGGTCACAATTATTTTATAATTATAATTTTAATATTCAATTGTTCCATTTTATATTTTCTTTATTCCTATGTTTATATACTTATACTTTTATTGGTTCCCATATATAGAACATTTACATATATTTTATATACACTTTTTAATTTATAGATTTCTTTGTCTTGTTTTATATTGTATACTTTGTATGTTTGTTCCTTTTTAGATGTCAATGTTGCTTTTGATCTCCACGTTTTGTATTGTTGTTCCTTTTACGTCGCCTTCCTTTAGAAACATTTTGTTCACTTATCTTTTCCCCCATTCATTTTAATGTATGTTTATAATGCTCTTTGTTCTTTTTATTTGGTTATATTGTTTACTTGGAATATTTATATGTATTTTAATATATTTTATATACACTTTTTTTGTCTTATAAATGTATTGTTCTCATTTTATATTGTTTAATTTGTATATTTATTCTTTTCCTTTTTATGTTCACTGTGTATTTTATTCCTTTACATCTCTGTCTTTTAAATGCATTTTGTTCATTTTTTTCCCCTTTTTGTTTCTTTACCAATTCATTTTAACGTATATTTATGTTCTTTGGACTGTTTATATTTTTACATTTGTTCCTTTACATTTGCATCCCTTTTAAATACATTTAGTTAACTTGTTTTTGTTTCACCATTGTTTTAATGTTCTTTTATAATGCTGTTAAGAATGTGTTTTTTTTTTTATACCTTTTTAATAAATATTTCAGACTTTCTCAAATTGTTTTGTGTGTGTTTTTCTTTTGGGAGGGAGAGGGGATTATTTTTATATATATATATATATTAATGAGCAAAATCTGCATAGCTGGCCTATAACCAATCAAGTCCCTATGCTACAAAACCTAGCCCACCCTTAGCCTTAGAAGTAACCAATAAAGTCACTTGACTGGGTTTTCAATGCGTCCTGTCATCCAATAGCAGTCTGGGTTTTGGGAGTGGTTTTAAAAAAAACAACCAATCCAGTTTGAGATGAAGGACCAATAGGGGGTGGAAGGCAAAGCTGTTTAGAGGTGTGAAAATGTCTCCTGGGAAAAACTTGATGGGATTATTTGCCATGGCAACAAATGGCTGTAGCATGGGAGTATACGGCCACAACATACATCCGATTTGGTACCATTTCGGATGTATACGGACATATACGGATCCATGGAATTTGACCTATCCGGCCAGTATACTCCTGGATTCTTCCGAATTTCAGCAGTGTATACAGGAGTATCCTGGTCCGGATACACCTTTTTTCATGCAGTGAACGCCTCTGCATGATTGCGTCCTGAAGCACGCATGTAACCAGTCCAATAGAGTGGCAGAACGTCATAGGCGGGTGACATCATAGACCTGGAAACTATAAAGCACCCGTGAACACAAATAGAAACTAGCTTCTGAAAAAGCCTGAAGCATATAGTGCTCACGGACATGCAGGGAGTATGGCCGGGTGACGCAGTGTCTCGTTCCCTTTTCAGGGAACTAAGGTTACATACATAACCAAGATGTTCCATATCAAGGGAACTCGCGCTGCGCCACCGCTGTGGGAATGACAATACCCACGTCCCCATATGAGCCAGATGCCCGTCCGTCATTGTCTTACGGAACAAGCACCCGTGCTCCTGGGGTGGAGTTGAGGTCAAGCTCGAAGAGCCTCACAAACGTGTGCGGCGAGGACCACCCCGCCATATCACAGACTTCTTGCAGGGATGCCCCTGATAACAAAGCTTTAGAAGCCGCCATACTCCTAGTAGAGTGGGCCTGTACAGCCAAAGGTGAAGGCTGATCAGCTGCCTCATAAGCAGTCTTGTGCAAGTTACTTCCAAATGTAATACATTATCGATTACTTGTTACTTTCCTTTAAAAGTAATTCTTTACCTTGCAATATTACTGTCTCAGAATTGTAATGTGTTACATTACTCCTGTATTACTTTTGAGTTACTTTCACCAAAATAACTACAGAAGTAGAACTTAACATTCTAAAATGACAAAATGTACTACAGAGCATTTTATATCCAGTAGAAGGCAATATGATGTAGCATAATGACTGTGGGCTATCCAGGCTACTAACAATACAGTATATAATTGGCAAAGTGAAGGCTCAAGACAATGCAAGAAAGGATGAACCACAAACAATCCAAGTCTGTTAAAAGTATGATTAAAAGTGATTATCTGGCAATATCTGGGAATAGCTTAAGGGTCTATTAGACACAACTGTAGGCTATATAAACTCTAATTCCATGCCAAGATGCACATTTGTTCTTTTCTTATTGTTGTCATTATTTTATTCTCTTTGAATTCAAGAGGTTCATGGCACAACACAAAACCGTCATGCATAAAGTGCAAGAGATGTTTTTTTTAATTGCTAGAGTTTTTTCGCGACGTCGATAGTTCTTTCGGCTTTAGACAAAGGTTGCATTTGACTGCATTTGCATTTGACTATTACGTTCTTTTTGTCCTTATATCTGACCAACTCGATATAATGCGCATACGTCCAGCTAACGAATGTACAGTATTCTTCTGCCATCTTCATTCATTAAGCCTTGTTTATACTTTTGTTTGGCTCTGCAGCGCGAGCCTCCGCTGACTGCGTGCGCGCCTCGTCCGTTTGGGGAGGTGTTTACTCGACGCGCTCGCCAGCGTTGTGCTATTCTTTGAAACGACAGAGCCTTTAAGCCTTCTTTATTTACAAACTTGAACACCACACACGGTTATTGGTTGACCACGAACAGGTTATAACTTACTTGCACTTTTCATTCAATAATGTCTTGCGGTCTTGCTGTTTTTTGTTTGCCCCCCCCCCCCCCCCCCGTTATTTTTAACAATTACATTTTGGGCTAAAAGTGTGTTGTGACGCAAGCGTTAGCTACTCGACATGTACAGAGTAAAATATTACTGAAAATTTATTGGTAATGTCTTATGGTGCGTTCACACCAGTCGCGGTTGACTTACATGTTAAGTCAGGTGACGCAGGGCAAGTTCCCTTGAAAGGGAACTATTTGTAAAGAGAGAGAGAAAAAAATCAGAAGAGCAATTTGTTAAAAAAAAATGATTCAAAAGAGCGATTTGTACAAAAAAGATTGTCTGATTAAAAATAATAATTTGTTAAAAAGAAAACCATGCTTTTCAAAAGAAAAAAGAACTGGTTCAAAAGAATTTGTTCATAAATCGGACTTGTCCGGTTCTCAAGTTCAACTCACTGACTCAATTACCCCTTTTCCACCAGAATGAACCGGGTGCTAGTTCAGAGCCAGTGCTAGTCCAAGTTCATAGTTGGTTCGACTGAGGAGCCTTCTAAGAACTGTTTGCTTTTCCACATGCTGAGAGCCACAACAGAGCCAGGTCTTAAGTCACTGTATACGTCTCATCTTTCTCAGCAACGCTAGCGAGGCAGCAGGAAACACACACACATCAGGCTTGTTCGAGATGCATCGGCGCTGCGCAGACCGATCCACGTATGATATAAAAAAAACTGCATGAGTGAATCAAAAGCATAAGGAGTCGTCTGCTCTCGCTGGACTCGTTGTTATACGGCGATCAGTCTGCACAGCACAAACAGCAGCAGCTGTTAGCTCCATTAGCTGCTATTTCAAAAATGGCGGATCTTAAGTTTGTGTTTGTCTTGTTGACCCCGCCCCCAGTGCCTGACTTAATCGGTTCTTACTTTTAGCCCAGCAATGTTTTGGTGCTACTTAAGAACCACTTTTCCTGGCTCGGAGCTGGTGCTTTGGGTGTGGAAAAACACAGAACCGATTTGAAACTAGGCTCTGGCTCCGAACTAGCACCAGCACTGCCTTGGTGGAAAAGGGGTAAATGATCCAATCAGTTGTTGTTAAAGGTCCCATGGCATGAAATGTTCATTTTATGAGGTTTTTCAACATTAATATGAGTTCCCCTAGCCTGAATATTGTCCCCAAGTGGCTAGAAATTTTGATCGGTGTAAACCGAGTTCTGGCTGTCTTCCTATGCCTTTGAAAATGACAGCCCAGACGAGCTGATCTTGAATTTTCCTGTTATGTCGTCATAACAGGAACGGTTACCTCCCTTTCCTCCTCCCAGAGAATTTGGCACACCCATGCGAGCGCCATATTTGTTTGTCCTCGAGAGATCATAGCTTGAACGAGTGAATGCTGGCAGTTTCTCAGTGTTTGGATGTACAAATGAAAACATAAGTCTTTTTTCAGTTCCTTCTGATCTGTGATCAATGTGTAGCTAATTATTCAAGTTCACACAGAACTTTATTATTCGTGCTGCGGCTTCTCTCTCTCCCGACAGAACGGTGTTTTCTATCGTGTGAGTCAGTGTTTTTGTACGTCCTTGTCGCGTCTATCTGTTCTAAAATGTGCATACAGTCGTGAGTTTCTTTAGAGATAAACATCACGCACGCCGAAGCTCAGGCTGCACTGACCGGTCGGCCTTCAACATCACCGACCCCCAGTACTGCATTTGGCCCACAGCGGAGGCACCAAACGCGGCGCGAGATTAAGCAGAAGGGGGGTAAGCGTGAGCGTATCCGGCTAGGCTAGCCAGCTATCCCCACAATAAAGTGGATTACATTCGATTACTGCTGTTGTGTCTTTGTTTGCGCTGTGTACTCAATGCGCGTCACTAGGTAGGAAAATATCTAAAAATAATGCTATAATCAACATGTATTTGTAACTCGTTCATCTCCTGTAATGGTACATAACGTGTTACAAAGTTGGTAATAAGGAGGAAGACGGTCTCAACGTGACTGGGACTCGTGTTTATTCAGAACTCTTAGATACAAACAAAAATAAACTCGCGCTGACAGTGCTCTCACAACTCAGTAGTTGCAATATAACTTTGTTAGCAATCTCTCCGTCTCTGGTCCATTGATGTCCGGTTCGTGAACGAATCGTTCTTTTGAACCGGTTCTTTTTAGTGAACCTGTCGAACCAGTTCACCAAATCGGACTGAATCGTTCTAAATGGTTTGCGTCTCGAGTCAGCGCTGATCCATCATTTACTAAAGTTGCTAACTTTCTGACATGAGTGACAGTCCCTCCAACTAGAAATAAACTAATAACCTGAAGTATATGCTAGTCACTACAACAGTTCACTGAACTGAGACGTGCTGAGAGAACTGATGAGAAGTGACATTCGTCTCTCTGGCACAGCCTTGTGCCTCGTAGACCTCGTTAAACCACGCCCCCTCCGCTCATTTAAAATGCAAAGATGTCAGCCAATCACAACAGTGGGCGTTTATACTGAAGTCTCACAGCAGACACACCCCTTGAAACAGGGCATTCAGCCAGAGGGCAAACATCAGTATAGAATAAAATGCCTTTAATTTCTAAATTATGACATTTTATGATGTAAAAATCATACTAACAATATAAGTACACCTCTGAATTATAAAATAAAATAAAATATCCATGCCATGGGACCTTTAAATTAACAGTTCATATTAAATAACTACGGCAAGAAGACTACACATGAGAGAATAAAAAATGTGCATATAAAAAGACAAACGCACTACAAAAGTTTGCTCAACAAACATACAAATTCTCTCAGTGATGCCAGTTCTCTCCATACTGACGTGGTTCTGGGAGCCAAGCACTCCAATTATCTGTCATGTTCTGGCTCTGATGTGGCTTTAACCACATCCTTCATTTCATCATCTCTCTCTCTAAGCCTCGTTCCTATATCTCACTGTCTTTAGCTGATTGAAGAGGACAGAACACACCACATGACCAGCCCTAATTGGTGCTGATTGGGCGGCTTGGCAGCTCTTATAAGTGATTTAATGTGGATGCTTAATCCTTGTGAAATTCTCGAAACCTCCTTCAAACATCAATATAACCCTTAAAGTGAGACCTAGGGGAGATATCAAGAAAAATAAAGCATAATTCCTAACCCTTTAAGTGCAGTCATTTCATAGCATATTACTTCTCGCCCAAACCCACTTCCCATAATGCCGTTCTTACACAAGGATGTTATTCTACATTTTACTGCGACCTCACTCATTCTCCCTCTCCCTGTATGGTCTGTTACAATAAATCAGACTGAGGCCTGACTGCAAAAGGAGTGCGAGACAGTACTTGGAAGAGAACTGAGAAAAAGCAAACAGGGATTTTGCATTGTAAATTCAATCATTTTTGTGCAAGCCTGAAATGACATGCAGTTGTAAAGCATGTCTGGGTTATGGAGTCTATTTTTACTGTAAATCTTTAGAACTGTGTTTATATATGTCTCTCTCTCTCTCTCTCTGTGTGTGTGTGTGTGTGTGTGTGTGTGTGTGTGTGTGTGTGTGTGTGTGTGTGTGTGTGTGTGTGTGTGTGTGTGTGTGTGTGTTGGAGAAAGCTGGAACAGAGTGAAATGAGTTTTGCCAGCAAAGGCTTGTGAGATTGATCCATTACGGAGGGCACGCACATGCTTCTCATTATATCTGCTATCAGAATCATATCTGAATTGAGGTCATACTGTTGGACTGTCATGTTTTCATTTGACGGATTTCTCACACAAGCATTTTGCCTGTGATAGATACCTTAAGGCTATTCAACAAATGATGAATAATAGAGTTCACAATCTCATATGAACTCATGAAAATGACTCGTGGTTCCCCTTCTTTTTCAAAACTATGTGTTCAAAGAAATGAAGTTTGAATTCTCCCATTGACTGAAGAGTGTTCACCACAGCAATGAGGTCACCAATCACAAATTCAGTATGCAAATATTTCAGTTTTTCTTCTTGCATTTATTTGTATATTAAATTGTGTCTGTTTTTTGCTACCTTGCATCTATATAGCTGCAAAGATGGGGTCACATAGTAAAAAGCACCTTTACTATGGACATTACTCCATGGACACTCTTCCATTTATGCACATTTAAACGTAGCTGCGTAATCTAACAATACCTTTTTTTTTGTAGTTGCAAGTTACAAAATCAGAAATCTTTCTTATACTATAGATGTTTTATAAGTGCCGTAAAGATAAAGTAAAGTTTAAACGCACATATATGTACTGGACACTCACCTAAAGGATTATTAGGAACACCTGTTCAATTTCTCATTAATGCAATTATCTAATCAACCAATCACATGGCAGTTGATTCAATGCATTTAGGGGTGTGGTCCTGGTCAAGACAATCTCCTGAACTCCAAACTGAATGTCAGAATGGGAAAGAAAGGTGATTTAAGTAATTTTGAGCGTGGCATGGTTGTTGGTGCCAGACGGGCCGGTCTGAGTATTTCACAATCTGCTCAGTTACTGGGATTTTCACACACAACCATTTCTAGGGTTTACAAAGAATGGTGTGAAAAGGGAAAAACATCCAGTATGCGGCAGTCCTGTGGGCGAAAATGCCTTGTTGATGCTAGAGGTCAGAGGAGAATGGGCCGACTGATTCAAGCTGATAGAAGAGCAACTTTGACTGAAATAACCAATCGTTACAACCGAGGTATGCAGCAAAGCATTTGTGAAGCCACAACACGCACAACCTTGAGGCGGATGGGCTACAACAGCAGAAGACCCCACCGGGTACCACTCATCTCCACTACAAATAGGAAAAAGAGGCTACAATTTGCACGAGCTCACCAAAATTGGACAGTTGAAGACTGGAAAAATGTTGCCTGGTCTGATGAGTCTCGATTTCTGTTGAGACATTCAGATGGTAGAGTCAGAATTTGGCGTAAACAGAATGAGAACATGGATCCATCATGCCTTATTACCACTGTGCAGGCTGCTGGTGGTGGTGTAATGGTGTGGGGGATATTTTCTTGGCACACTTTAGGCCCCTTAGTGCCAATTGGGCATCGTTTAAATGCCACAAGCCTACCTGAGCATTGTTTCTGACCATGTCCATCCCTTTATGACCACCATGTACCCATCCTCTGATGGCTACTTCCAGCAGGATAATGCTCCATGTCACAAAGCTCGAATCATTTCAAATTGGTTTCTTGAACATGACAATGAGTTCACTGTACTAAAATGGCCCCCACAGTCACCAGATCTCAACCCAATAGAGCATCTTTGGGATGTGGTGGAACGGGAGCTTCGTGCCCTGGATGTGCATCCCACAAATCTCCATCAACTGCAAGATGCTATCCTATCAATATGGGCCAACATTTCTAAAGAATGCTTTCAGCACCTTGTTGAATCAATGCCACGTAGAATTAAGGCAGTTCTGAAGGTGAAAGGGGGTCAAATACAGTATTAGTATGGTGTTCCTAATAATCCTTTAGGTGAGTGTATATACTTATAACATTAATAGACATGAGACAAAGCATGTGACAGCACTTTTTTAAAGCTAATATTTGTAAAATATATAAAACTAAAAATGTACGTCTATATGTCTAGTGAAGGCAAAAGGTTTACATGCCCTGAAATGTTCTATTTTTTTTCACAATATAGACCCTGTTCAGTTAATAGTAAAAAAAAGTTTTCTGAGCTGTCATTATCATCTCATTGATATAACAATATTTATTTTCTAAACTAAGTTGTTTAAAATGAATACATTATTGTAAAAAAATATACAATAATATGAATATTTATTACAGTATGAAATGTTATTTTTCAAAAATTCTAAACTTTCACTTAGCCTACTATATCAAAAATAGAGGTGAAACTTTGCCATCCTGAAGCGTTGCAATTTTGCCACGTTTTCCCAAGTTATACTTTGACAAATATCTTCCTAAAGACATGTTTAAGGGTTGAAAAATAATACCAGAGCTTGGGTCTCTGACGGTGAAAAATGTATAAATCTTCCATTCACTCATGCAAACGTAGTATTATGATTGGTGTTCTTTGTTTGAATTATTTGCACAGCGAATTGTGACCTCACCATCTACAGTAAATTGACTTTACAAGCTTTGATGGCATTTCATTACCTAAGCTTACCTAAAATCCTTTTGCTGTTTTCCAAGCCCTTATTTTCCTTTCAGGAAATGCAAACCTGTTAATAATTTTGTCTAGATTCGAGTATGGTTCAAGTTTATTATATTAGTAACCCAGCTTTCTCCACTTGATGGCAACATAAGACCAGTTAAAGCCTTGTAACTGTGACATCAGACAGTAAAGCTGTACCATGTTACAACGATGCCCTCTAATGGTCAAACAATCGAACATACTAATTATCATGCACCTCATATCTCATAAGACAGTGAAGTCTAGAAAAAGCAAAAGCTGCTGGGAAAACATTAAACAGATTGTTTCTTTGATCCCCACATTCGTCATCTTCAAATGCATCACTAAGCTGCATCTGCCATTTTAATACGTTCAGTAAAATGCAAAAACTCCAAAATATTTGATTAAACTTGATCTTTGTTTCGCACAGTGCACAATAGGTGGCCGCTTTAAATGTGCTTTAGATGTGCATGAGAACCTTTTGAAAGTCTTGAGCTAGTCTGAGACAGTAAACAGACACTAAAACCTCTATAGCTACCAAAATTATCTCTATCTGAGCAATTTTCTAAAAGTCTATTTAAGTAGAAAATAAATGTACAAGAGTTCATAGTCTTGTTTTAATTTGTATGTGTGTGTGTGTGTGTGTGTGTGTGTGTATTGTTTGCCTCTGATGTATTTGCTCTGGGCTTGAGCACAGACTCACAGGTTCTAGGCATCAAATATTTATCCGCAGTAACTCTTATGCCTTAAATAATTCTCAAAGAACTGCGGCAAAAGTAGGCCCTTACAAACCCAGACACGCTTCAACCTGGACAATGGATTCAACGGAAAAGAGGAGAGACAGACAGACCAAAAAAATTGGGGAAAAACCCAACTGAGATGAATTGAGAGACGTATAAGCATTATAGCTAAACTTTAGCATCAAGTCTTTAGCTAAATTAAACTCTCATGCAGTATAGCTTAGGGGTTTAAAACATTCTCATACAAGCCTTTGACAAAGTTAACAAACTTCTAAAACTTGTAAATCTTTCATGTTTAACGGATTTACCCTTTTTCAGATATTTTGACCAAAAAAAAAAGTTTGCTTTCAATGTACTTACAGAGTACTTACCCACAAAAGTACTGAGTAGTGTAAGGTAACTACATGGATTAAGTTAAGGTTTAGGGGTAGGTTCAGGTTTAGTTCATATAGTTATTACCCAATTGGTGTCATTACTAGCCTACAATAAGTACATATGTTCATGCGCTACCCTAAATCCATATGATCACCATGTGTGAATAAAGTTTAATTCCCCGCATTCCCCATAGATCTCAAATCTCCATTCAAACTTGCAAGGCATTTTACACATTGCATGTTCAATGCATACCTATTGGTTTGGAATACTTGGGGTGTTTTCACACTTAGTGCTTTTTAGGGGTCTGAGTGTGGTTCACGTGATTTTTGGCCTATACGTGAACACTCCAAATGATCTCAGACCCCTTAAAAGTGAACCGAACCAAACCAAGTCCATTCTTGGGTGGTCTGAGTACAGTTCGCTTTTTTTTTTTTTTATCTCTACAAATTATTCGTTCACAACACACACTTGTTTCGTTCACACAGACACTTCAGTGTCACATGATCCTTTAAAGGAACACGCCGACGTTTTGGGACTTTATCTTATTCACCGTATTCCCCAGAGTTAGATAAGTCCATACATACCATTCTCATCTCCGTGCATGCCATAACTGTCTGACGCACACACTGCTAGCCTAGCTTAGCACAAAGACTGGAGGTAAACGGCTCCAGCTAGCCTACTGCTCAATAAGTAAAAAAATAACGCCAAAATTGTCCTATTTACATGTTGTGATGTGTATAGTAACATTGTGTACTAAGACCGACGGAAAATGATTTTCTAGACCGATATGGCTAGGAACTATACTCTCATTCCTGCGTAGTAATTAAAGAACTTTGTGCTGTACCTTGTGTGCAGCAGTGCAATTATATTATACAGTGCCTGAAAATAGGCTTACTTCCGTCAACATAACCAACGGGACAACCGGCTTGCACAGAGAGCGTGCTGGGGACTATTTTCAGGCGCGCGTAATATCATTGCACCGCTGCACCCATGGGACGGCAGCAAAGTTCCATGATTACTACACAGGAATGAGAGAATAGTTCCTAGCCATATTGGTCTAGAAAATCACAACTTTTAATTTTCAGTCAGCCTTAGTATACGATGTAACTATACACATCACAACATGTAAATAGGAAAATGTTGCCGTTATTTTGTCACTTATTGAGCAGTAGGCTAGCTGGAGCCATTTACCTCCAGTCTTTGTGCTAAGCTAGGCTAGCAGTGGTGCATCAGACAGAGTTATGGCACTCACGGAGATGAGAATGGTAAGTATGGACTTATCTAACTCTGGGGGATACGGTGAATAAGCTAAAATCCCAAAAAGTCGGCGTGTTCCTTTAATAAGTGCACTGTAAGTCGCTTTGGATAAAAGCATCTGCCAAATGCATAAATGTAAATTTTGTAAATTCAACCACTTCCAAACTGTGCAAGAGAGACGCGGCTGCGTGCCTTGTCAGTTTAAAACAGTTTTACAAGCTCACACACCTAAAAGCGCATGCACAGAAAGCCAGCTGTCACGACATGTTATCATTGCCTTCTGCAATAAAAAAAAAACCATGATTCAAAGAAAACAATTAAAAAAAAAGTGAATGTGTGATTGTAGTAAACGTTGTTTGTACGGGAAGAAGGAGGCGGGAACCGGCGGACATTAAACAAACTTTTAATCAAATAAACACAAAATAAAATGGCGGCGACAGCCCCTCACGGTCGACTGCCGCCTACATACAAACAAACACAAAATGAAAATAAAAAGCTGCAGCCCCTCACGGACGACTGCAGCGGATAACACAACTAAAATA
This sequence comes from Gobio gobio, assembly GCF_949357685.1. Lineage (NCBI taxonomy): Eukaryota > Metazoa > Chordata > Actinopteri > Cypriniformes > Gobionidae > Gobio > Gobio gobio. The sequence goes on along the minus strand of NC_137117.1, from coordinate 18,724,862 downwards.
AAACATAACGCAAATTCCAGGCCTGGTCCTCTCTCGTCCCTCACTGTCGTCACTCCTCCTTTATACTCCCTCACTCCTCCGCAAGGGCCGAGATCGCTGCGGCTCGCAGCTGGCGCTCATCCTCTCTGATGAGCGCCGCCTCGTCCCGCCCTCACGGTCCCTCGGCCTCGCTGCTCGCCACAGTGATATAGTGCAATAATATGGATGTAGTATTGCAACAAAATGTATATTTTTGTGCAAAAGTTAACTTAGAGTTAAGCTCATTCAACAGCATTTGTAGCAAGGTCGTTTTACAAAATAATAGCAATAATTATTTAATAATAAATATAATATTTACAAACAAATATCTTGGTTAGTGAGGCACGTACAATGTAAGTGAATGGGATCAAATTTTGAAGGCTATAGGGTCAGCTATCAAACACTAAACTGGATAAGATCCAAAATGCAACAGTATGAACACAAAGAGGTCTGAGGCCACATTCCTACTTAAGTGGGCCAAAAAAAGGATCTGAGTCATCTTTCCGGGATGGACCATGTGAACGTAAAGAGAACTGGGTTCTTCTTGACTTGGTCCACTTAGTGTTTTCACACTCGAGTCCTCTTTAAAAGAACCAAACTCAGAGTCCTTTAAGTGGACCAAGAGGTGAACCAAGTGAAAAAGGACCCAGTTCTCTTTACGTTTACACTGTCCCTGTCCCTGAAAGGGGACTCAGATCCTTTTTTGTTCCACTTAAGTATAGTAAATATTGTGAAATATTGTTTTATATTTATTTACTATATTGTTAAATGTAATTTATTCCTGTGATGGAATTATTGTTGTTTATGATATATGTTATATATTATCTGGGCAGAAGCCTGACTACAGTCATTGCTTTTGTAATGCAGCTTCATTGTTACCAAAATTATAGTTAAACATTAGTTGATCAAGACTGGACTGATACTCGTGCAAAATTTAACAAAACAAAAACAAACTAGGATTCACTTTGTAAATTCTTACAGAGAGAAAACTTGGCATCATACACTAAATGTTTAAGAATCAACAGACTTTTCAGTCATTCCGAACAAAACAAACCAAATTGCTAGTAGATTGGCTAAAAATGGCTCAATATATCAAACATGCTTGATATCCTCCAACTGAATGTAATCATACAATCATCATAATTTTCTGTAAAATCTGTCATCTCCTGAATGAATTAGCTATGAAGGTGTAAGGGGGTGCGAGGTGTATTAATTAGCGACTGACCCTCCGAGATTCATAAACATCTGCATATGTTAATAAACATGCCAGCAGGGCACTCTTGGCCTGCAGTTGCCCAACTATGCCTAAAGTTAGGGTGTAAGTATGAGACTGAATTTGGTAAGCTCTCAAATGGATGCAAGATCTAGATGTTTCCATCAACAATACATGAACATGAACTATATATGTGAGAATGAGCACTAATGGACCCATAAGCACATGATCTTACCACACTCGAAGCCTCCACCACTGCCTCTATATAGCTCAAGCCAGATGGTATGGGAGCGTGAGGGGCCACTGAGGGCCACAGAAGTGCTCTGCATTTGTTTACCACACTCTTCCTGCTGCTGTTGGGGGAAAAAAGGAGAGGTACTCATAACAGACCGTCAGGGCAGTGTAGCCTGCGAGTCATGTAGTTCAGTGATAACAGACCGTCAGGGCAGTGTAGCCTGCGAGTCATGTAGTTCAGTGATACTGGATGAATTACAAGTTTAATGAGACAGGAAGAACATTGAGAGGAAAGTAGAACCAGGAAGAATGCCTCTGCTTTCTTGTGACGCTCAACGGTTCTGACAGAAAACAAGTGTATATGTTGACAGTCTGAATAGTGACTCACACAAAGTAGGATGATGCCAAGACTAATGCTTGTATATAGCACCTTTTTTTTAATTTATATATATATATTTTTTTGGATTCTATTTTAATGGTTTAATAAAATATTAATAATCAGGATGTCTAAACAAATTAATTTGTAAATCTTTTACAATTTAATAATTTGTTAATTTTAAGAATAACAATTTTTTTCAGAAATTTTGTCTGTTTTAAATTTTTTGATTATGCATTTAACATTTTAGTACACATGTATTATCAAAAAAAAGACATAACATTTAAAAAAAATACTAATCTTAAAAAAAGATAATTCCTTTTTTTGTGTGATACTGTGATATTCCTTAAAAATATATATTTTAATAAGCTTTATTATTATTACTTTGATAAGTACATTGTACATACAGTAGTAATATATTTCTGTCATAATTTCAGTTATGACTTAAAGTCAAACCAAACTTTTATTTTGGAGGGTTTCTTGCTTCCTTATGTTCTCGTACTACATCATCATCAACTAGTTACAATAGTTACAATACTCAAGAACGCAAGTACAGGGGATGCATGAAAGTACCCGGAGGATGCATCAATATCTAGAACAATAATTGCAGTCTTGTAGCCTAGAAATCTAGACGCACCCTAGCAGCAGCAAATCTAATTTGCAGCTAGGGTAGTCTAGCAACTCTCCGTAGGCTTGCGAGCTGGAAAAACCAAACTCTAGTCAGGCCAATCACATCGTGTATAGAGTCGGTGGGCGGGCTTAACATAATGACGGCAGAGTTGCGGAGGTTCTGCGTGCTACTTGTAAACAAAGAAGCTGACGAACAGCTGTCTTTCGAATCGGCTTTGGCCGCGACTCTGGAAAGCCTGGAGTTAAGCTTTTCTTTGAGAAAAGAACAAGGAACGGCACTGAAGTCGTTCTTAAAAAAGGAAGATGGGATCCTAGTTTTGCCGACCGGATGCGGCGAAAGTTTAATTTATCAACTAGCTCCGCTTCACCTTCTTCGTTGCTCTGGCTGGTTGTAGCGCTAATCTATTGCGTGCAGAGGGAATTTGAAAGACAACCGTTTATCCCGCCCCTCGGATTGAGCCCTGCAATGGTGTGGTGCCAACATCTTGATTTGGTTTGACTTTGGTTTCAAATATGTCAGTCTTATACTGTAGATTGTGAGAATCAAACTGTTAGAAATCCTTGAGTTGAGTACGGAAGCTTGTTTCTGCCATGGAATGAAACAATTTTAAAGATATTTGCAACCTTTTTATCCCACAATTCTGACTTTTTTTCTCACAACTGCAAGATATAATCTTGCAATTGCGTAAAGTCCGAATTGTGTGATATAAACTTATAAAGTCATAATTGTGAGACATATACTCGCAAAAGTCAGAATTGTGAGTTTATGTCAATATCACACAAGTAGCAGTGAGATAAGGGCTGTATATCAGCAACAGTTTTGACCAAGCCTCCGTTACTAAAAAAATCTAAAATATCACTTTAGAACTAATAACAAGGGAACGCTGAGTGAAATAAACAATTATGGAAATAGAAATTAAAAAGCTAAAGCTCCATCTCCTCCCGAAAATCCTGAAAAAAGTCAGTTGGTGCCTCAGTGACTACTTCAAAATGACAGAAACCAACTTTGAGGAAAAATATGAAGTGTAATTTGATTGTTTAGTTTGTCTTGCGTACATTAGAATACACGGAGGGGCGGGGGTTATGACCTATACTGGGACCAACCACCAGGGGGCGATCGAGACATTTTGACTTCAGTTTAAAACACGAGTGTGGCGCAGGCTTGGGCTGAATCCGAAATCGCCCCCTAAACCCTCATTCATTATTCCCTACATTAGTTCACTAATATAGTTTACCTGAAGGAGCGAATTAAAACGAGTGAGTGAATTTGGCAGCTTCACAGAAAATGCATGCGTCTACATTACAATTTAAAGTGATTTGTTATTAGAGGAGTCTGTGTCCAAGTTATGTATTTCAGAAATGTACATATACAAAGCACAGTTAACTAACAATGTATTATTAATCAATATAAGAAATAAATGAAGGCACAGACAATGGGCTAAGTGAAATAAGAATGTTGTTAACAAGGATTTGTGTATAGAAAATTAAAGCTACACTGTGTAACTTTTTTTAGTTTATTCTTAGCTAAAAACACTAAAAACACAGTTCTTTCAAAAATATATGTGCTCATTAATGTATATTTACTTCTTTCAAGTATTAAAGTATTCTCGTAAGTTTATAATATGCCATTGAAAATACATACGGGTAATGGGTTCGAATGCGGGTTGCCATGTTGCCCCTCCATCTTGAAAGTACATCAGCCAAAGAGGGACATACCCGTGAATTCAAGCTTTGCCTTTCGCGTTTTAACACTCGATGGCACCGTGTCGAATGTGGACGAGGTCGAACTGGAAGCCATATTAATCTTGGACTAAATCGGCCACCGTAAGAGTTAAAACGAAATCGGAATTGAGAGGAACAGAAACTAAAATTCACGGATGGTCATATAGCTTTTAACCGCTAGATGGGGGAAAATATCACACAGTGAAGCTTTAAAGAGCGAGATGGATTGTAAGGCTATAGAAGATCAGTTAAATACACAGGAGCTAAACCATTTAGGGGCTTATAGGTCAGTAGCAATACTTTCTTAATAGGTAACCAGTGTAGAGATGATAAAATTGGTGTTATGTAATCATATTTTCTTGACCTGGTAAGAGCAGCTGCATTTTGGACTAATTGTAACTTGTTTATTGAGGATGCAGGACAACCAGCTAGTTATGCATTACAGTAATCTAGAGGTCATGAATGCATGAACTAACTTTTCTGCATCAGAGACAGAAACATGTTCCGTAGCTTAGCGATATTTCTGAGGTGTAAGAAGGCTGTTTTTGTAACATTTGAAATATAATTTTCGAAAGACAAGGTGCTGTCTAATATATAACACCCTGGTCTTTAACTGTACCGGATGAAGTAACAGTGTACATCTTTGCAAATTGTATTCTAATAGATTCTGTGTCTTTATTTATTTCAATTAAGTGTCTTCCCTTTTCTTCCCGTGTCCACAACTCTTGCCATCTATTTTGAACTATCTTTTTAATTAATCCCTTCATTTCAGCTTTCCCCAGAGGGACATTAACATTTATTCTTGAATACTTTAAAGCTATTTTTGCCAACTCATCTGCCATTTCATTTCCCACAATGCCCACATGAGCAGGAACCGTAGCTTCTCTTTGGGTGCATCTCAGTCAGCTCCCTAGTTCAGTAGTCAGGGCACTGATCAGGGAAATGGGCTTACTCCCTGATCAGTGCCCTGACTACTGAACTAAGGAGGTGACTGAGAAGCAAGGTTATTTTCCTAAACGAAAACTGAAATTAAGACTAAAACTATTGGTCAAAAAACATTTTCGTAAACTGAAATAAAATTAAAAAATCATAATAAATGAAAAACTAAAACTAAACGAAACTAACAACTCTTACTGAAAAACTAACTGAAATAAAATAATAATTAGCGAAAATAAATATTATTTTCCGTAATTAATAAGCTCTCTTGTGGCGGTTGAGGGAGTGTCTGTATATGGCGCTACTGCGTGTGAAGTGAGCTGAGGAGATTAACCGCTGTCCTGTGATGCGACGCATGCAGTGAACACACATCGCTAGTCCTAAACGGCTGTTCACAAAGAATGCGTTCATGGCAGTGAAATGGAAATGACACAAGGTAACGAGACTCACGTTGAACTTCTTTGAACTTAAGTTCACTGCTTTAGAACGCCGTTTCATACGCAACGAGAGACCCAGGTGCATCAGCAACTAAGTGCTACTGTGTGTTTGAGATTTCTTGTTTGCATATTATTGACTGACTCAAAGGTGTTATAATTGTTTTTACAAATCATTTACTAATAATAATATTATTATCTGTGTGGAGACATTTCCCCACAACGTAGGGAATTCCAGGACACACACACACACACACACACACACACACACACACACACACACACACACACACACACACACACACACACACACACACACACACACACACACACACACACACACACACACACACACACACACACACACACACACACACACACACACACACACACACACACACACACACACACACACACACACACACACACACACACACTTCATTATTTAATCACACTGTCTTCAGAACAGTTTGTGTTGGCTGTAGTCAGATGACTTTAGCTGTGGTCACACTGCTAGCCTACATTGTACTACTGAAGAAATTAAAATAAGCTGTTAATTGTTTAATAATATTTAATCTTTAATGAGTTTGTCTGGAATTGATCATTTGTACTTTTATATTTTTACATTGCATTTATTTGGTTCTTTGTTCAATCTCAGACCATTGTTTGTCGTATAGGTCATAGTTTGAGTCAAGCTTTTTTGCTTAAAGGTGAAGACCCAACTTTATGCATGTTTGTAAGATTCTGTTAAACATATCCTGTCCTGGGTTAAAACAAGAATGCTCTTTTATCAAGTTATTTCACTTAAGGACTTATTTAGTAACATTATGCATGAAAAGGTTTTGGATTTTTTTTAATCATAAGTTGATTTAAAAAATCTTGTATAATATGACTTGTGTTTGTTTTTTTGGTTTTATTGAATTTATATGATATTTGTATTTTTATAATTAAAATTTTGCCATGAATATAGCCTTAGGCTCTGTCCACACGAACACGGGTATTTTCAAAACCGCAGCTTTTTCTATGCGGTTTGGCTGTTCGTCCACACGCAAACGCAGTATCCGGTTACTGAAACCAGACTTTTTTGAAAACTCCAGTCAGGGTGAAGTTTTATGAAACTCCGGTTACAGCGTTGTTGTGTAGACGGTGAAACCGGAGATTTAGGCTTGTTAAGTCAAAATGTGCGCCGTTGTCTCCTTTGTTTGACGTCAGTTTGTGCGCCGTTTAACGTTACATGAGTCGAGTCTATGCAAGTGCGGACGTAGCTTTTAATAACTGCTAATAGCGCTTATCACATGTAGCCTACAGATACATGCGCAGTTATCTCATTGTATTGCAGAACAGATGCGCCAGAATGCAATAATACAACATAGTAAGGCAAGTGTGTGAAGCTTCAGTCCACTTGGGCCCATGTGTACAGTTACCTGTCACTGAGTCCAAAGTAAACTTGTAGAAGGGTTTCACTGAGCCCATAGCATCCCTCCGTGGATGGGACCCATGTGGAAATCAGGCAGACAATCATAGCGCGGTTTTGCGTTTTCATGTGGACAGAGATTTTTTTTAAACCGTGCTTGTGTGGACGCGATTGTTTTTTTAAACAGAGAAGGAAAAACTCCGGTTATAAAAATACCCGTGTACGTGTGGACTAGGCCTTAGATGCTGACATGGCATTAAATAAAACAATCTGTATTCCATTATTTTATTTTTATTATTAAGATGTCTGCATAAGAGTAAACTCTAATCTGTGCAAACATTAAACTTTGCTGAAAGTAAATATCTTGATTTGGTCGCAACACTTCGTTCTGGTAACTCTGCTAAACTATAATTACTAAAACTAAAACTGAAACGAAATATATAAAAACTAAATAGAAATGTGTTTACAAAATAAAAACTAAACTAAAACTAGCAAAACAATTTATAAAACGAACTAAAACTAAACTGAAATTTTTAGCAAAATTGAAAACGATAATAAAATAAAAACGCATTTAAAAATGCAAAACTATAATAACCTTGCTGAGAAGCACCCTTAAAGTCCTCATGAAATCAAAATCGATCTTATTTAATTTGTTAGCCCACATTACAGGTCTTAGGGTGAACAACTAATCCGTGCAAGTCAATACACAGAAAAAAATTGTTTGCCACGGTAATCTTTAATCAAAATCTGAAAAGTAACTTCTGGTCTTGAATGGCGTTCCCTTTCCGATGACGACTGTGTGACGGCTTGGGCTTGAATACCCTTAACCACTCCCGTCCATCCGTTAGTCTGCTATGAGCGCGAGATGGAGAGGAGGAGCGCTGAAGTAAAACCTTGTCCTCTATTCAATATTCCGTTTCACTAGGAAATACATCACAGCACTGAAATAAAGTCAGTTGAAACTTCCGGTTCACTGGGACTTTAATGCTTCGAAACTAAGAAGGGGTGCAATTCGCAACCTTACCACTAGATGCCGCTAAAATATACACAGTGCACCTTTAAGCGCATACAGAGAGCGGAAATCGCGCTGCGTGCACACACAAACAAACATTCGCGAGCACAGAAACTTGTTGTCAATGCTGCCCCACGCAGGGCCGGCCCGTGGCATAGGCGGAATAGGCAAATGCTAGGGGCGCCACTCATCCATAGGGGCGCCAAAATGTATTACTGATACTATTTTATTAATATTAATTTGAAATATTACCAAATAAAGCGCAAAAAAACGTAACTAAGTCCCCCGCCTCTTTCCGGTCCGCCTCATCAATCTCCCCCCGCCGATCTACTTGAAGTGCGTCAGAAATACAACGCGCGATCAGTTTATCGTTAGGGGAATTTGTTGTGTTGCGTCGCCTCTCGCCGCATCTAACGCAGACAGAATTGCTTTCATTTTTTAGGGTTCTTGGCCGCTCGCTCCAGGTGTTGACACGGTGTAAGTTGCCTGATTATTTATGACGGATGGTCGAATTGTAGTGTCAAAAAAAAAGACAGAAGCCCTCTGATGCAGGGAAGATAAGGGATACACTGCTCTTCTTACGTAGTATTTGTGTCTTGTTTCTAGTCTAAATATCTAAAATTCCTAAATCAAGGTTGAAGGTGCATTTACTAGATAAGTTAAATGACAGAAGATAGTTTTCTTGTTTTCTTGAAAATAAAATCAAAATGAAGTAGGCTATGTCATTTTACTCATCTAAATGCACCTTGATTTAAGAATTTTTAGATATTTGGACTGGAAACAAGAAAAAGATTCTAAATAAGAAGAGCATTTTTTGCTGTGTAAAGACAGAAGTAAAGTGATGTAGGCAAATTAATTAACAGTTTATTTAATTGCATAGTAGTAAAATACGAATGTTTGCTAATTAATTCCAGTTATTTTTACCTTAAACTTTATGCAAGCAGCTGTTCTGGGTTCTCCAGAGGCCACAGCCAGTATGATTTTGTAAAAAATAAATAATATAAAAATATTAAACGCATGTAATATCACTATTTTAATACCCTAATGTATTTACTCTGCAGTTGTGCAGTTTTAAGGGGGTGTATAGCAATTATAAAATGTATTTGCCGAAATTAGTAATGATATTTATATACAGGTTTATTTAAAATGGCAACATTTTATGTAAAATTCACATTAAATATCAAAATTTCTCAGTTGAATTCCTGGTGAAAACATGAATGCTCATAGTTTAGTGGAAGATTGCTGCCATCTACTGGAAAACAAACACTTTTGCTAGATCTCAATGAATAGTTTGTGCATGAATGTTGGATGCAATTACTCTTGCTATTTGTGTTTAGGCTGTAATGTGGCATAGGTGTAATATTTGTACAGTTTTACTATCATCAGCCTTTAAAAAATAAAAAACAATAATAATATCATGAACATAATGATGGGGTAGAATGGACTGGACATCATATAAAACAACAACAACAATAAAAATAAAACATCAATGCATTACAAAAATAAAACAGTACGAGTGTTTCCACAACTTAGACTGATAACGTGTAGTGCTAAACCTTGATACAAGGGGCACCAAGTAAAATCTTGCCTAGGGCAGCAAATTGGTCAGGGCCGGCCCTGGCCCCACGACTTTTAGTAATAAAACAGCTTCTCTGCTGGATCACTTCATTATATTTATCAGAAACGATGGGGTCACATCGCTTTTTGGAAGTAATAAACGCACATATTCGTTGTTAAGTGATAAGATGAACAGATGCAGGTAAGCATTTCTCTCTCTCTCTCTCTCTCTCTCTCTCTCTCTCTCTCTCTCTCTCTCTCTCTCTCTCTCTCTCTCTCTCTCTCTCTCACAATAATTCTATAAGTCACCCTAAAATAAGTCACCCTAGATGTAGGTAAATGGCATTCTTTTTTCAGACGAATACAATCGGGGTTAATAAAAATATCCATCAGGGCTCGATTTTAAGCCTGTTCACATCCTTGTCGGTCTGTCACTCACTTGTCTGAGTAAAAAAAATTAGCTTGTCCGGAATTTTTTGTGTGTGTTGTAATGTAATTTATTCAGAAGCAATATTCTCACCAGTGTTCAACCAGCTTTGACATATTTAAATCTGCATATTTGTGACATTTTTACCTTTTTATAAAGGGCATTTTTTCCATAATGTTATTAAATATAGGCTATGTTTCAGCTTTCATTTTATTTTTTAAAATTTGATCAAGAAATTAAATTATAATAAGACACTACAGGGCTGTTACCCATGAAATTAAATAATTTACACACAAAAAATTACAACTGCTTTAAATAATGTTATGAGATTGTTTTAAATATTTTTGAATATCTAAAGAATGAGTCAGTCTGTAACGTACTGCTCCGAGACAGAGGTTGAGAATCCAAATGCAGCTTTATTTATAAGGGGTAATCCACAATCGTAGTCAGCAAACAGGCAAGAGGTCATAACATGTAATCAGTCCAATACAGCAAACAAGACAGGAGAGACAGGCAAACGGGTAATCCACGGAACAGGCAAGAAATCCAAAACCAGAGACATGAAACCAGGGAAACGCTCAGAAATGCAGTATAGAGACAAACAAGACTTCGCAGTTGATGAAAGAGTGAACATGGTTTATATAGGCTGGGGTAATGGGGTAATGAGGTAATGTGACACAGGTGCAAACAATGAGTGATGATGAGTCCGGGCAAAGGATTATGGGTAATGTAGTTTGTGATGGAGTGACAGTCCGGGGTGGAGTGCCCTCAGGTGGTAATCAGGGGCACTCTCACTTGTGATTGTGACACAGTCGTTTACGAATAGGTCGTTGAATCTTTGATTCAGCTGATTCATTCTAAACCCTGAATCATTTAGTAACACACTGTTGCTGTGAGATGCGTTATGGTTCTGCTGTGATCATTGTTTGGAACTATTTTCACTGCTGGAATCGAACACAAACAGTCAATATTGCATCTAAAATGTAAGTGACTTAATATTAATGAATTGTTTATGGAACTGTCATATGAAATCAGTGTCATTTTCAGTCATGATGGTATTCAGGGAAACGGCACTCTTGGTTCTGTAATGTTGTTTAATTGTAGGCTATCATATGTTAGAAATATTAAAAACTCCACAAAACTGTGTATGTTAACTGTTTCTTTATGTGAGTGGCGCTCATTTTTTATTTCTCCTCGAGAGGCTGTGCGACCGTCAACAGCACAACCTTGTTACTGTCAGTACATAATATAATAATAATTCAATTCAATTCAATTCAAATTTATTTGTATAGCGCTTTTCACGATACATATCGTTTCAAAGCAGCTTCACAGAAAATGCATCTACACTACAATTTATCACAACGTTTGCATAAGTGCAGGACATGGATATGTACTGAATATATATAAATATATCTATAAATAGAGAGATGGTTATTACTATAAACAGAATTTACAGGTGAATATGTACAGTGAATAAATATACAGATGGCTATTACTATAAAAAGAATTTACAGGTGGATATGTACTATGAATATAATATAATATACAGATGGCTATTACTATAAACAGAATTTTACAGATAGAGGTATACAATGATATGTTAGGCTAAAATGAGGAATATGGCAGTGGATTAAGGTAGTGCAATAAATTATGGACAGAAGCTATCCGAAAAAAGTGTAAAAGTGCAGTGGAAAGTGGTTGCATATTACAGTTAGAAGTACGGTGCAAAATGCAAATGTAAACAGTTGGTACTGTAAATAACAGTCGGCAGTGCAAATGAGCATAATCCAGTTACGGTGTGGTAGTGTAAAATGCATAAGTAAGCAGTTGTTACTGTAATAAACAGTCGGTAGTGCAAATAACAAAGTGAAGGCCGATGTGAGGTAGGTGAGTTATCAGTATATGAGGGGAGTGGATCAACGGGGGTTCGAGTTCAGTAAAGAGCAGAGGTGGGTAGTAACGAATTACATTTACTTCGTTACATTTACTTGAGTACATTTTTTGGGTAACTTGTACTTTTAGAGTAGATTTAAAGATGGGTACTTTTACTCTTACTCAAGTAAATTTCTTGTGAAAAAACTGTACTTTTACTTAGTTACATTCGGTGGCGTTCCTCCGTTACTGTCAAATGGTAATAATTATATTATATATTTTAAAATAAGTTAATATGACTTTCGCAAGTCTCGCGAAATTTTGGAGAGGCTGCTTCGCGAGAGGTTGCTACGCATCACCCGCTTATATTAGCGCGCGTTTAGTCGGAAGATGATGGCCGAAGCAGAGGAAGATGTGTGTGAGCTACGGGAGGCAGATTGCCCGTGGCCTCAAGTTCAGTCTATGTTTTCACTCCAAGATGTCAAAAAGAATAGTTCCATAATGCGATGCACGCTGTGTGCACCAAAACGAACTGACATCTCTCAGTATACAAGAATTCCACCCTGAAAAGAACATGTAGCGGTAAGTGTCACAATGATGCCTATATTTGAACACTATTAACGGTCATTTGGTAACTATGGGAAATTTTCCCTTATTATAATACTATTTCACACACTGTCCGAGTGTTTTCCTCATATGCGCTCTTGTGCAAGCAATGACAAATCGTTTGAATCCTCCAAACAACACACGTCCACGAACAAACGTTCACATCTTCACATTTACATATCCTTTTCTTCACAAAACGAAACAAATTGAATAGCCTAATGTGACGTCTTGTTTATACACAAATCCGGACAGACACCTGTCTGAAGTGTAGAAAATACATACAAATAAAAGCAGTATTGTATTTTATTCCTACCTAAAGAATAGCCTATATACTTATAAAAATATAAGAAAAAAGTATGTTTTAAGAAGAGCTCTAGTTAGCCCAGCACACCATTAATTTACACTGTTTAACCATTAATCACACACACACACACACACACACACACACACACACACACACACACACACACACACACACACACACACACACACACACACACACACACACACACACGCGCACACACGCGCACACACACACACACACACACACACACACACACACACACATATAAGGTTCATTAGCTTACATTAGTTAACATGAACTAATAATGAACTGCACTTATAAAGCACTTATTTATCTTTATGTTAATTTAAACATTTACTAATGCATTATTCAAATATTGTTAACATTAGTCAATCCACTGTGAACTAACATGAATAAACCATGAACAGCTGGATTTTTATGAACTAATGTTGACAAAGATTAACTAATGCTGAACAGAGGTGTTGTTCATGGTTCATGTTAACTTATACATTAACTAATGTTAACTAATACAACCTTATTGTAAAGTGTTACAGAGAGGTGTGTGAAAGCTCTCCAAGTAGCCTGAAATTCAGGGTTTTCACTTCTTATCAATCAGATCGAAAGTAACTAGTAACTAACTACTTGAGTAGTTTTCTCATCGAATACTTTTTTACTCTTACTCAAGTAAATATTACGATTGTTACTTTTACTTTTACTTGAGTAAATATTTCCGTAAGTACTTGTACTTTTACTTGAGTACAGATTTTGGCTACTCTACCCACCTCTGGTAAAGAGACAGCTCTGGGGAAAAAAACTGTTCTTTAGTCTGCTGGTCCTGGTCCGGTGGATCCTGAAACGCCTGTCGGAGGGCAGGAGAGAAAACAGTCTGTGGGCTGGGTGAGAGGAGTCCTTGAGGATGCTGCGAGCTCGATGCAGACAGCGTTTCCTCTGGATGTGTTCGATGGCAGGTAGTGGAGTCCCTGTGATGCGCTGGGCAGTTTTCACCACCCGCTGCAGTGCCTTGCGCTCCGCAACAGAGCAGCTCCCATACCACACTGCCACACAGTTGGTCAGGATGCTTTCTATTGCGCAGCGATAGAAGTTCACCAGGATGGCCGAGGAGAGCTGATTCTTCCTCAGTGTCCTCAGGAAGAAGAGGCGCTGGTGAGCCTTCTTGACCAGGCTGGAGGTGTTGGTTGTCCACGACATGTCAGACGAGATGTGGATCCCCAGGAACTTGAAACTGGAGACACGTTCAACAGCCATTCCATTGATGTGGATGGTGTCGTGTGTGCCTCTTGATTCCTTCCTGAAGTCCACGATGAGCTCCTTCGTTTTGGTGGTGTTGAGGAGCAGGTTATTTTCAGTGCACTAACTTCCGCTAATTTGACGATAGAATTAGATCCATAAACAGTGCACTGATATAACTAAAGAGTACAAGGTTAGGAGATGCATCATGTGAATGCCTGGCTAAAGAGTAGGGCTGGGTATCGATTCAGATGTTCCGATTCGATTTCGAATCGCAAGCTCTCAAATAGATTCGATTCGATTCTCAATTAAATTTCGATTCAACTCAATGAATATAGATTTCATTCAAATAGCCTACTATATTTATAAAAAAGAACAGTGAACAAGTTTACAAGTGGGTAATTAAAAAGAAATTAAGAGCCTCAAATATATTTCAAATGCATACAATTATGTTAAATACAATACAATTTTGTTTTTATGGTTATTTTGATACACTTATTCTAAAACATAAAAAGGATATTGGATGATTTTCAGGAATTTTCAGTAAAGGACAAGCATTTCTTGCGATTTAGCCGACCATCATTCAGACTCAGTTTTTATGGAGGCTTTTTCCTCCAGGGGCGTCTGAGCTTTGATTCATGCCCCGGACGGTGCATTATATTTCGTCACTATCTCTGTTATTTGCGTGCCTTCCTTAGATGCGATTGCCATTCAATTTTATCTTAACGACAAGCATATATGCGATACCGGGCAGGATCGACTGAAAAAAATCGATTCTTGGCCTTGAGAATTGATTTTGAATCGACCACATTTTAAAAAACATTTTTAATATTTTTTTTTTGCCCTGCCCTACTAAAGAGATGCGTCTTTAATCTAGATTTAAACTGGAGGAGTGAGTAATAGTATATAAGACTATACATTACAGGGCTCGACATTAACGCTTGTCCGGGACAAGTGGATTTTTTGAAGGGGCAAGTGAAAATAATTTTACTTGCCCGACGGACAAGTATCCTGAGTAAAATGTCAAAACAAAAAATAACTAGGGAATCACCAAAGTGCAATAATGATTCTGCATTCAGTGTAAGTGGAGATCGATAGTGGATAATAATATAAAACGAACTGACAAGATTGTGCTGTTGAGGCTCGCGCAGCCTCTCGAGGAGAAAATCGAAAAAAAATGAGCGCCGCTCATAAAAAGAAACTCGGTTAACATACACGGTTAAAATTGTGTAGTTTTTATATTTATAACATATGATACAGTTAAGCAACATCAGACTAACAAGAGTGTTGTTTTCCTGAATACCATCACGACTGAAAATGACAGTATGAAATAATTTTTTATACGCCAGTTCCATAAACAATTAATGAACATTAAGTCACTTACATTTTAGATGCAATATGGACTGTTTTTGTTCTATTTCAGCAGCGAAAATAGTTCAAAACAAATATCACAGCAGAACCGCATCTCACAGCAACAGCGTGTTATTGAATGATTCAGCGTTGTAATGAATCGGTTGAATTAAAGATTCAATGACCGCCAAATTCCTGAATGAATCAGCCGTTTCACTGAATCGACTCAATGACTCGCTCATTAAGACGGTCACATGCTGCCACCTACTGGTGGTTTAGTTTCATCTTTCCAACATTTCTTATTTGTATATTCAAAAATATTTAAAATAATCTCATAACATTATTTAATGCAGTTGTAATTTTTCAGTGTAAATGATTTAATTTGATTGGTGACAGCCTATAGTGTCTTATTCTAATTGAATTTATAGATCAAATTTAAAAATATAAAATGAAAGCTGAAGCATAGCCTATATTTAATAAGATTATGGAAAAATGCCCTTTATAAAAAGGTAAAAATATCACAAATATGCATATTTAAATATGTCAAAGCTGATTGAACACTGGTGAGAATATTGCTTCAGAATAGATTATATTTACAAAAATTGTCAAGCTAATTTTTTACTCAGACAAGTGAATGACAGATTTACTTGTCCGAAGGACAAGAGTGTGAACAGGCTTAATGTCAAGCCCTGCATTATATATTATCCACTATTGATCGCCACGTACACTAAATTAATGCAGAATTATTCTTGCATTTTGGTGATTCCCTAGTTATTTTTTGTTATTGATGTTTAATCAGGCTACTTGTCCGGTCGAGCAAGTAAAATTCTCTTTCAAATTGCCCCTTCAAAAAATCCACTTGTCCCGGACAAGCATTAATGTCGAGGCCTGTCGCTTTTTAAAAGTTTACAAACGGTAATCTCTAACTTCCGCTAACTGTCATACATGAGACACTGGCGTTCCAGCGTAGGACGCAGGCGTAGCGTAAGTTCCGGTGACGAACGCGGAAGCGCAATGGATAGAGCAAAACAAAACTTGGTTTTCGTGAGAACTAGCATATTCTCACCGGAGCGTCATATGCTGGAACGCCAGTCTCTCATGAACACGCGTACGTCAGTTAGCGGAAGTTAGAGATTATAGTTTGTAAAGTTTAAAATATGGATATTTTTTTCTTACACAAATGCATCGCTTTACTTCACTTCAGAAGGCCTTCATTAACCCCCCGGAGCCGTATGGATTACTTTTATGATGGATAGATGCATTTTTATGGCCTTCAAAACAGAAACGGCCATTCACTGCCATTATAAAGCGTGGAAGTGCCAGGATGTTTTTTTTATGTAACTCTGATTGTAATAGTCTGATAGCAGAAAGTCATGTACACCGATGACTTGAGGGTGAGTAAATCATGGTGTAATTTTCATGTTTGGGTGAACTATCCCTTTAATGCACAGCTAGCCTTGGATTATCCCTTTCATATTGTATTATGTAGAGTAGAGTATTATGAGAGAGATCGACTAAGCGAGTGCATTACCTGCATCTAGATGATATTCTTCAGGTCAGTCTTGTATTCATAATCTAATTTGCGAGGGAACTCAAAAGCATTGACATAAATTTTCCTCATATTTTTTTTCCCTTCACCATGTCCCTTTAGGGGCTCCGTATAATTGTGCACTGCATGTTTGTATTTAATCACAAACATGTCTAAATTAACTATTTGAGGTAAAGTTTCTGGTTATCCATAGACATAGTATTTCTAAATTCCAGAAATTTTTAAAATACATTTTATATTATATAATTTATATTAATGGAACTTATTCCTTAAAGCTGCAAATTTGGCCTTTACATAAAGAGAAAGAGGGAGAGAGAGATAGAAAGTAAGGAAAGTAACAGATAGATCAGGTGAACAGGCCATCATTCTATAAATAACTCTACTTTGACGCATGGAGGGTGATTTCACCCTGACGTTTTCTCTCCCCCACCAATTTTCCTTTAAATCAGTCTTTAGACATGCTACTCTTCCTGCACACCTCTCTCCTCCAGTAACACACACAGCTGTTGTGCCTTATATCTCCATCTCTATTCCTCCTTTAATATCTTGCTCTGTCCATCAGAACCTCGCTTCTGTTTTCATTTTGAGTCTGATTATTGTGCTCTTTTACCTCCTCTTAGTTGGGCCTTGTGTGACGTCCAGTTATTAATTCATAATTTCTTCATTATTTCTTTATTGAACTCCATTCTCTTCCGTGTTAGCCACGCTGCTCATTCTTCTTTTGTCTCTCCAGCCTTCACACGTTCAACTCTCACATCTCCTCATCATTTCCTCCCCCTCTCTCTCCGTCTGACAGGTACCCTGTGTGGACAGCTTTTTGAGGCTTTAGTTCTGTAACTAGCCTCGGGGGATGCGGTGACTAGCCGCTGTCAGAGTATCCAGGATTAGGCCGTCTGCTCAAGGCTTGCGGATGACAGCGGTGCCCATCCCTTCACCCCTGGCATTGCTGGAGGAACACCACAAAGGTGAACTGCAGATAAAACCAAATTATTGATCAAAGCTTCTGTATCTTGTTATGGTTACATTATGGTTACCTTGATATAAACATCTTTTTAATGCATGTTCTATGCCAGTGGTTTTCTGGTGGTCCATGAAGACCTGCAAATGGTCTATTATGATTTGTTCTTTAAAAAAATTGTAAAATAAAATTGTAAATGATAATTATAATAAATATAATCAACAAAAAGCACCTTTTAAATTCATCTTGAAATATGTTTCTAATGATCTGCTAAAGTATGTTCTGTCGTACCATGAAATCAATATTAACAATTCCTATTTTTTAAGGAATATTGCAGTATTTATTATAAATTATTTGTCCAAAAAATTATTTGTCCATGGGCATGTGCATAAAAATAGAAAAAGATAATTTTCTCTTCAATGCCCAATGGTAAAATCAAGTCCTGTCCTACATTTTTCTGTTTTTATATATACAGGGAGTGCAGAATTATTAGGCACGTTGATTTTCTGATCATATTTTTTTTCCAGGCACATTTGACCAATTCCAAACCACAGTAATCCTAATAACTACTATTGATTTAGTATTTAATAATGTATAAGTGATATATAATTGTTCATGAAGGCTGGAAATGAAAATCACCTTATATTCAGGTGTGCAGAATTATTAGGCATGTTTTCTTTTACAGATAAATTGAGCCAAAAAAGAGATTTAACTCAGACTGAAAAGTCAAAGTATTAAATGCCCATGAGAAGGATGCAATACTAATGCAATACTAGACATTGCAGTTAAGGCATGACCATTGGACAGTGAAATGCTCGTTGGGTCAGCAGGATCTGACAAAAACAGGTGGTGAAGAAAAGACACATGTTAACTGCAAAAGAATTAAGAATTAAGGTGAAGAATTAAGGGTGAAACCATCAGGAACCCTTTAGTCTCCAGCGCCACCATTTTCCAAAGCTGCAACCTACCTGGAGTCTCCAGAAGTGCAAGGTGTCAGGATCTCAGAGACTTCAGTTAGGTAAAGAATCCTAAAAAATGACCCCCACTAGATAAGAATCACAAGCTGAAGTGTTGTAAAATACATGAAGAAGGTTTTTTTATAGGCTTTATGGACAGATAGGTTGAGAGTGACTCTTGAAGGACCAGCACCACATCCTCTAGTACCACTGTTTGAAGAATTCATCTTCCAGAATCTGGCAGTACGTTTTGGGAGTTCATTTTTAGTCCATCTCTGCAAAACGGACTTCAGGATGGACTAAAAATGAACTCCCAAAACGTACTGCCAGATTCTGGAAGATGAATTCTTCAAACAGTGGTACTAGAGGATGTGGTGCTGGTCCTTCAAGAGTCACTCTCAACCTATAAAACCTATAAAGCCTATAAAAAAGCAGGCTTCATGTATTTTACAACACTTCAGCTTATGATTCTTATTTAGTGGGGGTCATTTTTTAGGATTCTTTACCTAACTGAAGTCTCTGAGATCCTGACACCTTGCACTTCTGGAGACTCCAGGTAGGTTGCAGCTCTGGAAAATGGTGGCGCTGGAGACTAAAGGGTTCCTGATGGTTTCACCCTTAATTCTTCACCTTAATTCTTCATTCTTTTGCAGTTAACATGTGTCTTTTCTCCGCCACATGTTTTTGTCAGATCCTGCTGACCCAACGAGCATTTCACTGTCCAATGGTCATGCCTTAACTGCAATGTCTAGTATTGCATTAGCATTGCATCCTTCTCATGGGCATTTAATACTTTTTGACTTTTCAGTCTGAGTTAAATCTCTTTTTTGGCTCAATTTATCTGTAAAAGAAAACATGCCTAATAATTCTGCACACCTGAATATAAGGTGTTTTTCATTTCCAGCCTTCATGAACAATTATATATCACTTATACATTATTAAATACTAAATTAATAGTAGTTATTAGGATTACTGTGGTTTGGAATTGGTCAAATGTGCCTGGAAAAAAAATATGATCAGAAAATCAACGTGCCTAATAATTCTGCACTCCCTGTATACTGTATATGCCACAATAGACCTTATTCAGAGCAGTTCCATGTGAAGCTGTGAGGGATAGACCATGTTTTCAATGGCATCTGCTGTAAAAAGCTGTATAAAGCTCTTAGATCACTTATTATTATTTTCCACAGCTCATGGTTTCTAGAGATTTAAGTCTACTTAAATTTCTTGGAAAGACATTTTTACAGTGTTTCGTAAGCATAATAATCCAAAAACACATTAAATAACAGTACAACCCACTGAAGAGTTGTATGTCTATCCCTCAAAGATTTTTTTTTATAATTTTCACAAAAATGTAGTGGCCCCCAGAATATTTTGTTGTATGAATATATGAACATGCAATATGTCAAAAGAAATAACAGAGCCTCTTTAAAAAAACAAACAAAAAAATAGTTTTATTCTAGCTTCAGGCATTCTTTTTTTTAATCAACACTTGAATGTTGGTAAGTTTCATAAAAAAGCAACATTTTGAGCAATAAACTGAGAAAATCAGGTTTTCTGCCAAAACTACATCTGGATCAGATTCAGAACGATGATCAAAACCCAGATGGATTAGATGGAGTCCATCAACACCTCCTAAGGTTGCACAGTCCTATAGCTCGTCCTGGGTTGACATTTAATTCGGTAACATTAGGCAGTTTTGATTTATATGCTGTTTAATGTTGATGATCGCATTATTTTACCTATGCATCTGCTTACATATGCTGTCACTTGTTTCTGCTTCTTCTTCGTCTGTTTTGATCAGGAGATTCAGTACTCTTTTAGAAGATATGTAATAGCGCCCCCTACCATATAACCGTAAAACATGGAAAACCGGAAAATTTCATCATTGACGGGGAAGCATTTTCTCACAAATGACTGAAATTTTCGTCAATGGTGGAGAAAGAGTTGACATATAAAAGAGCACCAGTCATTGTCCAAATCCTTTACTTGAGAATGGTGAGCGGCAAGAATTGCTTAGATTTCCAAATACCTGCACTCTCTGCCACAAGAAAATGACATAAATCTGCTTAAGACCCTGACGTGGCCCTAAGCACTTAAGACCATTTTTATTAATATGAACATTGGCGTGTATTTTAGTGTATGCACTTTCTAAGTTCAAATCTGTGCATGTGCACGTTCTATAAATGAGGCCCCGTTAAGTCTGTAAATGAGAACAAAATGAACAAATCTTTTGCGGCGGTAGAGTGTGCTGCAGGGATGATATACTTTTGTAGTAGGGCTGTGAATCTTTGGGTAGGAAGCGAATCGATTCGATTCATAGGTTTTCGATTTAAGAACAATTTTTGACAATTCAGAACGATTCGATTCAAGACGATTCACATTAAAATTCGATGCGATTCGATTAATTTGATTCGATTATGCTTTTTTTTTTATATGCATTCATAGGATTATTAAAATGCTTCCCCTAATGTGTCTTAGTCAGGGTGTGAATAACACAGCGACCTTCAGAGGTCAGAGAGTGGGCAAAAAAAACGGTAACACTTTACAATAAGGTTCATTAGTTAACATTTGTTAATTACATTAGTTAACATGAACTAATAATGAACTGCACTTTTATTTTACCTTTGTTAATGTTAATTTCAACATTTACTGATGCATTATTAAAATCTTGTTAACATTAGTTAATGCACTATGAACTAACATGAACAAACCATGAACAACTGGATTGTTATTACCTACATTAACAAATATAAACTAATGCTGAACAGAGGTGTTGCAAAATAAAACATAATACCAGGTTAGTTGGTTTCGGTCAAGTTAACTAATGCATTAAGTAATGTTAATACATCCTTATTGTAAAGTGTTAAAAAAAAAAAAGAACTTTAGTCCATTGTTAATGTTAGTTCATATTACTTTATTGTTTTATTTTTATTACACATTTTACTTCCTATATAAAATGGCATTTATAGAAATTTACTAAGCCAGAATTTTAAAAGGCTTTAAAAGTATTGTTAGTTAATGCTAACTATTGCGAAGGATAATGTTAATGGCTACACAACCTATTAAAGTGTTCCTGGCATTAAACACACAATGCTGCATGGAGAGACTCTTATATCATGCACTTTTCCAGCTAATCCTAAACTAACATTTCTTCACAGAATAGAAAGAAAAACCCTCTTTGTTCTCTTGATACGGATAATTGTCCTTATGATGATTCTGAAAGAAAACGCACCGGTGTCTAATGATGCTATAGTAGCCTAACGGATGCAACTTTAATACGCATCTGATTGATATATAAACCGCACGCTCTTATTTCAGTGTTGGAAATGTTGTAGTTACTTTAGCAGTTTCCTTCGTATATTCGCCTTGGTTAAACGACATAAAGTAAAATTTCATGTATTATTCATCAGAACTGTGCGTATGCATTTTAGACACTTAACGTACACAAATGTGTTTGCTCCGTCCATGCAATAAATGTTAATCCTTGAATAAACAGGGTTTTACTTAAACTGCTCAGGTGGGCCTACTGTATTTTCGTAAAACTTAATTATTTTATTTTATATAAAATAACGGTGACGTTCCCATGCAATGAAAGCGTTTTACCTATTTCAACAGTAGTGACCGCGGTGACAATGGCTTGCGGTTTGACTCGGGACAATTCCTGTCTCGATAGAGAGCGGTCATCTGCTCATGTGGTCGCAGTGGCCATCAAACATGAGCTGCTCAAACATGTGTCAGTGAGCGGCGAACGGAGCGCGAGAGCAATCCAGTGAAGGCGGTAAAGCGCGTCTGTGAAGGCGAGCTGTGAGGGCGCGGATGACGCAGCACAACGTCTCTATTAATTCACGCATTTAGTAGATATAATCTAATGTTAATTTTAAAGCACTGAATCGCTATTGAATCGCCGAAATAAACGATTCACGATTCAAAATGCACGTTTCAAGATCGATGCATATGCATCGTCAGGATTTGTAATCGATGCATCGAGAAAACGAGTGAATCGTTACACCCCTATTTTGTAGGCAAACCCGGAAGTTAGCATTACCTTAGTTCTAGGGGTGTAACGATTCGTTTTAACAACGATTCGATTCGTATCACGATTTGAGGTTGTCGATACGATTCAAGGACGATATTGGTTCATTTAGAACGATACGATCCGAAACGATTCAGTGACTTGAAATCGATTCAGTAACTTTTTAGCCAAAAATTGTGTGACTGAAATAAATATCTGGAGACTGCTCAATGCAGGTGAAGTTTCCTAGATTCCTGTTGTTTCTTGTAAGGGAATCAGGTATCAATTAATTATGGATATAAACAAACAAGTAAACAACAATTAATGGCAAATGCATTCAAATTTTATTTGAATAAAGTGCAACCAACAGTTTAGGTTTAATTAAAAGGAAGTTAACCTTTTCTGCTCTCATTTTCAATTTTCAATACATTTTCAATAAAAGCACAGTAAGTGCAACAACCAACATTTCAACAGTAGGTTAACCTGCTACTTCTGCTTTTGTTTTCCAACATAAAAATATTACAATATTAGTATAAAAAATAAAGTGCAACTAACTACTCTTCAGGTTTAATTAATAGTAGGTTTACCTGCTACTTTTGCTGTTGTTTTACAACATTAAAACAATACAAATACAATATTAATATCAAAAATAAAGTGCAACCAACATTTCTTCAGGTTGAATAAACTGGCTGAACCTGCTACTACTCTCAGTTTAATAAACAAACAATATTTAACAAAGATAAAATGTAACCAACTACTCTTCAATGACTCTACAGATTTCTTTTTCAAAAATATCAACATGATCTGACCGCAGAACACTTCTCTGTGCGTTCACTATGTCGCCAGCAGTACTAAAACTCGCTCTGCAGGCACACTGGGGCCAGGAATGCACAGGTGACAAGCAAGGGTTGAAAGTACAGGTAAAACGTTACTAACTTAGCTCTTTCTCCTGGTGGCTTGATAATTTCTCGCACGTTGGCTTCTCTGTCATCCGCCATGCTGTTTTGTTTTCTTTGCGCTGCTGCTGGTGCGTGCGTTGCGATGATGTCACAGATAGGCAGACTTAATCGAGTAACGTTTAACGGCTTTATCATTATCATATATCCATATAAAGTCTGACGTGCTTAAATCCAATGCGTTATTTCCCATGATCGATACAATCGATTGATTACCTTTTAAAACGATGTTAGATCGATATATGTCGTCCGGAAGGCCATCTTGCCGAGCACAGATCGATGTAGTTAGATCATAGGAAAATAAATCGATACATCGATGTAGTAGATGAATCGTTACACCCCTACTTAGTTCCCTTGACAAATATCAATAGGATTTTTCCATTGGCTTTTGAATTATTGCAGAAAATAAGCTGTGACCAACAAAAATATATGATTCTTACACGTTCAATGTAATCTTCAAAAATTTTACATTTATTAATTTCTCAAGCTATACAATCACCAGAAGTAAAAAGCTAATGTATAAACAAACTACACCACTGTCAAATTACTTTAACGTCACGAGTCACGACCAAGCTTCTGACAACTCTTTCAATCATTTATACGTTTTAGTTTAGAAAGTTAGATTAGTGTGCAAGTATTAACACAATAAGGCTGTAAAAGCGGACTAGTGAACAGTTTCCTGTTCAGTGTGATGACGTTTAATGTCCCTCACAATCTCCGTAGTCCCATTTAGCCACTTGTTAGCAACCACCTTTTTGGAAAAGCTTAAAAAAAAGTGGCATATTACTGATGTATTTTATATTCTAGAATAAAACATGATTAATATATCTTTAACTGTGTACAGTGTGTCTGAGTCTGTATTAACCACATACCTTATTTCAGGCATTTAACCAACAAACCATTTTTAAAAGAAAAAATGACTTTGTGACAATGGAGTTCAAACATGATAACTTGTTTCTGGGTTTTAGGACTCGTGCAGCACTCTAGAAAGCAGCTTCTATGCCAGTGATTAATATAAACACCCCTGAATTGCCCATTGCAATCCCAGCAGCTGTAATTGTAATTGCAATTTTTTTTCTTGATTAATTGTGCAGCCCAAGAAGTATGTCTACTAAGAAAGATTAATATACTACTGTTGGTGCCAGAGATCCCGTCACATTTCCTGCTGAAATAAAAGCAGCCTAAAAATGTGTCTTGCTGATCTCAGCTGGTTTAAGATGGTCTAGTAGCTCTCCAAGCCTGGTCAAGCTGGTGTTTAGCTGGTTGGGCAGCTGGTCTCCCAAACTGACCAGCTGAAAAATGTCTAAACCAACCTTAGCCAGCTTTGCCAGACTGGGAGACAAGTTTTTTTTCCAGCAAGATAAATAATATACACTTTAAATAAAGACCATAAACTTCATGGTCTCTCTCACGCACACACACACCACAGAGTCCTGTAGGCAAGAGTACAGTAATTTCAGTTAGGGTTAGGGTTAGGGTTATGGTGATAGAGCTTAGTCAGTACAGTTAGCACACCAAAATGCACATTAGCCTATGGTAGCTAAATAGACCAACCAAACAATACAATGTCAATTTAGTCCTTCTGATTGGTAAATGGAAAACAACTTGTATATGTATTTGTTTTATAATGAGTCATTTGATATACAACTACAGTGCTGGACAAAAATCTATATGATTTGTGAGACTAATACACATATACATGGACATTAGTCTGCTATAGAATAGCCATTCCAAAATTGACATCATGGCCAATTAAGCTTAAACAAGCACCTCTTATAATGAACATTCTTAACTTGGTATTGAAAGCTTCTCACATTCCCACATCAAAACCCATTGACAAACCATCAGCATTCACAGTGAAGCATCAGGTCTAATGAAGTTGCACTAAAAGCCGCTCCACTGCCTTGGGCAGCACCTCAATGGCGATCAGAGGTCTCGGCAGAGCACACGCTAAAATATTTATGACCAGCTATTACACGCAGCCTCTTTCATTATTGATGGCTGTGGTTGATGGCGCCTTTTGAGCCGGACTGTACCGGACCGCTATCTATTTGACCAGCTAATTAGCGACTGGCCTCACCACACTAGCTAATATTGACTAGATGCATAACCATCAATGACAGATGGATGGCGGTTGAAAAACTAAATCGACCAGCAGCTATTTTCTCACAGGTCGTTTAGCTCACTCCTGCAGCTGCTGTGGCGATTTTTTCCTGCAGCCTTGCAGGTAATAAGAAACAGAGCCAAACCACAGATCCCCATGTTCTTCAGCAACCCATGTGAAGTCCCTGCTGAAAAACACTGCATTGATGCTAACCAGCATATGTTTTTCTGTTATATTGGGCTGTTATGCTGCTGGGGTCCCTACTAGGCTTCTTAAAGGGACAGTTCACCCAAAAAATAAATTCTGTCATTAATTCCTCACCCTTATGTCATTCCAAACCTGTAAGTAGAGATCGACCGATATATCTTTTCCCGATATTTAAGCATTTTTCCATAATCGGGTATCGGTTTTGTAATATCTGTTTCACTGATATATGGCGTTTTGAGAATTGCATTCAAGACCACCATTAAAAGGTTACTTCAGTGATTTAGCATTAAGCTTTGTATCAGTAGAAACCCGGTAGTATATTCGAATTAGGGTACTTTCCCCCCTCATATCCCCCTGAGACGAGAGAATTATGCATTTTATTTCTGGAAAAAATCCTCCGATTTTGCGTCATCGGAGGATTTTTTGGCCAGAGCCTAAAGACTACAGCCAGTAGTAGGAGCTATTTCTGCATGTTTTCAACCCGCCCACAGGGGAGAGATCTCACTCTCAGAATGTAAATGCGCTCGGCTCGGCCCTGGGCATTCATAACGGAGCGGTGCAAAGAAAAGTGAGTGTTTCAACTTTTCAATGAATTCCTATGAAAGTTTAGCTTCCATATGCGATCTGAAAACGCGCCAGACTGGACACGCTGCGTTTAAATGACTGCCGCGCTTACCTCAGCTCAGCTCTTCGCACGCAATGAATGAAATCTGACTCCTGCAGCTGCGTTGGTGCCGTGACTTTCGTTCGGCTCACTCACACTTTATTGAAAAGACACGTTCAGTTTTTAATTGTAGTGTCTGTTCTCTAACTGAACAAAATTATTTTATTTCCATGAAAATCAAAACGACGGTGCTGAAATGTTCAAAGGTGCACAAATGAGATATACACAAAATATGCACGAATAAGATGTTATGTAGTTTAAACTTGGCGCTAAAAATAGAGACAAACTCACAGAGTTTGTATATCCATCATGTCCCAATAAAGACGTAACGTTACATGAATGAAATAAAACAGCCATGAATGAGAGATTTATTTCTCTCTCTCTGTTGTCTATGCTCATCTCGTGAAGTTGCGTTCATAGGGTTCACTCACCGGGTTGATACTCCAGCACCATGATACTCTAGATACTCCAACCGGGTGAGTGAACGCTATGAGTTACACCGTATGTAACTTTTAACAAAATCCACTCATTTAAAACTCCTTAAATTATATTAACCCCCTCGAGTTGGCGGTCGCGTCTGTGCGATCAACTCGCTTTTTTTCTTATCAGTGCCAAAGAGACTCAAATAACTCTGTTGTTTTTTATCATTCAGGCAAGTGTTATACATCATTATAATCTGTTAAGTTTCATTTTTTTTGTGTACAGTCACAATAAAAACAAAATGTTGTGCCTTTTGCAAAATAAAGAAAACAAACATGAGGCGCAATCTGCAGCCTCTCTCAATGATGTCTAATCTGATTCTCTTCAGAAAATGATCTGTAGCTTAGTGAAAACTTATCACACAAACATGAGACCTATGTCTAAAGAAACGTTAAAATGTCAGGTTTTAAATAATGTTAACCAAATCGAAAACAAATATTCTGTGTTTATGTAATCTGTTTGAAAAGAGAGAGATGTCAGTCGTTCCCAAGCGTGTCATTATCCGCTAATGCGACCGCGTCCACAGAGCGCGCATTCTTTGAGATTCAAATACACACATCAACTCAAACAAACGCATCAAGTGTAGTGCTACACTTCAGCTACATTGTTTTGAGATGCGTTGAGGAATAATCCTGGAATAATTCTCCTCATGAAAAGCTGTTCATGTTCTGTTCAGAGCAACGGATTCAGCCGCTGATTGTGGTAGGCTAAGTTTATTCTGTTAGTATCTGTGAATATTAAATGCAAAAAGACAGTTTAAACATGAATCCTGCTGCAACATAAAATGTCATAGACGCAAGACTGTTTAGACAAGATTTATTTGGCCTGTTTTTGACAGATTATAATGTGTTTACTGTAAAAGAGCCTAGTGTCACATCAATAAAGCTTTTATTCGCAAATGTCTGCTCAGATGCTATAAATATAGTACCAGTCAAACGTTTTGTGTTCAGTAGCCATTAAAACGTATTTTGCTTCATATTGATGTTTAAATATTATAGTCTAATGTTATTTTTTTTATTTAATATCAAAGTTTATCAGAAATGATTCTGGAGTTTTGATTCGTAGAAAGAATTTTGTTTTGTATAAATTGTCTTAATTTTAATCAATGTTTTTAATATATTTGCTTCTTATTTAATAATAATAAGTAGGCTCAATGATTCTCACATAATTTAGAAGCAATTAGTCAAAAGTCTCGTGGACACAAATCTATTGTGTGTTTTGAGGCCTTAATTTATTTATTTATTTATTTATTTTTTCAAAAACCATGCATAAACATTATTCTCTCAAAAATACATGAGACGTTCTGTGTAAATGGATAGATGAAAACAGCTAGCGCTCTATTATCAGCAGGTAATTTTGATAACGTGCCAAATGAGATGGACTCTGTAATAGCGATGATGTATTCGCTGTTTTTTTTTTCTGATAATGTTTGCATATTCCAGATAATATTCCAGCGCGTTCCATTCTCTTCACTCTTTAGTCTATTAAACAACACATAAACCTTTTAAAACTAATGCCTATATTTATGCTTCTATAGACTCACCTGTCATTTATTCATGTTCTCCATTTGAAAACATTAGACTTTGAACATTTATTTTGCCTGTTGTTAATATGCTGTTGTTATAAATAAAAAGATGCAACAGCACTAAGGTTAAAAAGACACATTAGTGACAGTGCACTGTAGCCTATTTAAAAAAAAATGTTTTGCACTCTTTCAGACTCTATTGATGTAGAAATGTTTTGTATGTAAGGAGGGAGTGAAATTGCAAAAATGACGGTGTTTAAAAAGTGTTAAATAAAAACGTTTGTTCAGTACTGTTGCTATAATTGTAAAAAAAACAAAACAGAAACGACACAAATATCGGTTCTATATATCGGTTATCGGGCACATAAACATGCAAATAATCGGTTATAAAAAATTATATATCGGTCGATCTCTACCCGTAAGACCTTTTGTTCATCTTTGGAACACAAATTAAGATATTTTTGAAGAAATCGGAGCACTCTCTGACCCCTCCGTAGACAGCAATTTCATGAACACTTTCAAGGCCCAGAAAGGTAGTAAAAACATAATTAAAATAGTCCATGTGACTAAAGTGGTTCAACCTTAATTTTATGAAGCGACGAGAATGCGCAAAAAACAAACAAAAATAACGACTTTATTCAACAATTTCTTCACGTCTGTGTCAGTCTCATACGCTGTTGACATAGTAAATACAGTACATCGCTTCTGAGTTACGTCAGAGCTACGCCAGCTTACCATTTGCCGATGCTGTTCATGTGAGCACCACGATGCATGTTGTTGAAATAAAGCTAAAATTGAATAAAATATAAATATTATATTATATATAATATTTATAATACATTCTAATTGCCATCAGAAATTGTCAAGTTTTTTTATGTCCAACTAAAATAACTAAAACTGCATAACGAAATACTGAATATTGAAATTTACAAATAAAATGAATTAATTAATAAAAATTATTTTATAATAATGAGTTAATAAAAATATGAATTCAAGCTATATAGAAATAAACAAAAACTAAAAAAATCCCAAAAGCATGTAACAAAACTAAAAATTAAACTAAAATTAAAGCAAAAAATGAAAACTAATTCAAAATATTAATAAATACCATAATAGTATATAAGTAATACTAAAATAACACTGTGCTCAAATACATGATTATTACATTATGTATCTTTGCATTATTTTTGTAGCTTTCATTGTAAGCAAAATAAAGTATTAAAGTGGTCTTGAAAGACATTGGAGTTCCATTTTCTTTTATTATTTTTTTTTATGGTGTAATTAATGTACAGTATTAAGATAGTGATATATAATTTTAATATATAAATACATTTATTTTATTTGACTTGTCAATTTATATTTAGAAGTACATGTTTTTAAGTGAGCTTCTTCCGTACGTTGATAGGCCACAGTTGCATATTTGTTTTTTGAACATCCTTGAGCTTTATCAGTTTTACAGGTTTTTTTTACAGGCTGGTCCACAAGTTAGCAGCTAAACCAATACTAACCAGCATGGCATTTCAAAATCTTCTTGTCAGCATCCTGATAGCACACATACATTTCACAGGCATTTATTTGCAAAGCTTATTCAATATCTTTTCATTCGAGTGAATTTTGAACCACTATATCACTACCTGTCAGATGTTACGCTGCCGTTTATAATATGTCTTATGGCACAGGGGTCACACTTCAGTGGTCAACAGTATACTTGTTTGGTGTTTAAAAACTATAAATCAAGGTTTACGGTGAATAAAGTTACAAAACACATTGCCTTAGGGCTGTTTTTGGTGGTTTTCTTGCTCAAACCAGACAACTGTATTGATTAAAAACAGGCACATCTACCTCAGTCCCACTGGGGGCATTTTGCACAGCCATCCAATCAGAAACCACCGGCCCATTACCATTGTAATGTAATTTGTCTGAGTGTGGTGTGAGAGAAATGTCCAGCTAGGGATAATGGCCACGTAGAAAGACAAACTGCAGCGCCGGGCTGTTTAAGCTCCATTGGTTACCTTGTTACGCAGCGAGTCTGAGTGAGAGTGTTCATTGATGGCAGGGTTTAAATTGCATCCCTAGATTAACCCCAACTAAGTGGGATGAATGTGTGGCTATTTTTTCCCTCTGGGCTGACAGAAGTCATTCTGTTTCAGATGATGACAGGGGTAGTGTACCACAGGGGTATTTCTCAATGAGTCGAGTAGAACCACCATTTTTAACCAGTAAATTTTATTTATATATAACAACAGTACAAAGTGAATCCTTGGCTTGCAAAATAGGTGTGCTTCATATTTACAATAGGTACACAGTAATATAATATAACAAAACAAAAGCAATTAAAAAAACAAGACCGACTTTTTTTCTTTTTAAATACTTTAACTCTCTTACAATTTTCACAACACTTAAAAAACAACAAGAACAGACAACCATAAGTGTTATTATTATCATCATCGAGGTCATTATTATTTCTATGTACTATGTTACAGAACTCCAGTGTCTACAAAGAGAGATTCGTTTATAATTTTGCGTGATTAAAAATGGAAGGATATTCACCTCTGCGGTGATCAAACTGACTACAAAAGCCTTTTTCGCACTCGTTTTTGTTTACTATCGGTAATATGAATATGAACATTTCACTTGTTCATAGCATGCTATTCCATCACAGAGCAAAACATGAGCTAAAAACAATAAAAGTGCACAAAATTGATTCCAAGACCTTCGATTCGTGCCAAATAAAAAATGAACAGCAGTTGTGACCGCCACAGATGACTGCTGATATTTCAGAAAGCTGCCCAGTGCTGTCAAATTTTATTCTGCTCTGCAGAATAGCGCAATAAAAATTATAATTAACTTTTTTTTTCAAGGGATCAAATGTCTTCTAATAAACATTAATAAGCGTTGAGCTACTGAAATCTCTCTCAACAAAGTGCAATTTCCTGTGCCACATAATTTAGAGCAAAACGTTAGGACCAGAATACATTTTGTTCTCTGAATTTTCGCACAAGCAGGGGAGAGTCGTCCCTCCTCGACTAAAACTGAGCCGCATCTGCAAGGGCAGTGGGGTCAACGGATGGTCTCTTGCCCTTATAGAGCTGGGATAGGCTCTGATGAACGGAAAACAGGGAAGACTGTGGATAACCAAAAGTAGGAAGCTTTGTCATGGACCCTAATGTCACTGACATGGCTTGTGAATTCACATGTGTTGACTATACAGTGTGTGTTTGTTAGAGGAATGTGTGGTTGTTCAGGAAGAGTAGAATTACGCCAAGTAATATTTCATGCCAAAATGGAAAGCCTGTCATGATTCAATGAAATGACATTCATTCTTCCAGGGAACGCAACAGGAGAGATTGTGAAAATGTGCACATTCTTAAATCAATATATATTGACTTGAGAAGCAAAATAATGAGAAGTCTTGTTTGCTTAATTTTTTTTTTTTACCCCATTGGCATATAGTTTTTATAAAATGTCTCGATTTAAGAATGTTTAGATGTTTGTTCTGGAAAACAAAGACAGTTCAAATAGTTTCATAGTTCATAAGACATAAGTCTTAAAATAATCTTGTGTGGGAAACAGACCACAATTTCTCATTATTCACCTTAAACGATTCATTCACAAATCACTCTCTCTTTAAAGACTTAATTTTGTTCTGTTTCTCAGCCACGTTTATCGTATGCCTCCAGAAGTCTTTGTACATAGCACGCAAGACGTATGGACCGCTTTTATCTTGCTTTTGTATCCTTCATAAAGCATCAATCACCATACACTGCAATCGTACGTCTAAGATCAACCAAAATGTGCTTCACAATTTCTCCTTTTGGGTTTTATGGAAGAAAGAAAGTCAAACAAGTTTTGGATGGACACGAGAGGTGAGTAAACGATGAAAGAATCGTCTGTGTGAACTATTCCTTTAACAGATTAACTCATTGTCTTTCATTCAGCTCTTCATTTGTAATCTCCTGCGCTGGATCCTATTTTTGATGTGTATTTTTTTTTTTATCTCCAGATCACACTGTGCACACGACTAGTTGAGATCAAAGGCGAGCTTCAAAGCAGTAGGATGAATCTGAAGCTAAAGGGGTCTGTCTCTCTCTCTCTCCATCTCATTCCTATGCTTCTCAAACACTCCAGCAGACACCACCCGGCAGCCGTCTGAGAGAGGGCATGCCTCTTCCACCCTTCTTCATCGGCGCATTGCCTCTCTTTATCTGATCAGTCTCAAACACAGCTAACAAAGACAGGGAGAAAAATGACACGACGCTGATTAAATCAACTAGAAACAACAGATTAAATGTTCTAAGGCCACAGGGGGAAAACAACAAGCGCCATTTAAGCCGTTTCGATCTATTTCTTTACATCTGATACTGCATTTTTACCATATAAACTGAGCTGAGGAGAAGTCGAGTCTCTCCCTGATGCATCTGATGACTGTGACCTGAACGACCTTGTCTATTTTGGTTCGGATGATCTTCAAAAACTGCTCTACCTGCCATCATGCATTATAAATGAAAGCTATGTTGTCTTTTGTTCATGCGTTCTGTTGACATATTTCATGTCAGACGGAGGGAATAAAAGACCTAAAAAACAAAACAGATTGGAAAGAACCCACTCCAGCGATCAAGATCCCAGACATCTGAAGTATTTTACAAATACTTTTTATATTTACAAATACCGTTCCAAGCTCATGGTCTTTTCGTACCTGAATTTGCAAGTGGTGAGAACCAAACTTCTAAACCGGAGATTCTTTTTTTTGTACAGTATACAGGGTCCGTTCCCTTAATAAAGCATCAACCGACAAGTGCGTAAATAAGGGATCTTTTGGCACTTAATCCCGACGGGTGTGTACAGAAAGAAGTGACATGGTATATTACATCAACGGCGTTCCTCTGAGTCATCCACAACTCACGTGGCCTCTTGGCACTTGAACATAGGAGTAAATGGGAAAGGAGACATTATTTTTTTTATATGAGGTACTGTATAATGCATGCAGACTACACACACATTGGACCATACATAATAATTAATACTCTCTGGTAAGATGATCTCAAGCGAGTCCATTCGTTTGAAAGGGAAGGTGGGGTTTCTCCACACGTGATTTGAGCTGAAGGTGCTACTCGTCGCTGCTTTCGTATCTCAGCAGCACTATTGTGGAGAAGGAGGTTGAGTTCTTTAGGACTTCGTGCCGGAGAGATCAGCTCAACTGACTCCCGTTTTAGAAAAGCAACAAAAATGCGAAGACAAAATAGAGTAACGTTTGTACATTCACATACGCTTACGTGTAGAAAACAGGACATATGCACACAGAGGGACGTTCAGTTCGTCCAGTTTGATACTGGTTTGTGGTCCTTTGTCGTCAATCGAAGAGAGTTAGGGACATGCTGGTTGAACTTTGGCCCCCGCTCCCAAACAATGTAGATGCCTTGTGGTCTCTTAGGTCAGAGGGACTCAAAAGTATGTACTAGCGTGTCAACATGCACACGTGTTGGTAGCAGCCGCTGCTTTCTAAGGACAGAAAGACGCTTGAACTTTCGCCACACCAAGATGAGGAATTATACTAGCCGACTCAACGAAACAAACTCAAAGCACTCATGTATAAAAATAAAATTTGGAAGTAAAAGCCATCAACTGGACGGTAATGGCGAGGCAGTAGATGTCCATTTCCTTCGGTCGAATCCTCTTGAAATGGTTTTAGCAAGCACATTTTTTTGAGGAAGAATCAGTGTCTCTTCAGATCCGACAAGTCTTGCATCCGTGCTAGGCACAACGGACCAGATAAACTAAAACAAACCAACGTCCCAGGAACTGCTCGTCCCAAAATGTTTTTTTTTGTTCTAAAAAAAACAAACAAAAAAACTAAAAACAGAACTCCATGGTTTCCACGCCTGATCCCATCCTCGGGATGAAAGCCATGTGACTTGCTTTCATCCAATAGTTGTCAATTGGTCTTAAAAGTTGACCTGTTCACAAAATATTGTAAAAAAAAAGCTCAAGCTATTGTTGGTGTCGTGTCTCTAGCCAGTGTTGCTCTCTTTCGTGTGGAGAGGCTTTAGATGATGGTTTGACTGAGTCTTTCGTCCTTCGTTCCAGGTTTGACATTCTCTCAGCTCTCCAGCGACATGGCGCCGATGAGCTGCTCCACTTTGTAGGCCAGTCGCTGTTTCTTTGCCGTCTCGTCCTGTTCCAGTGCAGCAGTGATCTAAGAAAAGAACAGAGGAAGGTGTTAATCACTCTGGCATTACGACAGATGTCAGGTGAGCGGTCAGATCTCACATGCTCTAGAACACATTACCTACATAATGAAGGATGGTAAGATTGAAAAGTTTATAAAGTACTCAATGTGATCCGAGGATAAGAGGGGTAGTGTGGCCACAAAACCACACTATATATATATATATATACACTATACTACATATATATATATATATATATATGTAAAATAATTTTTAAAAAATATAATATTAAAAATGAATCTTATTTAAATATAGCTCATTTAAGGATATTTAGATATTTCAATATAATACAATATAGTATAAAAAATATATATTATTTAATGTTTAGATATTAGGAAAGTCTCTTGGCAGATATAGACTACACTGTCTAAACAAGATGGACTATGGTGGTGGTGGTTGAGGAGAGACCCCTGACATAGTTGTAAAGCGCTACATTAGTACATATGAAAGCGCTATATAAATGCCTCATTCATACTATCAACACTTGCAAATTGACAGTACGGACGGTCAAAGATCGGATTCAAAAAACAAATCCGAATTGGGTTTAACGTGAACAAAGCTGCCGTTGCATCCATCCGCTGATCCAGGCAACCATTAAACGCCAGAAACCTTCTTCAGACGGCATACTCTGCATCTAATTATCACAGAGTTACTGCTCACTGTGATATGAGACTTTGGCAATTTTTCTCTCAGAGACAGAAAATTAGTCAGAGACTTCATTTCATGAATATTTCATTAAAAAGGAAAGTATAACTTGAGTCTGACCCAATCTGCTGAGTGCCATCTCTCATTTTCCATCTGTGTGTGTTTTTTTGAAAACAGAGCAGTCAAAAATGTCGAGTCATGTTGAGAGGGGGCGGGCAGACGGGTTCGACCCCTCTCTGAGCTCATGTCATAGTCTCTGACTGTGGTGTCAGAGGAACACGGCGGGAAATGGCATTTTGGCTGCTGTCTGACACTTATTTGCACATCAAACAGTGAAAATAATGGGAAATTAGATTGATATGGGCACTTCCAGCTAGCCAAGATAGGGCTTCATTAATGATATCTTTCAGATGCCTAAAATGGTGGACGCGAGTGCGCTGTAGGGTGGGTGTATGTGGGAATGTAACGGCGAGAGAATGGTTGATTGTAAACTAAGACTCTGAAACTCGCATCAATCTACCACTTGTACATTTATGAATACTATGTCACTTAACTGACATGTTTATCCAAAGTAGTGCTATAAAGGGAATATGATAAAATACAGATATTTTTCTATAATGAGATGTTTCTTTGAGATGTATAAATGAGGAAAATGAACATACATTGAAAGCACCGAAAAAGTGACTGGAACTGTCAAGCAGTGTTATCTTCATATAAATAATACTATTATATTTTAACTAATATTTTAAATTCGATTTTTAATTTAGATTTGATTTTACATTTATTCTATCATGCGATTTTTGTCATTTTTATTGTTTTTTAAATAATACGATTTAATTTATTTTTTATTTTAGATTGTGTTTATTTCCAAGGCAATAATTTTATTTTTTAAATTATACATATTATATACATTATATATATATATATATAATATGTTTTTTGTGTGAACTATCCCTTTAAATGCCTTGCTCAAAGGCACAATCTCAAACAAATCTGCAATCGTTTTGGTATTTTAATATATGCTATACCAACTAAGTTTGGTCCACCCTTGCTTGTCTAAGTTTTCACCTTCAATAAGGAATTACATTAGAATCACTTCACCATTATTCACCACACTGCTGCAAACAAACATACCGGTAGAAGAATTCATGCATGAAAGTCAAATTTGGAAGCCATCAACAGGATCGTGAGGCACTAGATGTCTGTTTCATCTTCCCTCAGCATCCAGTATTCCCAGGACGCCTGTCATGGGAGCCAAGTTGGGCCCACACCTGCTCTGTTTGTCTCAGCGGCTGTAGCTACGGGGCAGGTCAACACTTCTACAGCCGCTCCGAGCTTCCGTTAGAGGTGGACAGCATGAGCGAGTATTCGACGAGGAGCGCGTGCACTGAATTTTTCATGCACTTCAGCACAGCTGCAGGAGCACTCTCCACATCATTGTGTCTGATTCAGTCGTCTTCATTTTAAGGTGAGCGCATATTCTCTCTCTGTCTAGCACTCTCCCTCCCTCTCTCATCAGGTTAAGTGCTCTGGAGCGCTGACAGAGGTAATTATTTTCAGTTGTCCTATTCGCCTTGTATAATGAATCTGAATTACTGCATGCAGGTACGGATTGTCCCGCCACACACATTTGGCTGGGTGAACAAAAGGATGTTTGTGCTTTCTTTTTCTTTTTTGGGATTACGCAGGGAAAATGAACACACGCAGGTGGCGTCATGGTCTACACTTGTGTCTCTCAACATTTTTCAACATTGTGTGTCACCCACAAGGCTTGATTCATGGACAGCAAACCAGACATGCTTTCCTATTCTTTCCAAGTTAACTCCTATTATACGGAATATCGAATTCAGTCTTTCTATCTTCATTCCATGCAAGTTAGAAAAGGTAATTGGTGTCATCTTGAGTGGTTACTGCTTTAAATGGCCTCTGACGACTTTAGCATTGGTTTAATGTTTGATAGATAGCTAGATGCTCAGGAGTCCCTAGTTAAATGGATGGTTCACACAAAAATGAAAAATCTGTCATCATTTACTCACCCTCAAGTTTTTCCAAATCTGTATGACACAGTGGGCCCCATTGACTTCCATAGTATTTCCAACCCCATACTATGGAAGTCAACTTTGGTTACCAACATTCTTCAAAATATAACAATATAATATTCAAAATAAAAAAGAGCTATATCAGAAAGAACTTATGCATTAATTTGTTATATTTAATATATATAAACTTTAATTATATTTTATAAATATTTATATAAATAGCTATACAATCAGCCATCGTTATGGTGTCATTCACACAAATTGCTGAATCCAAAACTGACACATATTTTAAGGTTTTCTGCCCTTAAAAAAGCCAATAAATAAATATAAAATAACTTTGACTCCACAAAAATGTTAGTTATTAAACTTAAGTCCACTTATTTAATCTACAAAGCAAACTCAAACTCTTAAGTACCACCTGGAATCTGCTCAAGTACCCTTGATGTACACACATGCCTGGTTGGGAATCACTGCTCTATTTGTAGAAAGGCCGAACAAGTATATAAAAGAATGAAAAGGATAAAAAAAAAGAGAGAGTACGTAGGAATGTGAGGACAAGAGAAAACAGACCAGCAACCAAAGAGCGATATTTCCATGAGAGCAAGAGGAGAGGCTGCAGGCGGAGCTGTGTCTCCGGGCTCTTGGCGTTGTCCTAAATGCTGTGTAAAGTAAAGGTCAGACTAATGGGTCCCCTGAGTGGAGCTGCCATTACGGTTGGAACATCTCCATCGTGGGCCCTACTCTAGTGCTCTTTGTGTCGGAGTGGCTGTCAGTTATCTAGCTGTGTGTAATCTTCCTCATCAGAAGCCTATTCATTCTCGCTGCCTGTCTGTCCCCACACTGTGCATAAGTGTGTGTGTGTGTGTGTGTGTGTGTGAGACTCTGAAGTTTGCTGCCACTGGCTTTAGAGACTGTTTAAAGATGACATCATTCCGTTAAACTTTTTCACATACCTCTTGTTTAAAACAAAGCTGTATTGATCTGAACTATTTATGGCTGACGAACTACACCAGTATAATATATATTAAGGTGCGGATCTCAAATTATTATTTTTTGGCAACTAAATCAAGGTTTAAAAAATAACTTCAGACTGTTACGTCAAAGCCAGGTGGTTTATATATATAAAATCAAAAGATTATTTAAATTAGTACTTTAGATATGAAAAACATCATCTGTGACGTAAAAGTCTGAAGTTCTAGTATATTTTTATTGTGACGTGTATCTAGACAAATTCTACACCCTCTGCCTAGAACCATCAATCCATAAACAAAATAAATCTCTTAATATTCACTTTTGTGGCTCTGTTTAGGCACTTTAGACAGTAGAGCAGTTTCAATACAGAGCAGATAAAATGAGTCAAGTAGTCAGTCTGCACTGATATAAAGCAAGAATTCATTGAGGATGTTTTGAAAAAGAATTTTGATGGCATGTTTTGAGATGAATCCTGATGGCAGTTTCGCCTCACCTCTTCGCTGTACTTGCTAATGTAGGAGTAAATCTCGTTGAGGGCACTGAGCATGTTAAACTCGTTGGAGTGAAGTCGTGCCTGTTCTGCCAAATACGCATTCATGTCCTGATCGGAGATGGCTGGCAGCCTGCTGATGTCAGCGTAGTACCTGTGGAGACAGCCAGGGGACGATAGTCAATACCGAATCAATTTTGCGTGGGAGCTTGTTTGTACTATTGAATTAACATTATATGAAGATGATGATTTTACCTTTCTACCCAGTTCTTGTAGTTGGGGATATCTTTAGCATAAAGCAGCTTATTAGAGGGCGAGTCTTTGCCCAATCTGTGTTCAGATGTGGAACACGAGTCCATGAAGGTTTGAGCCACCACAGAAAGACACGCATCTGTGATGCTGCTCTTATGGATGTCAAAAACAAACTGGGGGTTCTTGATCACATTCACCCAGAAACGCAGAGGAAGGCTGTGAAGACACACACACACACACACACACACACACACACACACACACACACACACACACACACACACACACACACACACACACACACACACACACACACACACACACACACACACACACACACACACACACACACACACACACACACACACACACACACACACACACACACACACACACACACACACACACACACACACAGAAAGAGAAAGGTTACATTGCTTTGTATTGTATTGCAGGCATTAGGAAAAAAGTAATTCAGTTTTTCGTTCTTAAGGTTACGAGTGTGCCCTCTCACCAGTTGCTTTTCCAGGTGTGGCGAACATCAGTGTCATGGATGCCGTGCTTGTCCGCTTGTTCATCCAGGAAGTCAAACATGTATTTGATAGCTAAAGGAAGCGCGCTGCCTCTGTGCACCGTACTGAAAAGAGTCTCGAACAGGTCATCCACAAATTTCTGCAGTGTACCCTAAAAGACAAAAAGCAAGCGACCATTAAACATTAGAGGAGAGTGACTCAAGAGGGACTTATGAACATTAAAGGAACCATATTGGACACTTTTGTAGAATTTTACTTGTTTTGCACTTGAAGTCCAACTGTAATGTTTGTCAAAGTTTCTTGCATCACAAACAGCTGTAATTTAGTTCCATTTTCATTGTGAACATTACAGTATGTATATATAGTGGTGTCAACAATAATCGATTCGGCAATGCATCGCAATGCGGGGCATGCACGATTCAGCATCGATGTGGCTAAGTGCCATAATCGATTATGTCATTGTTTATTTTCTGGCCTTGAGTTGGAAAATAAAGTTGTGAAGTTTCAATTACTTCCGGGGTCATAACAACAACAACAATCAAGATGGCTGAGGCGGAGGGAGATTACTGATTAATTAAAACACTTATGTTCACTGCTGGAAAAAGTTGGCTGTTATTATTGCTCTATTTAATTTCAAATGGTTCTAAAGCAGAGAAGAGAAACATTTCTCATTCAAAGCACTGAAAGCAGTGATTTATGTTTTCTTTTTCAGGTTTAAAAATGCCATATCCAATACCCTGTACCATTCAATTTTATTTTATTTAATGACATTTATGTCAAAGAGACAGGAGAGTGATAATACACACATAGCAGCCAATACAATCTGTTGTTCAATATCTGACTGCTTGTATTGCCTCATGACTGATTAAAAATTTGCCTTGTGTGCAGTAGAATTTTGATGCATCGCAATGCATCGTAGAATCGAATTGAATCGAATCGTTACCTGGTGAATCATAATCGAATCGAATTGTGAGGGCAGTCCCAATGCACACCCCTATATAAATACATACAGTGTATATATATATATATATTTATATTTATTAGGGCTGTCAAACGATTAATCACATCCAAAATAAAAGTTTGTTTACATAATTGATGTGTATGTACTGTGTAATTTATTATGTTTATTTGAATACACACATATTTGTATGTTTATACTGTATTTATATAATTTATATTATATATAAATATAAAATTTTTCTTAAATATATATACATGCATGTGTGTGTTTATATATACATCATTATACATAGTACACACACATTACGTACTTTTATTTTGGATGTGATTAATTGTTTGGCAGCACTTATATATATTAGTTAATATTATAATATATATTAGTCTGGCGGTTCTTTGCCTCCATTAAAATCGTCCGTTAAAATTGTTTAATGCACAGCTAGCCGTGGATTATCCATTTTATATCATGTTCATTTGCCAGCATTGACAAGTTAAAGCTGTCATCTGTGTTTGCAGTGCAAGATTTGACTGGAAGGGTAAAATGGCAGTTATTTTGGTGATTAAACTGACTTGGAACTACCTGTGCATTAAACGGTTTATTGCACACCTTCCAGCCAATCAGAATCGAGTATTCAGACAGCCCGTATTATGGTTGATTTTGGCTGGTTGCTGGGTGTTCATTTCAAACCCATTATTCAATTCACCTTTAAGTTTAAAATGAGTTACCTTAGTAGCTAACAGACGGGTGAGGTAGATCTCAGATACCATCTTGCTGCCGCGGTCGCCCTCCTTTTGGTCTCCGTGCTCATGGTTCTTCACCAGGTGCCAGACTTTGACCCCGCTCTCCAGGTCTGGGGTGATCATTGGAGCACGGGAGCGCAGGCTGTCCGGACTGCCCGTGTACCGGAATGTTGAGTCTGAGGGAATAGAGAGAGAGAGATATAGAAAGAGGATTATGATCTTCTTACACCACCATTCTTCCACATTGTCATTCTTTGGGATGAATAGGAGCACGGCCCTCTCACATTTCATTTACTCTGTCTAACCCTGTGTATCTCTTTCCTCCTCTCTCTCTGTAGAGGATTCATCTCTGTATTCGTTTCGAGACCTAGGAAGATGAGTCGACGCTCTCTGGCCTCCTCTTCAAAGGCTTCATAATTGGCTCGTCCTGATTCATTGTGCTGCACACATGCTTTA
This sequence comes from Gobio gobio, assembly GCF_949357685.1. Lineage (NCBI taxonomy): Eukaryota > Metazoa > Chordata > Actinopteri > Cypriniformes > Gobionidae > Gobio > Gobio gobio. The sequence continues at coordinate 18,682,783 of NC_137117.1, read as the reverse complement.
AACGTCTGCATCGCAGGACCTAATCAATGCATCTAAAGATTTCTAATGAGTTAAGCTCCCCGCTCATCCATCTCATCTCCTTTTCTCCATCCTCCCATGTTAAATAATCAGTGTCTTGCTCATTTCTCCAATTAGATGTGTGGCTTTTTTTTTGGAGTGGGTGAGTGCTCTCTTGGGAGGTCAGATCAGCTTCTCACAATGGTGGTATATTCTTTTGCATCCTTTCAAAGTCTCTCTCTCTCTCTCTCTCTCTCTCTCTCTCTCTCTCTCTCTCTCTCTCTCTCTCTCTCTCTCTCTCTCTCTCTCTCGTTCTTTCTGTCCTCGTCACCTGGCTTCAAAGGGCATATGAAACGGCAAAGGAAGGCAAATAGCCTCGGCTATTTCGAGACAGAAGTGGAATTTTGAGCAGGCCGGAGTCACAAGGGAGAATTCAGGCGAAATAGTGGTGTTAGCAGCAGGGGTGTACAGGAAGAAGAGGATTGCGGGTTCAATCCACCTAAAGCTACTGCAAACTTACAGTCCTTTTGACTGTTGCCACAGTATTGGCATTGAGAGATTACTACTAGACTATGTGAGTGTACACACTACTGAAAATGGGACTATCTTGACTTTAACAGCACCTTTAGTTCAGTCTGATTCACAAACTAATTATTCTTGTGATTTGGTTCTTTGGTCAAAAAGTATGGAAGCCTATTTTACCATCATGCTTTGGTAAATCAATTATGTCCTAAAAAAAAAATGTCAAAATTATGAGATTAAGTAATAATTACGTCAGTCAACATTGTCTTAATTGTGAATTTTTTTATATTTTATACTTGTTTTATTTTTATTTTTATTTTACTGTTTAGAATTTTCATAAATATGACAAACTTTTTTTTATATTTTTATATTATAACTTAGTACCACATAATTTAAACTTTTTGTCTAACAATTATAATTGTTTTACCAAATCATTTGTTCTTATGTGGTGGAAAATTGGCTAATATAATGAATGTAATAATATAATGGTATTTTTATAATACCATTAAAAATAATAAAATAAAACATTTTCTATTACCATTTATTGACTTTCAATCAGTCTAACAAATTATTATTATTAATTTTTTTAAATCAGAGGGATTAGTGAAGTAATTTCTGACTCACTTATGGGCTGGATGCTTTTATGATAATGTGTAAATATTCATAATATACATGTACATTTACAGTTAATAATTTACAAAAAAATAAAAGTGTAAACTTTTTTTTTAGTAAGCAGTAAAAAAACTATTATTGGAAGGGCGCTTGATCACATACTAACATAACCGGTTGTCTGCATTGATGTTCTGTGTTTTCGATGCGTGTTGCTCTCTTCCGCCAGTCAGAGGTGTGTATGAGCAGTGTGTTATTTTGGGCCGGGGTTGCTGGCATGCTAAATTGAGCCGAGCTGCTAAGTGTTGAGCATTAAATTGATATGAATCAATCAGCAGGTGCCTGTGCACAGCTGTGCCCGCTGTGCCATGGCGTGATTGATGGGCACCAGGGCTCTGCCAGATGAGATAGCTGCTTTTTATGCACCACACACAAGAGCAGGTTGTAAAAACAGCCAAAAACTACGCTGTGTTGTGCCATCTCATTCCCAATAGATGAGTTTCCTAAAATATACAACAAGCTTTTTGCAATAAAATAGATCAAAGTGCCAAACGTAACCCTAAAAACTCTTTACTACCTAATTCAGGGGGAGGATTTGTTGGTTAACGGAGAGCATGGCTGAGAAATAAAGATAGCTTTAAAGAATATTTCTCAGGTTGCTCCTTGCGTCTTTGGACGTTTGAAGCGTTCCCTGAACTTTAAATGTCATTATGTTTACAAGTGATAAGAGAAGATAATTACACTCTTTCATGAAACTGTAATGTGCTGATACGGGCCGTGTTTCATGTGGATATAGTGAATTGAAGCCAGGTGAGATGTTTGTGTGCATAGTTTGGCAGGGTTGCTAGGTGACAACGCACAAGGGGCTCCATTTCATCGCTGGCCCTGGTATTTGGCTGCATGTCATTTGAGTTTTTTCGCCCGTGTGAAGCATCATCGGCGGAGCATAATTAGCAATCAGAGAGTGGCCTGCAGCTCAGTGTGATGGAAAATGAGAACGGGCCAGATGGGGAGCCCTGTGGCACTCCCTCAAAGCAACGCTATGGGGAAGGAGCTAATGTGTCCATTACAGGCGGCATCCAAACTCAGCGGAGAAATCAGCATTACTGAGCTTCATGTTAACTGCTAACACCTCTCTCTCTTCCTCTTGCCCTTCCTGGTGTTCTCTCTCGCTCTCACTCTCATTCTCTGGTGCCCCAAAGGCTCCCTTGGGCATCCTGAGGGCTGCAAAGCAAAACTGCAGCACGTGGCTCGTGCGCACATTCATCAGAGGCGTCATTTAAAGCCAGTCTTCAACCATATATTTACCTCTGAACAAACATCAAGCTTCTAATTAGCTAAACAGATAATTATAGTGAATTGTGCAGCAGCAGCATCATGAGACAAACATACTCACCGTATCTACTGATAGAAGTCCGAGAGATGCTAGTTGTGGGAGGAATGTTGTAGGAGGACGTCTGCTTGGGCACCAAAGCAACCACACAGCGGTCTGATACCTGTACAAGAAACACAACGTTCCTGTCAAGCCTCTTTCCTTCCCCCTTAAATCTTATTTCACAGTGTTTGGTTTCACAGCCTTTTATTATCAAGTAATGTTCGAGATAGTGGAGCACAACTAATGCCGTTTTATTCTGCTTTTGAGGAGCTGATATTACTTTCCGAACAGATTCTCAATACAAATCTATTGCTTTTCAAAAACTGTGTGAAATTATTCCGTTTCTCCCCAGTGCTGAAATAAAGCAACGTTAAAGCGCTTCAAAAAGATCTGTTCTACTTAGAAATATATAAGGGGTGTTCACGCTGTGTTCTCCGATCAAATGCGCATTAAAGCATTTCTCGGGTAAAAGCAGAGTTTCGTCTCTTGTGGTTTGCTCAGAAAAAGGACTAGATTGATTAGACAAGAAACTAGGGTTGAATTCAATTTAAGAAACTTAAATTCAATTCACTTTTATTTGTATAGATCTTTTCACAATACGTATCGTTTCAAAGCAGCTTTACAGAAAAAGCACGTGTCTACATTAAAATTTAGAGTGATCATGTTTTGGATGAACGCAGCAGCGCCACATCTGGTGGGTTCAACTGGATATGCTAACAAAAACATTGACGCGAAACAACGACTCTTACATCAACTTGGCTGAAGCACACCTAAAATTCGAATGCACTAATAACAGCCTTATAAACCCACATTTACATATGAACATATGACAAAGCACTCCTTCACTGGGACATACGTCATTCTACAGCACTCAAAGATGACAGAAGGAGTAGAAGAGAGAAAGGGAGGCTCATTGAAATGTAATGGCGAGCTGTACCTTGTACACTCCAGAAAAGTGAGTACTGAGCTGAAATAGGACATAATATAGCTGTACGCTGCATATTTGAGCAGTCCAAGAAGAAGAGAAAGGAAAAAGGAACTTAAATGCACAAGATGATTACTTAATTTGAACTTGATTACTGGAGTATGTTTTACAAGAAAATACTATTTAATTCTTTCTACTTTAATATTTCATTGTAAATATTTGTGCAATTTACTAGCATTTTCTGAGTGAAAACGGTTTCATGTGATACAATTTAATAAGAAATAGTAATATAAAAAATAATAAACACAAGAATAACCCACAGCTGGATTCACAGAGAGAGAGAGAGAGAGAGGGAACCCTCTTCCCCTTTTTATTTTATTTTATTTTGTTGCTCTTTCCAGTCTCACCACTGCTCTCTGTAATAACCACTTGTTGAGTTATGTGATAACATATATACAATATAGTACAATGTACATGTTTTTTTCCCCTCTTTTTTTCTTTTGATCTATTTGGAGAGAGAGAGAGAGAGAGAGAGAGAGAGAGAGAGAGAGAGAGAGAGAGAGAGAGAGAGAGAGAGAGAGAGAGAGAGAGAGAGAGAGAGAGAGAGAGAGAGAGAGAGAGAGAGAGAGAGAGAGAGAGAGAGAGAGAGAGAGAGAGAGAGAGAGAGAGAGAGAGAGAGAGAGAGAGAGAGAGAGAGAGAGAGAGAAAAGAGTGTAACTAAGATTTAGAATGGAGGGTAATGATAAAAATACAAACACAAAGAAGGGTCAAAAGGAAGAGTTTGACAGGCGAGGGAATGTAGCGACTGAATCATTTGGAGATGAGAAAGTAGAAAGGATGAGGAAAGATGAGGTCCAGGACTTTTATATATTGGGGTGAAACTCTCCATTTCTCTCTGTCTGCTCTGTGAGTGCCTGAGCTCCATCTGATCTTCTGTATTAATCTGAACTGTCAAGAGCTGCAGAGGAAATGAGGTCTACCCTCACAAAGACAACTGACTCAACCTCAATTCAGCACAAGAAAGCAACTTCCTGAAAGTGAACTGGCAAAATCCTGGCTGAAGCTTTTGAGGTGCTTATCTTGGTCTCACAAGAGAATTTAATAAATGTGTTTTCTAGTTATTAGTACTGTTGATATTGCTCATACTATGCTATTACTTCTAGATGACTGATTTTCATCTAATATGGGTCAAAAATTTAGATTACAGGAGGGAAAAGAGTCGTATCTAAGGACTAGAATATTATAGATTTGGGGTGGGCCAGTAATAAAAAAAAGAAGAAGAAAAAACTAGGATCCACTAAAAAAACAGTGTGTAAACACTCATAACGACTACCCACATTACCAATATTCACTCATTTTCTTCAGATATCAAAATAAATATATAAGTGCATGTAAATAAGTGTGTGTGTAAATATATACAATACAGTACAATTTTTTTTCACTTTTAGCCCAGATGTTAAAAATCATGTAATGATGATGATGATAAGGTTTTTGTTTAACAAAAGCTACTGAAAATAGGTCAACAACTTCCTCTATAAGCCAAAGAAGGTCTTTCAGATACAAGTGAACTAGGTCAAGTGCCACAGTCTATGATCTCCGTCAACAGTCATTTCATTTCAGAAAACCTCTCTGTGCACCAAAATGGAGACTACAAGCACCTCCTGAGCTCCGCTGAAGGCTGAGGGTAGTTAGGAGTCTTCACTCACCTCCCTACAATCTCACAGCTGATGATGGTGTTACTTTAGCCCCTGTACGCCTCCATAAGCTCCGGCCCTATTAGTGCAGGTTTCTCCTTGGCAGATTCTCAGTGCAGACAGGGCTAATAGCCTGACTGGAGTGACACTTGAAAGAGTCCAGGACTGTGGACGAATCACCTCAGAGAGGTGGCCGAGTAAGATGACACTCACAGACGTCTTTTTCATTGCCCACTTTCTCCCTCCAGAGTTTCTGTTCTCCTGAGTCGTGGAACTGGTATGGCTAGTAAGCATCAAATAGTAGTCACAGGTGGAGCTGGGGAAGGTGGAGGGTTTCTGACAGTGCGCTGCACTGCTAAGGCAAATGCTAACCAACAATTAGCTGTGGCCAACAGATAACAATTTGATTGTAAGCAGGTTGGGTTAAAGGGATAGTTCACCCAAAAATGAAAATTACCCCACGATTTACTCACCCTCAAGCCATCCTAGGTGTATATGACTTCCTTCTTTCAGACGCATACAATAAAAATAAAAAAATGCCCTGGCTCTTCCAAGCATTATAACGACAGTAAATTGCAGCCCAAAATTTGAAGGCCAAAAAAGTGTATCCATCCATTATAAAAGCAATCCATACAGCTCTGGCGGGTTAATAAAGGCCTTCTGAAGCGAATCAATGGGTTTTTGTAAGAAAAATATCCATATTTAACACAAAAGTAAAATATTTAGCTTGTGTGGATTACTTTTATAATGGATGAATGCAGTTTATTGGGCTTCAAATTCTGGGCTGCCATTCACTGCCATTATAAAGCTTGGATTAGCCAGGACATTTTTTAAATATAACCCGTTATAATTGTATTCGTCTGAAAGAAGAATGTTGTATACACCAAGGATGGCTTGAGGGTGAGGAAAATTATGGGATAATTTCATTTTTGGGTGAACTAACCATTTAAGGACCTATTAGCCAGCGCCATCTAGAGTTTCATGACAGAACTTTGTATTTCAGGTATTTGGATTTGTAACATATTTTTGGCTCCACACTTCCTCCATGCTTCCTCATGCACAATCTACTCTTCATCTCTCACAGTGGGTCTCTGCGGTGGAGGTGGAGGCTGTACGGAGCCTCAATGATGGAGGGGAGAAGCATTCGCCCTTGAGGGATAATCCTCAGCCAGGCAGGCGGTCCGCCGGTGGGTGTGAGAGTGATAAGGAGTGAGCTTTCCTCATGATAACGTTTGCATCAAGCAGACAGCTGACCCCCTTTCCTCATGTATCTCTGATCCCCCTGCCTGCGCTCTATCTGATGGCGATCCGCAAGCTAATGCGCCTTTAACTCAGACGCTGCATCCAGGCGGTGGGGAAGGATGCGGAGATGTGTCCGCCATTCTGACTCTTCTTTGAAATACGGCAGGCTCGGTCACGCTTGCACAAAGAGCATGAAACGCCTTTGCCACATGATAAACACAGCAGAATGATGGGCGTTTAATAGCCGAAATGGATGAAAGCATCATAATACACATGATGAATGCATTGAGGGACGTATAACAGGCATAGAATACCTATAAAGGAAAATCTAAGGGTATTTAAGCAATATTCACTATGTACATCTACATTGTATGTCTAAAATAAAAGTGACTGGCAGTTCTATAGACACGGTCATATGTCAGACTGTAAGTCCTTGAGCTTTGTCAGCACTCTAAAAGACAGCTTAACCCCCGGTAGTGATCTATGCCAAGCGCCTTATACAATGATATACAACAGAGATGTTTATCTATTTTCTTTTAGAGCCAACAAAGCTTACTTACACTTATGAGCATCAAGAGCTTGTGCTAAACGCACACACACACAGAGCTGGCTTCTGGGAAAGTGCCAAAAATAATCAAATGGAATCTAGATTTTGTTTTATTAATAACAGTTATTAATATAACACTTAGTCCTTAATCAATTCTGAAAGTTAATGAATCATCCAGTCAGCAGATTTGAAAGCACAAATTCGTTCATTTTTAAAGAAATGTATACTTTTACTCAACAAGGATACATAGCATGAATTAAAAGTGACAGTAAATACATTTAATTTGTTACAAAAGTTTTAAATTCTGATTTTAAAAACTATTTATCAAAGAATCCTTAAATTTTGTTGAATAATATTTCATTTAATTACTGTTTTAACAGTATTTTTGATCAAACAAATGCAGCCTTGGTGAGCATAAGAGACTTCTTTCAAAAACAACAAAAACGGTAGGTGTATTTTCTGTTTACTATGTAACGTCTTAAGACACGAAACAATCGGTTTGTGCGAGAAACCAAACAGGATTTATATCATTACCTCTAATACACCACTATGTCCATCAGCCTTGAGTGCGCGATCACTTCCGGTGTGTGAGGTCTGTACACGATCTGGTGTAGTTTCGTGATCAGATGGACATAGTGGTGTATTAGAGGTATAAAAAAATTGAAATACTATTCGGTTTATTTGTCTTAAGACATCAATGTGTCGTCACGAGCCGCAGGGTTTAATTTGGATTTGTCTGTGCATGTTTTTTTACTCTCATAGATTTTGTTACCATTCACATGCATTATACGACTGACAGACTGCAACAGTTGGAGTTACAAACCTTCGTTTGTGTTCTACTGAAGAAACAAAGTCACCTATATCTTGGATGCTTTGGGGGTAAGCAGAAAAATATAAAATTTTCATTTTTGGGTGAACTATCCCTTTAACTGGACTTCTGCTGTTATCTAGTCTTGATGGTTTTAGAAGAGTTTTGGGCACTTGTCAGCTGGTCAGGTTTGGGTTAGTCTTGCAAAGCCAGACCTTCATTGGTCGAGGACCGCCCAAGAGTTTGACTGACATGTAACGCAACCAATCACAGTTTTTGTTCCACGTCATGTTTATGGGCGTGAAAATGTAGTCTATAGATGTAGAAAATGAAGTCTATAGATTATTAATTCTAGAACGTTGTTCAAGTTTACTGCAACAATGGAACCTCACATACTTTTGAAAATCCAGCGCTTAGTTGATCGTGGTAAGCGTTCATTGTCTCATTTATAAACACGACACCGTTCTTCCACAAGGGAGTTTGGCTTCACGGCATTTGTTTCTAGACGGACCGTTAAAGAACGCAACACACACGTCTCGCGGACATCCTGTAGAATTCAATCAGATGACGACTTCGAAAATCCTGAAGTGTCTCCAGATAAGTATCCCATATGCATCAGACGTTCAGCCAAAGGCCTGTGGGCGTCACGTCTGAGGCTGAGACTATGTTTGGGTAGACCAGCTAAAGTTCTGCTTAGCCAGGTTGAGAGAGAGCACCTTAAACCATTTAAAGGGGACCTACTGTATTATGTCCCTTTTTACTAGATGTAATATGTCTCGGGGTCTGTTTCATGGTCACAACGAATGCTTGTTTTGAGACACTGCTTCTGATTTATGGGGAAAATAACACAGTGGATGGATTTTTACCATAATAGGGTGATTGTGTACACATAATTATGTTTAAAAACAATATATCTGTCAAAGTGAATTTTGCAGAATAGACCCCCTTTAAGACCGATAATCGAGTTGAGACTGATGTAAGCAGTTTTATTTCAGCAGGGTTCCCTAAGAATAACTAGTCGAGTCTGCACACTCTCCTAGTCAAAACGCCTCTTTGAAATGATTTCTCCACCACTGTGGCATTCCTGTGAGATACAGGAGATAATAATGCACACATTAACAGAGCCTCTGTTTATTTGAATTGTTAATGCCAGTGTCTCTCACGCTGCTCCAACTATTTAAATTGGAAATTTGAGGAGTACAGTGGCCCATCAGGGACACACTGCCAGTCTCCTGTAATGTCATTCAGCCTACGCAAGGTCAAGAGGCTCACTGATTTCAAGTAAGAGTGGATGAGTGAGAGAAAGAAGAAAGAGAGTGAGCGAGCGAGTGGGAGAAGAAGCAGAGCCTAGAGAAATACGACCACGCTAGCTGACTGATGAAAACTTTTTCATGGCTAGTGCTCTAATCAACCCTGTGCAATCAAAATGAGCAATCAGAGAAGAACATGACCACAGGTTTATGAACAGCACAAAACGTTAGAAAGACACAGCTGCTGATTATACTGTCTGCTCTCTTAAAATATGCCCTTACTCTATTGAGGAACTCGACGAATGTCTGAGTTTAGCATATCTGTAGTAATTCCGGAGAGAGGCGAGGGTGCTTGTGTGGAGGACGTAGGAGTCCTGTATTTTAATGTGAAAGCTCCCTGCCTTCTGTTTTTTCTCTTCTCTTTCTCTAAACTCTCTATTTCACTGGTCTCCGAGAGTTAATATAGCAAATAGTTAGTATACAGCTCCATAGGCAAGACATCTTGCGATTTACTTTCACAACGGCACAACAAATGACATACCCAGAAGAAAATCGCATTGAGACGGTAATGAGATAGATGTTGCTCTTTCATAGAGACTGTCAGAGCAGAGAAACAAAAGAGCAAAAGCAAAAGGGTTATATTTGTGTGTACTGTGTATAATTAATATTTATATATAAATACACACATGCATGTATATATTTAAGAACATTTTTATATTTTTGTTAAAAAATTATATTTCTTTATAAGATAAATTATATACACAGTATATACATGCAAATATTTAAATATATACAGGAAATTATTTATATATACATCATAATTATACACAGTACCCACACATATATTAAGTAAACACAAACTTTTATTTTAGATGCTATTAATCACGATATACAGCTCTGGAAAAAATTAAGAGACCACTTAACATTTATTTCTCAATGTTAAGTGGTCTCTTATTTTTTTCAAGAGCTGTATATATATATATAGGCCCTTTAGTACCAATTGAGCATCGTTTAAACTCCACAGCCTACCCGAGTATTGTTACTGACCATGTCCATCCCTTTATGAACACAGTGTACCATCTACTGATGGCTATTTCCAGCAGGATAATGTGCCATGTCACAAAAATAAAATTATCTCAAACTGGTTTCTTGAACATGAAACTCAAATTAGCTCCACAGTCACCAGATCTCAATCCAATACAGTACCTTTGGGATGTGGTGGAACGGGACATTCGCATTATGGATGTGCAGCCGACAAATCTGCAGCAACTGTGTGATGCTATCATGTCAATATGGCCCAAAATCTCTGAGGAATGTTTCTAGCACCTTGTTGAATCAATGCCACGAAAAATTAAGAATCAGTTCTGAGGGCAAAAGGCAACACTGTACTAGCAAGGTGGACTTAATAAAGCTGGTGGTTATATTGTCTGCTCTCTTAAAATAGGCCTTAGTCCTCTCTACAGCGCAATACTTTCTATTAGGCCGTGTGTCCACCAAAGCATTTTTTCACTTATTCAATTGTTTTCAATGGGAGCGGCGCGTTTTTAGAACGCCATGAGTGTAACGAGGCACTGAGCGAGTATTTCACACTCAAGCACTGAGCGCTCAGCGATTTTTACTGCTCGCCGAAAGTTGAAGAATGTTCACAGCGCTCATCACTGTCACTTTTCACCCAGCCATCCAATCACAGTGGAGGAGGGGCGGGACAAATACAACACTGACCAACAACATTCAACATTCTGCTTGTACAATGTCAACTGATGAAAACAAGCAGCATAATAACGGAACAAAATTATTTAAAACAAGAGCCAGAGCAAATACTTTACATTGTATCTGCATTATTATATAGAATCAATACAGAAAAAAAAAACTATCTGTGAACTGAGATACTAGTAACACTTCCATGGATATTCTGTATCATAACAAGCAAAGAGTCTCAACTGAAAAAAAAAAAAATGCTGCAAAAACGCTCTCAAGCGCCCACAGTGAGACGTTTTCACGTCTAACTCTTTGTATACAAGTAATATGGGAACTTTTTAAAATTTTGATTTAAAAATAAATAAATATTGTTTCACTGTAGTAAGACTGAAATATGGTTACCATGGTAAACTTTTGTAAAGGCAGTGTGAAACACTCCAGAAATGACATTTCCTTTTTTTCCAGTGTGTTCTCTCTTCATGTTTGCCTCATCATCCTCAGATCTCACATTCTAACAGCACATATGATGAGCTCTTTCAGAAGTAATTATGAGAATATGTGTGCGCTTGCCCTGTGGCTTCTCCTCTGGACACACACACACACACACACACACACACACACACACACACTCTCTCTCTCTCTCTCTAACCGCTGTTATCAGGTACCTGCTCTGACGTGTGCTGTCTCTGTGGTGTCTGAAGTAAAGACAAGGTAAAGGCTGTAATTAATCCACTGAAGGTAAAGGACAACCTCTCTCTCTCTCTCTCTCTCTCTCTCTCTCTCTCGCGCACACACACACACACACAAGCACACACCAGCACTTTCACAGCCACACACTTAAAATTTTCAGTCGCAGAGCTCAATAATTGTCCTCTATTATACTGTCCTGTGTAGTGCGATTCAGACAGAGATCAGCCGTCTGTCTCCCTGGAGCCGAACACTCACAGCGAGACATTTTGGAGCACTGGACGATAAAGGAAATGTTTTTTTGGTTCTGCTTAATTGTTTCATGTCTGAGGAGTTAAATGGATATACAGAGGATTACTTTTGTAGCGCGTTGTCCTTATTGATACGTTTTACTTAAAGATTCCTGATGCTACCAAGGAGCCATAAATCTACAATTTTGTAGCATTTTCCTTTTCCCAGTTTTTATATTAGTAACAGTTCAAATCTGCCTTCTCTGCAATATTTCATACTTAACCATTTTGCATATGAAATGAGTACCAACAACCTCAAAAAAAGATGTTTCACACTGATTAATATATAAACATGAGCGGAAATATGCTAATATGCTTACAGTTGTCACATCAACAGCATGACAATTGAATAACCTGTTTATTTTTCAGTTTAGTTTCAATGCAAAAATCTTAGTTTTCTTAGTGTTTTTGTCTCAAGATAGTCACACTTGTTTTCAGAGAAAAAAATAATATATATATATATATTTTTAATAAGTCTATAAAGTATATACTTATTTATTAAAGATATCTAAATACTTAAATTTTTAGCACTGGGGAGGAGCTTTGTATTGAGAATGGATGAGTATATCTACATACTAGTACATCAAATTCTTTTTTTATTTTAATAAAAAAAAAAAAGAAGAAAATCCTTGATACATCCCTTTTAATGTCTACTCGCATAGACAGAAGAGGGCACCATGAGATTATATATGAGCGTGTGTGTCCTCTTTTGTACCTGATAGTGCATGAGAGTGTTGAGCCTCTTCCAATCATTTTCAATCTTAGTGGTGATGTCTTCATCCTGCAGGACCACTCGGGCCATTCGTCCCTGACGCCACTCTGAAAAATCAAACATTTGCCATTAAAACAGACACAGTGAACCTCCCCCAGCTCAAAGCAGATTGATTTGATCCAAAGTACTGAATGTGTCTTTCACATGGGTTAGAAATGTGTGTGCACACACGGCAGGGTATAATTAAATGCTAAAGAGAGAGCTGATAGGATATAGACAGGCTCAGAGCGAGAGTGATCATTGATTTTCTCCTCTGTTGAATGGGGTTTATTAGTTTACGTGGTTGCCAAATGCACAGATGATGCCTGCAGAAACCTACCACCACACACACACACACACACACACACACACAAAAGCAATGCCAGTTCTGCAGCTACAGAGACAGAACATCATCATGGAGAAGATTGTTCTGGCCAAGGTGCTGGAAGGATGATTTGCACCGCTGACAGGGGGCTTTTGTGCGGCGCGTATGTGTGTGAGATGGATGTTTGTGTGCCAGAAATGAAATGTGGAGTCAGTCTGTCAGCGCCGTCTGTCAGCTTTTACCTGGGTCACACATGCACCTGCTTGTGTATACGCACAAATATTGTACATTTCCATCACTGCTTATTTATTACAGACAACATTACATTAAAATTAGTTTACATTTCTTAAACAAAGTGGTGATTTGTGACTTTTATCTTATGAATCATTCATTCAAATGATTCTTTTAAAAGCAATTTACTAAGGAACAAAACAAGTGATCGTCTTTGGACTGCAAGTCAGTCATTAAATCATTCACTCAAACATTTTGTTCAAAAGCACAGATTCATTCAGGAATTAATCAAGTAACTGAATCATTCATCCAACTGATTCCTTAAAAACGTCTGGAACAATACAAGTGTATTAGAGATTGTGTGCCGTTTTTCAGACCTGGGACAATCTTGTACACTTACTTCATGTCTAGTGACCAAGACCGCATGTGTTATATTAAAAATGTCAGTTATGCATTGTAAGTTAAATACGGAAGGCAGGCGGTCCGCCGGAAGCTAGATATTTTACTTTATAACGTGTTAAATATGGATATTTTTCTTACAAAAAACAATCGGTTCGCTTCAGAAATCCTTTATTAACCCCCTGGAGCTGCATGGATTACTTTTATAATGGATGGATGCACTTTTTTGGACTTCGAATTTTGGGCTGCCATTTACTGTCATTTTAATGCTTGGAAGAGCCAGGACATTTTTAAATATAACTCCGATTATATTAGTCTGAAAGAAGAATCTATAAACACTATACACCTAGGATGGCTTGAGGGTGAGTAAATCTGGCTTGAAAATTTTTATTTTTAGGTTAACTATCCCTTTAAGGAATTAATCAGTTGATAGTCTTTATGAGTGAGTCATTGAATCATTCCCTTAAATGATTTGTTTAAAAGATTCATTCAGGAATGTTACAAGTAATTTTTTATGAGCGAGTAATCATTCAGTCAACTGATTCCTTTAAAACACTGATAAATAAAGGAAATGTTTTTATGACAGTCTCTGAAACGACTGATTCATTCACTCAACGATTCATTTAAAAAAAAAAAATTCTGCTGTGGTTTCGTTTGAAATCGTATTTTTGGTGCAACAAAAATTGACAAAGTAACTGAAAATATTATCTAAATGTTAGTTACTTCAAATGAAATTCTTAAATATCCAACTGTTGTATGAAAGCAAAATGAAACTCCATCCTGCTATGCTGTGTAAGGCAGTTTAACTCACCCAGGTCCATGTCCACAGCTTTGGGTCTCTGTGAATACGGCATGTTCTTATACACGGCATCTAGAATCTTTTCTTTGACCTGCGTGATAGTGTCACAGTTCAGAACCTTGACCGGGATCTCTGGGCTGTTCTCGTTCTCTGGGTTGACGCAGTTTAAGATCTGGAGGGGGGAAAAAAGAGGATGAGAATGATGAGATGTTGTGCAGTGGTCGGTGAAGCCGTAGGTGCAGAGCGGGGCTCTGGAAAAGGCCATTTCCTGGCCCGAGAAATCTAATTTCACACCCACTGCAGGACCCCAATCTCAGCCTTAGCAGGGTATGAGAGACTAATGAGCACTACCCTCCCTTGGCCAGACTGCCTGCTTTTATACACATACAGTGACAGCACTGACATTCATGAGAGTTTATAAGATACCATGTTTATTAGTGTGATTATGAGGGTGTGTGATGCTGACCAGCGTCTTGTAGTCGATCTGTTGCCGGATGAGTTTGTCTTCGCTGAGGGAGTATCGGGCCTCTCCGGTGATGGCGTCTATAGGGCCTTTTTCCATCTGCTGTTTTATAGCACAGTACAGCATGAAGAGAGGCTCGCCTGCACACTCCTGTAGACACAGACACCAAACACACATTGTTATTACTTCATCATTACTGGAAACACACTGACTTGCCTAAGGTTGGAACTATTTCTGTAATATATAGTATGTACACTACCAATCAAAAGTTTTTTTTTTTTTTAAAGATTTAGCAAAGATGCACTACACTTATCAAAAGTGACAGTAAAGACATTTACAGTGTTACAAAAGATTTATATTTCAAATAAATGCTGTATGTGTAAAAAAAAAAAAAAAATCGGCTTTGCCATCACAGGAATAAATTACATTTTAAAACGTATTAAAGGGTCAGTTAAGCCAAAAATGAAAATTCTGTCATCATTTACTCACCCTCATTTTGTTCCAAACCTGTAAGACTTTTCTTCAGAACACAAATGAAGATATTTTTAATGAAAAATTAAAGATTTCTGTCCCACCATTGACAGTCTACTACCACTCTGACGCTTCAAGAACTTCATAAAGAGATCGTAAAAATAATCCACACAAATTGAGTGGTTTAGTCAAAAGTTTCTTTAAAGGGTAACTTCAGTGATTTAGCATTAAGCTTTGTATTTAAACTGGGTCATTTATGCAGTAGAAATGTGAAATTATTTTTGAGTTTGGTGCCTTCTAGACTAAGAAAAGACAGAAAATGTATTTTTGTCTCATGTGGATGAAAGACAACAACTCCCAGAATGCACTTGCTTTGCTGCCCTACGAGGCCACTCCGTGCACCGTCGTTTTGATCTTCATAGTAATACAATCATTTTGTTCAGTTAGAGAATAAACACTACAATGAAAAACTGAACGTGTCTTTTCAATAAAGTGTGAGTGAGCCGAACGAAAGTCACGGCACAGACACAGCAGTGTCAGATTTCCTCAGCAGTGTGTGATTTCCTTCATCACGAAGAGCTGAGGTACCGTTAAGCGCCAGTCTGGCACGTTTTCAGATCGCATATGGAAGCTAAACTATCACAGGAATTAATTGAAAAGTTGAAACACTCACTTTACTCTGCACCGCGCTCCGTTATTATGATTGTCCGTGCGGCCGTCTGTGTCTTACATTCTGTGCGCGAGATCTTTCCCCTTGTGGGCGGGTTGATAACATGCGGAACAGCTCCATCTAGTGGCTGTCGTCTTTAGCCTCTGGCCAAAAAATCTTTTCCAGAAATAAAATGCATAATTATCTCGTCTCAGGGGGATATGAGGGGGGAAAGTACCATGATTTGAATATACAACCGGGTTTCTACTGATACAAAGCCTAATGCTAAATCACTGAAGTTACCCTTTAAGAGACTTGATCATTTTATATGGCGAACAGACTTAATTTACGCTTTTATTCACATATAAACCTTGATCAGGAAACAGAAGCTCAACTTTACTTGCTTGTTGCGCGAGAACAAACCTCATTGGTTCTTGCAGAAGCTCAAATGTGCTGTGTAACACAAGAGAAGGAACCTCATTGGTTTTCACACATCAAGCAAGCATACTTGAGCTTCCATTTACCACATCTGTTGTGTGAGTTGATTAATGTTTATATGTGAAGAAAACCCTAAATTAAATCTTTTCACTGAATAAAGCGATCAAGCCTCTTCAGAAAATTTTGACTAAAGCGCTCAATTCATTTAAATTAGTTTTACAATCTCTTTATTAACTTTTTGAAGCGTCAAAGTGGTAGTTAATGGAGGGACAGAAATCTATCAGATTTCATTCAAATATCTTTATTTGTGTTCTGAAGATGAACGAAAGTCTTATAGGTTTGGAACGTCTTGAGGGTGAGTAAATGATGACAATTAAAATTTTTGGGTAAACCAACCGTTTAAAATAGAAAATATTTTAGATTGCAATAATATTTTATAACATTGCCTGTATGCTTAATGCAAATAAATGCAGCCTTGGTGACCATGAGAGATTAGTTTCAAACTATTGAACGGTAGTGTATACTGTGAATATTCTTTATGTATGTAAAACCTAGAAGATGACCTACTAATTTAGCCAAATAGTGAACTAAGCTTCTGAGCTGTACTGTATCCCACCATGCATTGTCTTCCTTTTCCTTTTACACACAATTAGAATAAAAAAAAAGCTAAAAATAAACGATTTTTTTTCTGAAATTATAAGCAGGTATCTTTTACACAATTAAATATGGACATAATGAGGTCATGTGGGCGAGTTAATAACAATGAGCACAGACTACTGTTTTAAAGGAGTAGTTCACTTTAGAATTAAAATTTCCTGATATATTACTCACCCCACATCATCCAAGATGTTCACATCTTTCTTTCTTCAGGCGAAAAGAAGGTTTTTGAGGAAAACATTCCAGGGTTTTTCTCCATATAGTGGACTTCAATGGGGTACAACGGTCCAAATTGCAGTTTCAATGCAGCTTCAAAGGGCTCTACATAAACCCAGCTGATGAATAAGGGTCTTATCTAGCGAAAATATAAAAATGTATACTTTTTAACCCCAAATGCTCTGATCTGCGATGCACCATGCATTACGTCATCACGCTGGAAAGGTCACGTGTGACGTAGGCAGAAGTACCGCGGTACGGTGAAAAACTCCATCTCATTTTCTCCTCCAACTTCAAAATCGTCCGACATCATTGCTTTACCTTTTTTTGTGAAGGCTGTTTGATTTAGTCTTTGCATGTTCTCTTTGTTAACACTTGATCGGTACTTTCGCATACGCCACGTGTGACCTTTCCAACGTGATGACGCAATGCGTGGCGCATCGCAGATCAGAGCAAGAAGAGCATTTGTGGTTAAAAAGTATTTTATATTTTTTAGAAAATGACCGAAAAACAAGATTGTTTCGCTAGATAAGACACTTATTCCTCAGCTGGGATCGTGTAGAGCCCTTTGAAGCTGCATTGAAACTGCAATTTGGACCTTCAACCCATTGAAGTCCACTATATGGAGGAAAATCCTGGAATGTTTTCCTCAAAACCTTAATTTCTTTTCGACTGAAGAAAGACATGAACATCTTTAATGATGAGGGGTGAGTAATATATCAGGAAATTTTAATTATGAAGTGAACAACTCCTTTTAATGTTTATTTTTGCATAATGTGTTCAGTTAGTATGCAGTATGTAGTGTATACTGCACATTCACATTTACTTATATTTATATATTTATATTTATCCAAAGCGACTTACAGTGCCCTTATTACAGGGCCAATCCCCCTGGAGCAACATGGAGTAAAGTGCCTTGCTCAAGGACACACTTGTGCTGACCACTGGGATCGAACTAGCAAACTTCTGCATATCAGTTCCATGGTTTAACCCACTGGACCACTACTTACGGACCACCTGCTCCATTTTGGACAAAAAAAACCCCCAAATGTCTTTCTAGGAAACAAATTTGTGTTTAAACGTTCCCAGATTACTAAAATAAGCCTTACTACTGCCTAACTACTCACTGGATTTGCCCCATTCATGGGAAAATATAAAAATATATTTTAGTTCAAGGGACTTAGTAGCAGGATATCCTTAAGCACAACTTGATGCTAAACTTCTACCACGACCATGAAGTCTACACACGTTAATGTCTTTGATATGGCTGTTTGTAGAAACTCCAATTATTTGAATGAGCTCCTACAAACATACAAACTCTAGTTGATCATGACATGACAGCTGCTTCCTGTCTAATTGGGCGGCTCTGAGCCCGAATAAGCTTCAGAGTGAACCAGACTTCATGCTGAGTGTCAAAAGTCTGTCTACATGAGACTAGTACTCATACGGGAAGTCAAAGAAGCAAGTTACCTTCAGGAACTTATGAAGCAGGAAAGCGAACCAGTTGGTTAGCATCTTCTCAGCTACAGACTCCGTCCTGAAACACACAAATAAACACAAACATTATCAGATGATGACGCATCTCAAAGAATAACTGCACATTTTTACATTTGTTTCTTTAATAATGGCTGGGTTTTGATGTGAGAAAAACATTGCTAGTTTCCTTCTCTGTCAGTCACTCCAGACTCTTTTTCTTCTGACCACCCCCTGTCTCTTTCCTTCTTTCTTTGCTTTGAGACAGGAGACAGACACAAACCCACAAACGGCAAACACATGACTCAAACGAGGATCTCTAGAGTGGTGGGCAATAATTTGGGACGAGACAAAAAGGAAGAGCCGAGGGTTTGTTGAATACAGAGCAGGTGGAAAACCGAAGAGATAGAGGGAGAGAGGGAAAGATAAGGCAGACAGAGGAAGAGAGAACAAACAGCACCCCGACGGGAGTGGTTAACGAGCATGAAAAATACATGAAAGGGTTATTCCCTCGTTCTGACGGCTGAGCACGCCTGTGGAATACCAATAGCTCTCTTTCCCTGCAAAACATTCCTCCTTTCACCCCAGAAAATACTTTCTGTCTCTATCTGGCTTGGCTATTTGTGTTCACTTATGGGTATTACAAACACACATAAGCATCACCGGACGATGTAATATCAGCTGCGTAATTGTCGCGGCGATGGCTGCGAAGTTATGCGCACGCACACACTTTTATGCACTCTGTTCGGCCGCCATGGGGCCGGTGAGGAGCACACCGGCAATTTACTCAACAGCAGCGAGAGAAAATGACTCTCTTAATGCATGTGGAAATAACTATGATTACACCACTGAGACAGCCCGCAAACACAGAGTGTGGGAGAGTATACGTGTGTTTGAGCGTATGCACGCGTGTGTATTCTGTTTGAGGGGGTCACACTTCAGGGTCACACGTGAGAGCAAGCGCTGATCGGTGAGACAAGATGAGGTGTGTTTAAAGAGGTCAGGTCCTGACGGTGATAAACTGTAATCTCTGCATATCCATGTGACCAGGTGACTTTAGACAGTTTTTGAAAGTCTCTTATGCTCATATGCATTTTTTTGATCAAACATAAGCTAAAACAACTTAAATTAACTGTTTATTTAATATACACTGACGTTCAAAGGTTTTTGATCTGTAAGATTTGTTTTTAGAAGAAGTCTCATGCTCACCAAGGCTGCATTTATTTTATTAAAAATACAAAAAAGCAACAACTGTAATATTGTGAAATATTATTAAAATGTAAAATAACTGTTTTCTATTTAAATATATTGTAAAATGTAATTTATTCCTGTTATGGCAAAGTTGAATTTTCAGCATCATTACTCCAGTCTTCAGTGTCACATGATCCTTCAGAAATGCTGATTTGATGCTCAAGAAACATTTGATTACTATCAATGTTGGAAACAGTTGTGTATTTTTTTTTTTTTTTTTAAACAACCGGGAAACAGTCGCTTAGTATTTTTGTGGAAATGTGAAACATTTCTTTCAGGATTCTTAGATTAACAGAAAGTTAAAAAAAGAAACAACATTTATTTAAAATATAAATATTTTGTAAGATTATAAATCTTTACTGTCACTTTTGCTCAATTTAACACATCCTTGCTGAATAAACATAATCATTTCTTTCAAATTTAAGATTATCAGTAATGCCAACTAGTAGTATTAGTACTTACATTAGTAGTACAACTACTAGTAGTATTATCAGTAGTGCAAACTTTTGAACGGTTGTGTATGTCACAAAAAGAGAGTGATTAGTGCCGCCCTCCTTAACTTTTGGTCTTTTTTGCTCTAGAATGCACATAAGAATTAGCAGGACATTTGTATTGCTTGTATATTGTTCATTCACATCTCAAGATACTTAATTGATTGCTTTCTTGTCTTAGATGTTTTTCCTAAAATTATTCAGGAGAAATAAATGTAGGGACACACTTTAGATTAGGTTCCAATTCTCACTATTAACTATGACTTTGGCCTCAACAAACTCCTAAATACTGCTTATTAATGTTTAGTAAGGTAGTGGTTTAGGTATTGGGGATGTAGAAAATAGTCATGCAGAATAAGGCATTAATATATGCTTTATAAGTACTAACAAACAGCCAATATTTTAATATGCATGCTAATAAGCAACTAGTTAATAGTAAGAATAGGACATTAAACTAAGGTGTTACCAAAAGTAGAAATACACTAGACAATTGTTGACATACTGTATGATTGTAGTGCAATAAAGTTCCTAGGAATCTGATGAGAAACGATTAAGTTCATATTGAGATACTTGACTTATGATCACAGACTTCACAAAAATCTGAGCACAGTGTGAGCAAATATTGAGATTTCTGAAACTGAGAAGCAGAAGACACAAGCAAGAGTCTCTATTTGCTCTCTATGTAATTGCTTTCTGGAAGAAAGTTGAGATATTAATGAGACACCACTTATGATTCGTCTTCCCTATGGGAACTGACAAATCCCTGCTGAAAAATCCAACTAAACTAGTTTAAACACACAGTCTTGTGTTCCAAAATAGCTAGATGTACCGCATAAGAATGAAACCAAATTAGTCAAACTAAACTTAATACACTGTCTTAAAAAAGCAAATACCACGAAAGCATGACAAAACAATAATAGCAGCACATGACTGTTAAAAAAGGGTCTAAAACATATGCACATAAACAGTGCAGATGAAATGCAAAAATGCATACTGTTTCTCTTCTATAGATGGTCGCTGAGATGAATTACTGGTTGGAGGGGACCAATTTTTTCATTTCATTGGCGTAACAGACCGATTTGGCGATTTTACACATTCAAGTAGACAGAAGCTATACTAGAAACCAGTTATGATGGCCACTGAGTGGATGGACTGCTTTAAAAAAAAAGTTATTAGAGCACTGAGGGGTTTCGAGTTTGTGTATTCAGACTTTAAGAGGCCATTAACATAAATATGATGTGATTTGCATTATGCTGCATTTGTTTTTTGGTATTCACTCATCTAGGTTAATGCATTAGTGGATGAGAAATGCTAATTTTACACAAAAAAAGAACACATGGCTGTCGAATAACGAGGACGCCAAAGTATGCTCATTTAATAATAGTGCATTTTAGTGAATAAGGTTTGGTTAATAAATCAGTCTCACACAGATGAAATGAGAGAGAATAGAGATGGGCTAATAGAAGGAGTGACGCAAGATGGAGTGAAATGAAGGAAAGTGGTCATGAGAGCGCAAGTCTGTGTGATTTTTCTAAAGGCCTGCGTATTTGTGTGTTTTATTCAGCAGCGTGTGTGGCTGTCTATACAAAACATGGTTATGTTTATATATTCTCTTTTAAGCCTGTCAACTTCCCTTTGTATCCTACCTGTTTTTCTCTGGGTCTGAGAGCTGAGGGACTTTGGATGCTGGAGCGAGAGGAACCTGTGTGTATTTGTGCATTGATGAGTGCATTCATATGTGACACTCATTCAGTGAGTGTGTGTGTGTACATAGACACTACAATGACAGTGCGTTTGATGCTGGTTGCATCAGGTCTTGCAAGACTGTTTCCTGTCTCTTTCCTGTCTCAGTCAATCAGCGATCATTGACAGATGATGACGGAGGTAAAAAAAAACTACAGATACAGCCTAAATAACCAGTTACTGAACTAAATGTACCCCCCTTTCAAAAATGCAGTATCCTTGTGAAACTAGTTTATAAGAAGCATCCGGTTTTGAGCTTCTCAAACCAGTTTCACAAATGGCTGGAAATTGAGTTCTAACAAAGAAAATGAACAGGAAATTGGCTTGGCATTTTCAAATGCACATGGGAATTGGGCACTCTCCTGGTACACGGACATATTTCATATTGCAGGGGCTCAGAGTCAATATCTGGCTTCAAAATATATTTCAGACCCACAGAAGTCAATCTTCAAAATCTCTTCATTGACAACTTGATGCTTTAAAAGAAATCTTTTGCTACCGAATCACTATTTTCTTTCACCAGGAAGCACAAACACACTGCTTGCCTCCGAGTGAGAGAATGAATAAACTGTTAATAGTAGCTATTTGAGCACCTAAATGAGTTTTTGCGTTCTCTAAAACTCACACCAGGCTTTTTTGTAATTGTGCCTCTGTCTGCTCTTAAAAAGTGTGCTTTCCCTTTTCTTCAGCAATTTTAGATTTCTTTTTGCTTGCTTGCTTTTTTAAAAGAGTTTCATTAATGAACATGAGGGTTTTATTAGCTATTAGTGTGTTTATGAGTTGTGTGTGTGTGTGTGTGTGTGTGTGTGTGTGTGTGTGTGTGTGTGTGTGTGTGTGTGTCTCGAGGGGTATAAAGGAATGCTTCATTGAAGGGGCGACACACAACACAATGTGTCTCACTAATAGTCCATTCTGAGTGGCTCTGGGTGCCTGCAAATCTCATTAGGTGAAAACATGTACACACACACAAACAGAAGCGAGAGAGAGCCTGAAGCGATGGAGCCGTTCCATTTTTAGCCACAGTCCTCCACAGATATTAACATGAAGGAGAGAAAGACCAAAAAGACACTCAAAAACTCAAAAGTTACGTGAAGTAAGAGCCGTTGCCTAGTGTTTAGCACCGATCCAATGAGCCATGATGCTCATCGACAAAAAAGTTTGAAAAAGGGCCCAAATATATGCTACACTAACTCTGTAACCCACCACAAACAGCTTCAGGCCATTATATTAAAAGCAAATATAGAAAACAAAACAACAGAACAAAAAACAAAACCATAAACCATGCACTAGACATGTTGAGCTGTGGCTGAGGTGCAGGAGATACAGGTTCGAATCCAGCCAGAACCTTATCCCACATATCTTATCTTTCTCCAATGCAATTATCTGTCTTTTCTCTAATGTCTCTGTCAATGAAGAGTGGAAAAAAGCCAATGAAAACCTTTTTACACACAGTGTGACTGAGATTTGATTTATTGTGGCTTTCCCACTGAAGTGATGAATGCGCTGAAAACAATCACATTCCCTGCTGATCCAGATGGAAACAGAAGCCCATAACAAGCCTTGTAAGTGTCTCCATATCTTCCATAATCAAATAAAGATTAAAAAATAATAGACAAGCAAATATTAATGCCAACAACGCTTTAGGCTATTTGAAATGAAACGTGCAGTCACTCTGATGACAGCAGAGACCAGACAGGCCCTTGTTATTTTTCACAGTCGGTTATCATTAAATGCAAGTGGGTCACTTTATGAAAATAAATTAGTCTCTCTGTTGATATTGTCTGATTCTTAAAAGATGTCTCATTTGCAAGCAACTGCCCTACAGGCATCTTTGACATTCATTATTTTCCTTAACACACATGAATGTCCTTTGTTCTTACATCAAGAAAATGTAGAAGGATCGCACACCATAACAGTAGTTCACTTGTAATGATTGTCAGCTCGAAATGTGACGCTGATGCACTACTTGTGGATCTTTGTTCTTTATTAAAACAGCAAAAGGAAGTGGGAGCTGTTGCCTAGCGGTTTGTGTTGTACGGTACGTTGAGCCTTGGTGCCCATGTGGGTGAAGGACACCCTATTGAACTCTACGGTTTTATGCATCAGGAGGCGTATTACAGAAACGTTCTATCTTAGCTCTGAAACTTGACAAGACATGACAAGTTAATTTAGATTTGATAAGACATGATAAGTTAATGAGATTTCAAAATCTCATCTTAACTGTAGTTAGGAAATCTTAAACCGCTCCATCGATTTCAGTAATCAACTGTCGGGTCTGCTACCAAGCAACCAACAATGCGCAAACTGCTCCTGAGGTAAACCTAAAATCAAAATGGAGAAACAACGGCGTGCTTTTAATTTCAGTGCGGCAGAGAGTGAAATTTTGATAAGCTCCATTGAAAAGTTAAAGCCTTTTTTATAAATCGCCTTTTGCAACAACAACAAAAAAAGTAAGGCGTTAGTCACTTGATGAATGACCAGTAATTGCTCCTCAACTAACTGTACAATCATGTGTTGTGGGAGATAATGCACAATCATTATTTATGAGTATTTTATCATCAAAGCGCAGCACTTCCTCTGGGTCCTCCAAAAGTCTCTCCAGCATCAAACATCGCTGCTCTTCATCTTGTATAATCAATAAATGTAACGCCAATCTCGAAAAAAGCTTTTTGTACCGTGATTTTTACCATTGGATTTCAAAAAGGTTTGAAGTTAGGACACCAGTGGGGTTGTCCTAAAGTTAAGACAGCTTTTTTGTCTAGTTAGGATGCTTCTGTAGTACCTGTTTCCTATCCATAGTTAAGATAAGATTATGCACTTAAGAAATGTCATTATGTAATAGCGTTTGTCCTAAATACGGTCCTAACTGATATTGCTATGGTTACCAAACAGATAAGATAGGATTCTAAAGTTAAGATGTTTCTGTAATACGCCCCCTGGTCCTTGGCAGATCTTAAATTAAGTAAATACAACCTCAGATGAACAACAACAAGTGACATTTTACCCCGTTTCATTATTTATTTAACAAAAATAAAGCCAAAATAGAAACGCCATGGGTGACAAACTAAGTACACCCTTACTGCTTCCATAGGAATTAAGAGGGTACACTCTCAGAGAAAATATGCAAAAATGGTACCTTTAGGGGTACAACAGCTTGTCACTGGGGCAGTACCCTTTTTTTTTTTTACACCTCAAATGTTCATAGTAGTACCTTAAGGACATATTGCTACTCTAAGGTACTAATACTCTAAGGAGTTATGGTTAATGGTCAATGGTCACCAATAATGGTAGTCTGGATGATTACACCCTGAATGGCAAAAATGGCTTTTAAAGAACAATTCAGAATTCTTCACTAAATGTATCTGTACAACATGAAATAAGGCCGTTTTCTCTTCAGATATACCCTGGAACGCCAGCGAATGCATCGCTCACTGAGGGGGGACAAGCTCCAGATGTAATCCATTATCCCAGAAATGTTAAGATGAGGAGCAGACACAGAAAGAGGTCATAGGAAGGGCAGGGTTTGTCCACATGGATCAATTGAAATCAAAATGCTTGAGACGAAGAGAAAATGAGAACGAGAGAGAGAGAAAGAGAGTAATGCCTTTTATTAAAGGAACAGAGAAGAAAATTAGTGAGATGGAGCCCAATCGATGTGGAGGGAGTGGAGGCCAGCAGTAGTCGCGGAAACAGCAGTGTTCGTTTAACCATAACACCGACAGGAAACTACATGTCCGAAAACGATAGTGGAAGAGGGAGGAAAGAGTAAATGAATGAAAACACAACAGAAAGAGACGGATTTGTAGGGTTTCTAAAACAGCCTTCTTGTTCTCCAGATGCTTCCTGGAAAAGTGAAGACAAGAAGCTGCGAACGAGACCAAAAGGAGCATGTCGAATCAATAATCTCCTAAATTCCCATAGAAAAAAAGGGAAAAAGTGCCATCTAAAACCACAGGCCCCTGATTCCCATGGCCCAGCCTGCCAGCGCGGGGGGATTAGTGTTTTGTGTTCCTAATGACAGCAGATAATGAGAGAGATGCCGCGTCTGTCACGTTAAATAACGGCGTAATCCACATTTCCCCTGCATCTATTTACTGTGACTATTAATGAGCTGAGTCACGTAATGAAACACCAAAAATCATTCAATAAGAGCGAGAGAGCCGCGAACGAGGAACGGCTGCGGTGTTTGTTTGGCCTGTCTGCTTTGAATATTCAAAGTGTGATGTATAGCTGATATAACGCCGCAGTCAGCGGGAACAAATCACCTCCATCAAGCGGGGCCGTAATGAAATCGGCCGCGGACTGTGCTGTGTGTTAGCCCTCGGGCAACTCTTTGTTTAATCATTATTAGTCTAAATCTTCTAGTTGATACGCTGCTTTGGAAAGACTTATAAAAACCTATATAAATTTAGAGGGAAAGCCGAGAGCGCGAGTGAGGAAAAAACAAGTGGATTTGAGCTGCTCATGAATGTTTTATGAGTACCTCGCTCACAAATGATAAGTGACACTGACAGTTGGGCTGTATTGAGAGACTGGAGGGAAGCAGACTAATAGATCATGAATCAATATAGCTATAACGCTGGCTAAGATACCAGTGCAAAACTTTAAGATCAGTAAGTAATGTATTCATTTTAAGAGCCACCATTATGCTCATTTACAAATTTTGTTTTATGGGGTCTGTTAGAATATGTTAACATGATCTAATGTAAAAAAACAACAACTTAGTTTTCTTATAATTTATATTGTCTGTTTTAATTTTGGTTTCTTTAAAGGGGTCCTTGATTATGATTTCACTTTTTTAACTTTAGTTAGTGTGTGATGTTGCTGTTTGAGCATGAACAATATCTGCAAAGTTACGATGCTCAAAGTTCAATGCAAAGGGAAATATTTTCTTTTAAAGAAATCGCTTTTTAACTCTTTCCACGCCAGCGTTTAAAAAAAAAAGTTGACAGCCAGCACCAGCGTTTTTGATCATTTTCACATTCACAAAATATAACGTGCGGAACTGACATATTCTAAAAATGTTGGTCAAACAGTTGGCATCTATCCATCTTTGCGAATTCTAAACACTCCAGTTGTTGTTGTCGTTTATCCAAACTAGTGAGAGCTGTAAAGTACCAGCCCTATTCTGAAAAGGGGGTGGGGAGGAGCAGCTCATTTGCATTTAAAGTGACAAATGGAAAACAGTGTGTTTTTGCTATCACCCAAATAGGGGCTTTCAAACACACCTGATATTACATCTTGTCAAAAGGGCATTATAGGACCCCTTTAAAACCCACCTTCCAAAACCGCAGTCTGCTCTGATTGGTCAGCCGACCTTAATCTGTTGTGATTAGTCTACCGATTAGCCCTTACCATAACAGGCAAGTCCAGAGGCTTCCTGAGCTGCTGTAAATACTGTAATTATGTTCTGTACGGTACTGTAACTACAGTTTTGCTGTATCAGTTCAATAATGACAGTCAAGAAGAACAAGCTGAACCCGAACCACTTCCCTAAGCACGACTTGTGCAAGACATTTCACAGTGCTCTTATATTTGCAGATGTGACGTTATAACTGTTTCATTTTTCCATCAACCTGCATGATTCAGAAAGCAGTTGCTACAAAAATGGCGAGAACACAAAAAAGGTTGTGTTATTACTGCTGAGAAATAGTATTAAAAAACAATCACTGATTCTTCAATTCTTCTACCTTTGGAAGTCCATGTAATAATGTTTTGCCCTCACAGTGAAACAAAAAACAGCATTACCAAAACATTAGTCTCGCGTAGCCAGACCTTCAGACTGACGGCAGAAGGTCTGGACTCTATCGCAGCTCTCATTGGTCAATGACCGCCCAGGCAGTGTTAATTTTGACAGCAAATTTTGATTTAGTTTTAGTCATAGTCTTTTGACTAAAATGCCATTTAGTCTGCCATTTGAATTGTTTTTAGTTTTAGTCAAGTTTTAGTTGACTAAATATCATAAGATTTTAGTCGACTAAATCTACAGTAGATTTAGGCCCAATCCCAATTCTATTTTATACCCCTTCGCCTTCCCCTACCCCTACCTGTTCCCCTTTCCCCTTGAAACAGAGTGCCAAGGCGTAGGGGTGAAAATATTCCCCTAAGAAATGGGACACCACTACTATACCATTACACATCATCTTACCCTGTTTCTTTTATTATAAAATCCTGTGACATTTAACCAGTATGAACAGCAATGAAGTGCATAGGCTATATCTAACAGAAATCAGGCGTGAGCACGTTTAATAAATTACTCACTCCCAACAGAGTTTTGCGCTGTATTTGGACTTAATAAAATGACGCTCGTTTTCAGTTCAAAAACATATGAGCCAGAGTTACCTTAGATGATACAGAATGATACAGAACATACAAGACTACTGAAGCCGCTTTTCCATGGGACAAAACTGTTCTCTTTGTTTATTAACCGTTCCATTCCGTGCTGATCCGAGCCGGCCGGTACGGATATGGTTTCGTTATCCACTGTGGTGCTGCGATAATGTTATACGTCAAGTCAGTCGTTGCCTTGGTAACGCGAGAGTTTACGGACGATATGTATTGTAAATATCGACTGCGTTATGAAGGATGACCAGATATATATTTGTAACTATTATTAAAATGTGTTCAGATCACCCAAATAGTGCGTTTAGCAAGCTACGGAGAAACGGCAAGTGATCGATCCCGATTGGCAACACACACACATTCTAGCAGCACGGTAGTCGGTGGAGGGAAACTCCTCATACCCCTTCGTTCGAAGTGTGGTCCTGGAAAATCTTCGTTTGAAGGGCTATCTGGCCCTTCCCCTTACCCCTACCACTCCAGCCAAAAAAGAATCGAGACACCCCTACCCCTTCACGTGAACGCGCAAAACGAAGGGGTAGGGGAAAGAGAAGGGCTAAGGGGTAGAAATGGGATTTGGCCTAAGTCTCCTAAAATCTAATGAGTTTAGTTAAATTGTAATACATTAAGCATTTAAGCATTACAAAACCGACTGTCACTCGAACTGACATTTTGACATCATTTTGTTTTTGACATTAAAAATACACGAAAGAGAGCTCAATTCACTTTTTTTGTCTGTTTTTTAAAAATAGCAATATAGTTTTTATAACTTTGTATTTCTGTTTTGGTCAGTAGGCCAAATCAGGTTAAGCTAAAGCTTCAAATAAGTTTGTTTATTTATTTATTTTTATTTCAGTTAACATTTATTTAATTTCAAGTAATGAAGTTTTTTTTAAATGGTTTTAGTTAACTATTATAACCCTGATACTTTATTGAATATGTGTCAAATACTGGTCCTTCCTCCTGACTATAAATTAAATGGGAATGAAATTAAATACAGTTTATTGTGTAACCAAAAACGAATATATAATGTGTGACTTTTAATGATAAACAAGCTCGAAACACACCGGGACTCTATTTTGAAATGTTTGCGCCTCTGTTGCAGTTTCTCATTCAAGTTCAGATGAGATAAAATATGCATTGTTACAACCGTCTAAAACATATTACTATATTAACATCGTAAAGTAAACATTGTCATTATTCATCAGCATTAGTTCATAAACAATTGCACGGCATAAATGTGCGCTAATGTTCATTGATTGTGAGCCGCTCTGGAGTGCTGTATTGGGGATGCGTGAGCCTGTCGAAGCGCAACAGCGCAGTGTTTTCCAGCGGTTAGATCAGCACGGTCAAAAATCAAATGTGCGCATCTGTTACACAGGATATCAGTTCTGACTGGATCTCTTCCCTAATCGTCCCTCCCAAACATTTTCGTCTCGTTTTTATTTGTTGACGAAAATGACAGTTGATTTTCGTCATTGTTTTGGTCATCCAACACTAGTTTTTATTTAGTTATCGTATCGTTTTCGTCAGTGAAAAAAGGTTGTTGATGAAAATTATGATGAAAATTATTCGTCAACGAAATTAACACTGCGCCCAGGACAGCGTTTGACTGACATTTAACGCAACCAATCACAGTTGGAAATGTAAAGTCGATGTCCCTGCCATAACAGACATACATGTGCATCTATACATTATTTGTTCAAGAACGTTGTTCAAGTTTACTGCAACAATGGAGCTGCGAACTTAAAACACTTTTGAAAATCCAGCGTTTAGTTGATCCTGGTAAGCGCTCATTGTCACAGTTGTAAACATGATGGCATTCTTCTTCCACGAGGGAGTTTGGAGTCGTGGCATTTGTTTCCAGGCGGACCGTTATAAAACGCAACACACACGTCTCGCGGACATCCTGTAGAATTCAACCAATCAGATGATGACTTTGAAACTCCAGAAGTGTTTGGTGATAAACTCTTTCTGGCTTAATAACTACCGATGTTTGAGAGCGAGCTGGTGGGCATTATGCAAATGTGTTACATGGTGATGTAGATATGCCACAGAAGAAAGGGGTTCAAGGCAGGTGTTTTTTGCTGGAGAGATTCACTCCCTTTGGGGTGGACTTTGTAACTTTGCGGATGCACAAACAGCTATATTACAATCTAAAGTAAAAAGGTAAAATCAAAAACTACAAAGTAAAAAAAAAAACGCAAACATGAAGTAAACAACAAACCTCCTGAGAAGTAGTTTGGGGTGGTTCTTGCTCTCCAGGTTCTTGTCGATGAGGTCGGAGAGCAGGTGTTTGAGCACATCGGTGGCGTATTCCAGTCGACCCTGGAGAGCCGTCATTATGAGAGACGCCACATTACCACGGTCACGCATGGAGAAGGAGCGCTGCATTTCCAGCGTACGGATGAATGTCAACAAAAACACCTTGTTGTTTATCAGCTGGGCAAACAGCTTCAGAGCTTTTTCAACACAAAGCTGCCCATTACCAGAGACCTGGAACACACAACAACATCTTTGTCAATGAACTAGAATCCTTAAATACTTAATTTACATAAAAAGAGCACATGTAAACTACACAATGTTCTAACCAGAAAGGACATGTTGATGGTCAGTTGTTTTCTATTGATATGGCATTGAGCTGGGTAGCCCCACCCAAAGTGAATCTCACTGGTCCACAATCCTGCCCCATATAACGGTTTATTAAAGAGATAGTTCACCCAAAATGAAAATTCTGTCATTAATTACTCACCCTTGTGTCGTTTCAAACCTGTAACCCCTTCTGTTCATCTTTAGAACACATTTGTGTTCCGAAGCTGAATGAAAGTCTTACGGGTTTGGACCTACATGAGGGTGAGTAATTAATGACAGAATTTTCATTTTGGGGTGAACTAACACCTTTAAAGATTGGCTATGATTGTGTCACATGGTGCACCTGGTTAGGACAACTTGTTAGAGAAAAGTGTTCATTAAATGACTTGTGTTAAAGTAGACCGCAGCACACCTCCAGCTCTCTGAGCACAGGATGGTCCTCGATGCCAGGGAATAGCACTCTCATGGCATAGGTGCGGTAATCCAGATAGGGAATACCAGCCCGGTCCAGATCACTCGTCAACTCATTGATATCCGTCTGCAGTTCTGCAAAAGCTACAAACAAAACAGAGAAGGAGGAAAAAAAGGGACAAAATTTCAATACACTGAGTAATTCACAGTTCAGTGTCCAGGTCATTTTTGTGCCACAAAATCTATAGAGACTAATTATATTTTGCTTTAAGAAAATGAAGCTTATTTTTGTTTATTATCGACATTCTTATCAAATTCTTTTTACTGTAATACAATAAAAAAGTAAATATAAAGAGCATCATAGTAGTATTTGTTGTACTATGCTTTAAATTATAAAGAAAAACAACTGCATTCAAATGTATGAACAATATATTTATTTAAAAATGACTATTATAATGAAAATCACCAATAACATAAATGTTTTTTTATGAATTAATAAATATAATAATAATAATTATTAATATTAATAATACAGCATTATTAATCTTATCAGATCAGAAAGTATTTCACAGTCAATATGTCAATTGTCATCAAAAATGGTCCTAAAATAGGACTAATTTTCTTAATTTTTTTAATGTTTTATGAACATTTCTTGAGTTTTGGGTTTGTTGCTACATAAAAGTTCCAAACACAAAACCTGTACTGCTGTTCTAATCAACATCTCGGAAGACTTTGTTTTGTCCAGTTTGAGGTTTTTATGAAGCTCCTGAAGGTTGTTGCAGGCAGACGAAGAGAGCAAACCAAAATAACCTCTCAGCTTCTCTCTATTTATGGTTTTCTCACTCACACAAACACACAGAGAGTAAATTGCAAGCTGCTGAAGTGCTTGTCCCCTGCTGGTGGAGACTGGAGGTGGGATGTCTTTAATTGGGTCCACTCTGACAGAGCCTGGGGCAGCACTCTTCCCTGAGGGAGTTATCTATCTCTTTTTCTCTCTCCCATCACGTTTCCTTATTTCTCCTTTCTGGAATGTTCTTTCTGCCTTCACTCTATCGTCTCCCCTCACCTGTCCTCCCTCTCTTCATCTTGGTCCGGCGTCTCTCTCTATGCCTTTTCTTTCCTCTTAAATGCTCTCGCAGGCGTTCATGGAGTGCAGGGCTCAATCTGCCCCTTTAATACTTCTGCATCTTATATTCCTCTTGGCTCTAGAGTCAGTCAACACAAACCTCATCCTCTCAGCCCCGCTAACCATGGGTCAGGGACACTCTTTTGTCTGCATTGTGTGTAAGAAAATCTGTTTTATCTGTCAGCCTCCTGGAACCCTCGCTGTGTGTTGCATCATTCTATGACTAAAGATTTAATTGGTGAAATCTGATTAATAAGAAAACAACCACTAAAACACAAATTTTTTGTGGCATTTAAATGCATATTTATATATTAAATATTAATATACAGTTTTCAAAAAAGAGACAAGCCATCTCTAAGGCTGGTATTAAATGCATTTTGGTCGATTGGATCACAAATGTACGACGCTAAATATAGGTGTAAATGGGGTCTAAAGCGTTTTGAGCTTGTCCACTTTTGACCAGTTCCAGAGATAGTCGAAATCGCATTCAACCAGATTGCTTTCGTGGTCGAATGCGTTCAAACAACCACAAAAGACCGCCTACTCTCCGCCTACTGACCTAATGCACTCTAGTCAGACGGGATTTAAACTTTGTCGGCTGAAGACCCAAGATTGGTTTGAAGATGAAAAACGTACCAAGCACAATGTTCTCTCACAATTCCAGATTTCACACTCTTGCGGCTTACGGGCTATTAGAGAAGAAATGAAAGCTGCTGCTCTCCGTATGTTTTTCCGTCATCTTCTTTCACATTCATATGTAAATTGCCCGAGATTATTTCGTCCATTAAATCGAAAAAGAATCTTGAAACATCTCTCAAAGCCCATTCATTTACCCGCCATAGACCCACATCTCGAAGAAATCAGGACAGAATTGATTGAAAGTGGATAAAAGAGACAGATTAAAACCAGGTGTAAACGCGTCTCCCTCGTCTATTTGTGATCCGATCAACAAAAACACATTTTTGTTCACCCAAAAATTTAAATTAGCCCATGATTTACTCACCCTCAAGTCATCCTAGGTGTATATGACAGTCTTCTTTCAGACAAATAAAATGGCTTATTCAGTCCATAAAAGTACATCTATCCATCATATAACTGCTCCACACGACTCTGGGGGGTTAATAAAGGCCTTCTGAAGGGGAATGGCGCGTTTTTGTAAGAAAAATATCCATATTTAAAACTTTATAGACTAAAATAACTAACTTGCGGCAGGAAAGCCGTACGCAAAAGAGTAACCCCTGACGCGATGTATAGGAGCATCACAGGCTTTAAGGCCTCCCGCGGATAGTGCTGGGCAACAAACTCAAGCCCCCCTCTTATCTTAAATCGAAATCCTCCGCCATTTCTCTTTATAAACTCTCGTTTTAGACTTATAATTCATGACCGGCCTTTTGTTTTGCTCTATCCTCTGCGCTTCCGCTTTCATCAATACGTATGCGTCAAGGGTTCAAGGGTTACTCTTTCTCCATAAATAGATGTGCACGGCGGCCCTCTAGAAGTTAGTTATTTTAGTCTATAAAGTTTTGAATATGGATATTTTTCTTACACAAACTTGCCACTTTGCTTAAGAAGGCCTTTATTAACCCCCCAGAGGCGTGTGGAGCAGTTATATGATGGATAGATGCACTTTTAAGGACTTGGCCATTCACTGCCATTATAAAGCTTAGAAAAGCCAGGACATTTTTTTTTATATAACTCGAGTCATATACACCTAGGATGTGTAAATCTTGGGCTAATTTTCGTTTTTGCGTGAACTAACCCTTTAATACCAGGTGTAAACAGGACCTAAAAGGATAAGTGTCAGAAACCGATTGAAATGCTCTAATTATTACCTGACTCGCTAAACTATGTTTTATCCAAGACATTACAGTCCTGCTTTGTGGTCATAATAAACACATACATCCCAAATAAACACAAATAATCAATAAAGCAACAAAGTGAAAAGGCGATGTTTGTCTTTCTCACCTTCCTTGCACTCCAGCGCGACCCTGGACTCCAGGTTGTCCATTTGCATCTGGAGTCGCTTGAGTGTGAGGTCGTTCTCACGGGATTTACGCTTGTAGGCAATAAGCACGAGGATGACGATGATGAGAAGCAGTCCGCCACCGGCAGCGATGCTGACAATGGCAGGAAGAGTCAGGAGGCTGTCAGAAAGAATGTTTACTGAACCGGGGGACACATGCAGACCACCGACCTGCACCTGAGAGAACAAACGCAGATATATACACATGAGAATCAGTTAAGAATAAATGCACACACAGATACACATATATAGATGCACACGCCGAGATACAGAGTGTAAAAATATACCTTACCCACTGAACCATCAAAAAATAGAGACAAAAAACCACATACACATTGCTTTGAGTAAGTTTTGGGCAGCACTAACAGTAATTGGTTTTCTGTTTCTAGGGAACCTGGTGACAGCAACAAGACTGTGGCATTGCTGAAGGTCTGGCCTGCATCTTCACCAGCGGTACAACAATAGTAAATAATGAGCAAGGGCATTTAACACCCACCTCAACAGCACAGGTCTCTAGTAAACACTGATCATTACAGCTGACTTTTTTCTTTATCAGAAATCTCATTATGGAAAGAGAGGAGGAAAAACTATTTACTATCTTCAAATATTTGGTGTCAATAAGATTTTTTTTATGTTTTTAAAAGAAAACTTATGCTCATCAAGGCAGCATTTATTTGATCAAAAATAAAGTTAAAACTGTAATTGTGTGAAATATTATTTCTAATTTTAAAATGTAATTTATTTCTGTGATGGCAAAGCTGAATTTTCAGCATCGTTACTTCAGTCTTCAGTGTCACGTGATCCTTCAGAAATCATTTTAATATACTGATTTTGTGCTCAAGAAACATTTCTTATTATCAGTGTTGAAACCAGTTGTGTTGCTTTATGTGGAAACTGTGATGCATTTATTATTTGATGAATAGAAAGTTCAAAGAACAGCATTTATTTGAAATAGAAATATTTTGTAACATTATAAATGTCTCTTTTAACCCTTTTAAATGCTTCTTCACTGAATAAAAGTGTTTTGTTTGTTTTTAAAGAAGGGGAAAAAAAGGTACTGAGACACGTTTCCATTAATCAAAAATCCGATTTCAGATTTCGATCTGGATTGAAAAATATTTCAGAAAAAAATTCAACAGATTTGAGCTGGATGTGGCCAACATTTTTTTTCGAAATACACATGCATACTTACCATGATTTTGTACTGGCCGGTGAGATTCGGTGGTTCGCACAGGAGTTGAGACTCAGATACGGTGACAGAACAGGGAGTCTCTCCTAATAGAACAGTGTAATTAAGCTTCACTCCTCCGGACGCCAAAGGAACCAGATTCTTACCCTGGTACACACACAGCACATGTGAATGAAGGTTAGTTACGTTTGAAAAGCTTACACTACTGAATAGCTATGTGTATATACAGGGCCTAAAACAAACTTTTTGCCAAACCTGCCAATGGCCAGTGACTTCTGAAATTTTACCAGCCATAAAAATGCTTTACCGGCCATGTTTTTGCAAAAACAGGAAGTAATGACAACAACATTTTTGATTCACAATCCTCTATTCCAATTTCAATACTCAGCTAAAACTACTAGCCTAAAGAAATTTACAGAAAAAGAAAGCAAATGTAAAATAATACTGCATAGTATTATTATATAATACATAGTATTCACTTTATACAGTAAATTTAACATCCTTATTAATGAATCCTTATTAAAGTTGTAAAAGTTATTCAGTCAAGAGCAGAGGCGGACAGTATTGAAGTATTTTTAAGTATATGTACTTTATCAGTGTTCTTCTTTGTAAAAGTTTTACTTCACAACATTCCAAAACATAATATTGTAATTTTTACTGCACTACGTTTCATATTGAATATCATGTAATACTTATTTACATAAAAAATGCAGTACTGTATACTTTTACTCAAGTAAAAGTAATTCAAAGTTTTACTTTGAAGTAAGAAAGTTTTAAAAGTAAAAGTAAGAAAGTAATTTTTTTTTATGTAATTAAGTATTTAAGTAAAAAAAAAAAAAAACTATGTAATGCAGTAAAAAGTACAACATTATGCTTTGGAATGAAGTGAAGTAAAAGTTTTCCAAAGAAAAACTGTGGTTAAGTACATATACTTGAAATATGTACTTGAGTAGAATTTAAAAAATATTTCACTACTCTCCGCCTCTGGTCAAGAGCAGTGAGTGATTTTTCTTTGTTGTTGAACATTAAAAACGCAGACAGCAGGAATATTGCACACTGTCTGAGAAGCGGCTTTCAGGGCACGCGCTTCGGATGCTTGTGCACACAGCGTGCGAGTAACGAAATGAGCTCCCTTTCGCCTCATCTTCACTTTTGTTGAGGCTAAAACTTTTGTGATGATTTAGCGCTGGCCTGTTAACTGTCCTGAGTGGCGTTAACATTTATTCACAATGATGCATTGTTAGAATTCATAAAAATGTTACCGGCTAACTAGTGAGTGACACCGTTTCATTTACTCGCCAACTCGCCGATTCTCGCATTTGCCGCCTGACTAGTGCTAATTTTAGGCCCTGTGTATATACATACAGTATATACCTTTAGGATACATTGTATATGCTTGGATAGTAACAGTCTGATCTGTACCTCTCATGTCAAAGGGTTGAGCGTGTGGTGGATGGACTTACCTTTAAAATGATAGGTGAGCCAGGTTTCTGTTCCAGTATGCCATTGGTGCTGAGAGGCTCAAAGTAAGGGTTGGGGTAGTACATGAAGTTAGTGTTGTTGTACACTAGAAGAGCCTGCACATTATTGAAGATGAAACCAAACTCGTCTGCATGCTTGACTGAGTCCAAACCCGGCCTGTACTCTGCTGTCAGTGAGGGAGCGAAACAGCTCATAGCCGTGGTGTTCAGAACCTTACACACCTGGAAATGAGAGACAGAGAGAGAAATATGCTTTATTTTCATCACCAGTTTTCGAGAGTAATTGTTATTCATTGTTTCATCTCACTTCAGTTCTTTCCCATTAAGATCCCTTTGATACCATCTGTTTTCAAGTGTTTTACTGAACTGAAAAGACCGCAGATGCATTTTTCTTTTGTTAGACAACAACGGAGCTGGAGAACAAAGGAAAGACTACTGTTTAAACTCAAAAATCAGAAACAAACATTAAAAGTGTAAGTTACACTCTTCTGATCGAATCTCGCTTGTACTTCGTGACAGAAATGGGCTGGCGTATCTACATGTCCGGGTCACTTGAAAAAGAAGAAGAAGTATTTTTCATATTTTTGCTTGAAGTAAAAGAAACATATTTTAGGACCATCTGCATTTGTTACATTGGGAAATTATGTTCATGACCATTTTAGTATATCATAGTGGTATTTGTTTTTAATTAACATGAATGCATGCTATTTGTTATTTTAAATTAAAAACAAGTAAAAAAATTTTACTACAATAATGAGAATCTAATGGGTAACTAAAAATGAGTACAATTAACAACAACAACAAAGCAATGAAATATTGGAGGGAAATGTCATTTATTGGATGAACATATTTAAATAATGCAAAAAAGGTACTTAAAAAGGTTTAATTTTCTGTAATTTCTTTTTCATTATTATTTATAATGTTCTACAAAACACTCTTAGCGGAATTAGGGGAAACATGGTCTGGACTTCGTCAGAAGTTTGACATTTCATGAGCTCAATGCATCGCTGTAATTTCATTGTTGCGCTGAAATGATGCAAACTGTAGCACTCTCATACCTCAAGTGTGCAACAACTGTGATCTGTACTCTATAAACATCAGCAGTCACACTTGACGGACGCACTCACGTCTATGCTCACAGGCACTGAGCCGTTCCCTCGGAGTAGCAGAGAGCAGCAACTGACGCTCGAACAACAAAATTGATTGCTGTGAAACTCTGACTGTGCCGGGAGGTTTTCATCTCATTTCTTTCTTCTCCACGACTCTCAGGGGAGAAACTTAATTAGAGCTAAATATCTTCAAAGCACGGCAGGACCGGCGAGCACCACACCTCCTACTCGCATCTCGCCTCCTCGCAGTCAGAGCCGCAATCGATACTAACTCATTTTGACCACACAAACTTGATTTTCGTGAGTCTGAGGGTGCATCTCATTCCATAGCTTTTGGTTCCTCATTCCTGTGCTCTTCCACTTCACTCGGCACTCGAAGAGTGTATAATAAGAGATATTTGTCAATTCTGAGATTGAGATGGTTTTCTTGTCAGTGATTAACTGGTATTGGCTTTTGCTTGCTCTCTAGGTCAGTGCCATTACAAGAAAACAAAAGAATTCTTGGAATGATCTGACAGTCTGAGAAACAAATAAGCCACAAAACAAGCAAAATACAGCCTCTGGTTTTGAACATTTGGATTTGTGGATGTTTCGTCCCTCTGAAAGTGTATTTTACATTGAATATCTTTCAAAAACTCGAACCAGGACTTGAACCTGCAAACTTCTGGTTCAGTTTTTTTCCTCAAATACAGCAAAGCATCTAGAAGGACTGGCCTATTACGATAACTTAAAGTCAGGAAAAAATGTAAAAAGAAAACATGCTTCCAAAATTACAACTTTCATGGCAGCTGACTGAACAGCATGTAGGTTTGAACAATATTTGACGTCGCCTCTGTGAGCTCGGGTCTCTTCTGTAGGTTTGCATGATAACAGAAGCTCTTCTGCAGCTCAGAAGGGCTGGATCTGGTTAAAAATGAATAGGATTCAATAACTCTAAAGTCACACTGTCATCAAAACCTGTAATCCCGTTACACACTCCACAGCACCACACATGAGGTAACCGAGAGGGCACGGTGGAAATGCAGATCTTGTCAAATTGATGAAAAACTGATTCTTAGATGAGATAAAAAGCAAGAGGATGTTTTCAACACTGAAAATAATAGGAGCACCAAATTAACATATTAAAATGATTTCTGAAGGATCATGTGACACTGAAGAATGGAGTAACGATGCCGATTCAGCTTTGCCATCACAGGAATAAATTACATTTTACAATATATTAAAATAGAAAAGACTTATTTTAAATGTAATAACATTTCAAAATTGTCCTGTTTTTACTGTATTTTTGATCAAATAAATGCAGCCTTAGTGAGCATAAGATCCTTCGTATCTTATAAAAGCCTACCAACCCCAAACAGTTGAACATTTGTATGGGATGATGTGTTTGAAGGTTGCAGGTTTGAGTCCCACAAGATCCATGAACTATCATCATTGTGCCCTTGAGCAAAACACTTAAACCAGATTGCTTCAGGGATATTGTTGCTGTAGTAAGTGTACTGTTTCTCACTCTGGATTAAAGTGAGCACTAAATTATTACTTACTCTGGTGATGACAGCGGAGGACTGTTCCAGCAGTTCTCCAGTTCATGGACCACTCCTACTAAACACTGAACCTGCAACCTTTGTGTTATTGAATTGAAAAGCCATTCTGAACGGCGCACGACGCTGCGGCCCAGCTAAGCAGGACAAGATGAGTGTCTAATGCGATTGAACCGTGTGTGTGTTTCTCTGTCCTTCCGTGGCAGTGCCATGTCGGAGACAGATGCTGTGGCCACCACCAGCCTGGCACAGCCTGGAAGGGCCTAGCGCAGCCTCTGCACGCCATCTGTTTCAAACTGGCTGGACACACACTGGCTGTTGTCGCATTTTGTCTTGCTGTACCAGTTTGTTTCTTCACTTCCGCCCACATCAAGCTACCAGTTTTTCAACAGTGGGGGGAAAAATGTAGCTTTCCACATGGCTGGATTTAATTAACAGGTTTTAATTGTATTTTAAATAACACCTGCTGGTAGCAGAAGGAAATGTAGATACTGAGTGGGTCAAAAGCAAATGTGTTTTTAGCCTGCACCAGACTAAGAACATTCCTCTTCTGTCCTTCCATGACCAGGCTGCAGTAGCTGCAGGTATTTGGCTGTGGAAATAATTGGGATCCTTTCCTGTCTCTCTGAAATAATTGGATTCAGGTTCTTCCATGAACTGACACATGACTCAGCACAAAGCACAGTCCTACCCGCCTAAACTAATGAATCCAAGCATCTCTCTCCGCTCATCTCTCTGTCTCTAGGATAAAGAGTTGCATAGTGATGGTGTTCCCTGGCTAAAATCTGTCTCGAGTTACTCGGGTCAGTGGAAAAGGTACGAATGCCTTAAAGGGATAGTTCAGCCAAAAATGACAAGTCTGTCATCATTTACTCATCCTGATGTTCTTTTCCTCGGTGGAACACAAACAAAGACATCTTGAAGACATACATAAGAATGTTTCAATTGTTGTCCATACAATGAGAGTCAGCGGAGTCCAAAAACAACAACATTGGACCCCACTGACTTCCTAAATACACAGATCAGGCATAACATTATGACTATTGTGTTGATATTGTGTTGGTCCCCCTTCGAGGCATGAACTCCATTAGACCCCTGAAGATGTGCTGTGGTATCTGGTACCAAGATGTTAGCAGCAGATCCTTGAAGTCTATTATTAAGTTGAGAGGTGGGGCCTCCATGGATCAGACTTCAAACTCATTGTTGTGCTCCTCAAACCATTCCTGAACCATTTTTGCTTTTTGTTTCCTGCAGAAAGAAGCCAAACTGTGATGCACTGTGTATTCTGACACCTTTCTATCAGAACCAGCATTAACTTCTTGAGCAATTTGAGCTACAGTGGCTCGTCTGTTTGATCGGACCACACTCCCCACGTGCATCAGTGAGCCTTGGCCGCCCATGACCCTTTCGCCAGTACACCACTGTTCCTTCCTTGGCCCACTTTTAATAGATACTGACCACTGCAGACCAGGAACACCCGAGGCTCTGACCCAGTCGTCTAGCCATCACAATTTGATCCTTGTCAAACTCGCTCAAATCCTTACGCTTGCCCATTTTTCCTGCTTCTAACACATCAACTTTGAGGACAAAACGTTCTCTTGCTGCCTAATATAAACACACCCACTAACAGGTGCCATGATGAAGAGATAATCAGTGTTATTTCACTTCATCTGTCATATTTAACTACTCTTTTAAACATTAACCTTTTCTGCTCTATTAAAACACAGAAAGTGATGTACAGTATGAACAGCATGATATCTTCTTCTGAACCTTCAACAGAAAACTGACACAGGAGAATAAAAACTTTTATGGTAATGACTAAGCAGAGCTGCCCACCAGCTCTGAATTATGCCCTTTGTTGTTTTAAGTAAATGCGCATTTAACTATATAATGGCAAAAAAATGAGAGGAATGGAAATTAGGGTGAATGTAGAACAACTATAAGCATCTGCACGATTGTAGACAAACGCCCATGGCTCTGTTAAATGCTAAGATGCTTTTATCATCCATAGTTCATGTTCTTCATGTTGGTTTTTTGCGAGCGCGCTCTTATCCGAGGTATCTGGGGAGGTCTTTGACACTGATTGGTGGGAGCGTCTGATCGCTTCGTTTTAGAAGAAAAAAACTGAAGTGCCTTTGTGATCGGCTCAGATAGTGGCGTGCAACGCTTTAGGAATTCGTCTCTAGACTTCATTACCGAATCTCTTCGCTGCCGCATGTGTCAAGCGATTTTCTTCTTCTTCTTCTCCTCCTCAAGAGAAGACAAAGGTAGAAAAACTAATCTTTTAGCTATAATCAGGAAAATGATTAATGTCTCAATTGCGGGTTGGTGACAGGTACAGCAGGATGCACAAAGGCAATTGTCTGCCGTTCGCTCGGCTTCTGAGAACCCCGCCAGGTAACAGGAGGGGAGGAGAGGAGGAAGAGAAGCAATTTGGGGAGGAGGCAGATGACAGTTTGAAGGCTGCCTTGACGGGCGCTCGGCTTTGATTGCCAGACTCCGCGGCTGTTTTGTCCATCTCCCTCTCAAAAAATACAGAGGAAAAGGGGGGATGAAGAAATACATAATCTTAACCTCAACGGTTAATAAAAATGCAGGGAATCAAAGCCCGGTTAAGTCTTTGGTGATGATGTCTGAAAGGAGGAAGCCAACCTTTCGATGTATACCTCTCTTTTTCTTGCTCTGTTGTAAAGAGTAAGAAAGAGAAAGAAAGAAAGAAAGAGACAGCACTAGCACCTGACACATCAGACAGCGCCCACACAACATATTTCAGAAGTCCCTTTAAGAACTCGAAGAGCCCTGGGCTCTGTGAAGCGTGGAGGAACGCAAGCTTCTGTCACTCCTCATTGCGCAGTCGGTGTCTCTTTTACTAAAAGTGACTTTCAGGAGAACTACCCGCACATGGGTACATCTGTACAGCTGGGGACTGAAGTGCAGTCACGCTGTCGGAAACAGAGAAAGGATGGCTATAGCAGTTTTGCTTTCACCTCAGTAAAGTAAGAGATAATGTGTGATTAGTGCTGTTCTGCACACTTCCACACTTGAAAAGACGCGTTTTACATATCATATTGCTCATAGACATGCAAATGTACAAAGACCAATATTGCCACTGACATATTCCTCCCTCTGACATATACAGTATATACATACTGTATTATTAGGGCTGTCAAAATTAGAGTATGTAAATACCTGCATGTAATTCATTTCTGTATTTAAAATTTGAATTACACTGTTGACACTTCCCACACCTAACCCTACCCTTAAACTTACCCATACCACCACACCTGTCCCTGCTAATGTAACACTATCCTACCTCAATATCAGCAAAAGTGTTTTGCAATACACCATGAACACAATAAGTACATTGTACTTATATTTTGATGTAAGTACATAGTAGTTAGGGCCACCTAATATAAAGTAGGACAAAAAGTGTTAAATGAACGCAAAGAGTTGTGAGGACATCGGATGCGTGTCAGATCCGGATCCAGATTCAGATCTTAAAGTGACAGCAGCCTAATAAACTTGCTGCTCTCTGTCATTAATGTTAACCATAGAGCAAAAGACTGAACTTTGTAGCTTTAATAAGGATTAATCTATATTTCATTTATAATTTATGCAGTGAAGACTGTGAAGTGTTTGATAACTTTTTTCAATTTCTGTATATTTTCTACCTGTTAGATTAAATATTCTGCCTTTGTTGTTTCTACATTCATTTTAAGATTAAATGTGAAAATATTACAATGTAAAAATATATCAAAAACATAAAATGTTAGGTGCGATTAATTACACACACATATATATGTATATATATATATATGTATATATATATATATATATATATATATATATATATATATATATATATATATATATATATATATATATATATATATATATATATAATTAATATCAATAAAATTAACTATCTTTTGAGTTTATTAGGGGTGTAATAATACATGGTTATATCCAGATATTGCGATATAAAAATGTGACGATATGTGTCGTTGATGTAAATTATATGATTCGCGATATAGAGTTAGTTTTATCCAAGGCTCAGCTTACTGTATTTATAAGGTATAATCCACCCAAAAATGTAAATTCTGTCATCATGTTCTCACCCGACATGTCGTTTCAAACCTTTAAGATTTTTGTTAAACTTTCAAACACATTTCTGTCCCTCCATTTAAAGTCCATTCCTCTAAAACTTAAAAGATCCCAAAAATTGCATAAAGGCATCGTAAAAATAACCATATTGAGTGGTTTAATCCAAATCCAAGTCTTCTGATTAGACACGCGACAACCACATGAGAGTGAGTAAATGCAGAATTTCAATCTTTGGATGATCTTAC
Organism: Gobio gobio; assembly: GCF_949357685.1. Taxonomy (NCBI): domain Eukaryota; kingdom Metazoa; phylum Chordata; class Actinopteri; order Cypriniformes; family Gobionidae; genus Gobio; species Gobio gobio. The sequence continues at coordinate 18,638,625 of NC_137117.1, read as the reverse complement.
CATGTACAGTTTGGAATTGGTCATTTTGATATGCTTTCTTGCAATTATAACTGTGATTGATGGCATTGATCATCTGAAGCGCATACGTGCTGCAGGAACAGGACTCCTCAAAATGAAAGTGCAAATATCCTTTAAACCCCCATATCACATTTAGTTTTAGTAGTAAATGGTAAATGGACTGCACTTTTATAGCGCTTTCAACAGACCCATGGCCATCCAAAGCGCTAGTATGATTATTCAAAGCGTTTTAGATGGTATATTCTTATATGTATAGTTATATGGCGAGCACCGTGAGAGTCTGTGAAAGAGATCCAACGAATGCCTGCATTGAAAGCGCACGTGGCATTACTACATTAAACTACTATATATAATGTTGAATATAATGTATAATAATACAGTGGTTGAATATTTGTGGGTCCTGTTAATAAAATAATATGAATTCTTTTTTAATAATAATATAGTAATAATAATAATAATAGTAAAAAACTCTCTTCTTTATTTCAGCTTAAAATATCACGATAGTATCGTGTCGTAAGTTCAGTATCATGATTGAATTTGAACCAACTCCTCAGGCCTTGGGCCTTATTATTTTTGGGATATCTTTATGCTGACCAAGCCAATGTGTCTACAGTTCATCTTCCTTTGAAGCCCATTAACCAATACAACCCATTTTAACTGGCCAATATCCACCAATACTGCTTTGGATGAAGCTGGTTTTATGCAGGATTCTACAAATAATGCCAGTTCGGCAAAGGTGGTATGAGCCGAGTAAAATGCTCAAATTAAATGCCTCATCCACACCACTTTGCGCAGACTGAATAATTCAGCAGGGTACTTAGTCGAAATTACAGATACACAGCTTAAAAAAGAGGTCACGTAGAGACTTGTGGGTAGGAGATATATGAGATTTCTGGAGTTGCGGCAGTGAGTCACGACGGACATCGCCTCCGTGGGTCAACAGAAAAGAGAAATTAGTCTAATGCATCACAAAAAGGCAGCGTGCAGATTGTGTGATCCTCTCTCTACTGAAAGTCACCGATAATTAACTCAAACCTGCAGACAAAGCATCCCACTGCCCAAGGTCACGCATCTCGGAGGTCGAACTGATACGATTTGGTTTCATCGCGTCGGCCCTAGTGAGATATCAGCTCACAAGAGAGAGCCATTCTCCCACAAACTCCTGAGCTCAGGTAACTAAGGTCATTTAAAAAGTGAGGGTGGATAATTGACGAACCACCGATAATGCAAACGAGGCTACTCACATTTACGGATTCTCGCCCGCCGTACTTGATCCGAATCCTTGGCTCCTGTATGACATCCAAGTTCGTCCCGGTCACCACCAGAGGCGTGTGTCCGCTGAAAAACATACAAGATGAAAGTGAATGGGGTGAAAGTAAAAACTTTGACGCAGGAGTAACTCATCTCCATTTGAATCAAAAGTTGTTTCTTTGTGATGTGCCGCTTAGAAGATAATAAGCTTTTGAGAAGGTTCTGATTAAAGATGCTTTTAACTGGCTTCAGTAGATTTAATCAAACATACTAGACGCGTCTTTGAAAACACTAAAGGAACAGAAGCAGCGGTGATCCTGCTTAGCATTCTGGGAATGTCTACAGCTTGATAAAGCACAACAAAAGAGCTGAGCGTCTGGGAGTGGAATGGGTGAGGAGCTCTAGCTCTAGGTGTTTCAGTTGTTTACTCTTGAGCACTTCATTAGCCAGCCGTCGCTCGTACGCTGTTCTGTTCACTGTGGGCAACGCTCTGGTACAACAGCTACAGCGTTGTGACCCCATCTACTGACGCCATGGCATGGGACACTCACACAAAGCAAAATCACATACGAGATCCATTCAATGTCTCAATTGTTTCTCCTAGATAGTAACAGGATCAAATGAGAGAGATACCAACAGTCAGAGATCTCAGTATGAGCTCAAACATTTCTACCAAGACCAAAATATCTATTAGGGGTGTAACGGTACACGTATTCGTACCGAACCGTTTCTGTACAGGACTTCCACACGTGTACCGAATGCAATCTTTAACAGTTAACAGTTTGTTTTACGCACGGACCACACTTCAAATCCGAGTTCCCACACAAACATATTAAGTATTCTGTCCATTTTATCACCAAATTCAAACAATAAATGCCGTTTTGATGCTCTTTAATGTGACTTGACAGATCACTGTATAGGTGCGTCAGTCCAAGCGGCAGCGCGGCGCGTGAGTGAACGCGACCATCTCTTCCTAGTCAAAGAATAAATATGAATCAACATCTGAAGGTATGTTGAGGATATATTACAACTTCCTGAAACGTCAATAAAACAGCTTGATGTCACGTAGCATTAGCCTACATTTACAGCTTGTTAGTTCGCTAGAGAAAGGAATTATTTTGCTAAATATATGCACTATATTAGCCTATATATTCATTATATTCTACTTAACCTATTACTGATGTCTTGATTATTTAATGTATGTTTAAATAAATCTGTCATGAAAATGACAGCCGCTGTGTAGGCTATAAATGATTATATTTCAACAACAAATTGGAGTAAAAACATATTTTTTTAAATTAGATTTAGAAGGTAATGCAAAAACTGCCTTACGTGAAGTTTACATGTTTGCATACAATGTGTTATTTGAGTGTTGATTATTATATCTAAAAATAAATAGCAACTGAATTTAGGCTAATAGTTTGGGCTTTGTTGTTTAATATCATAGTAATATGCAAGTAAGGGCTCCTAGTTTACAGCATTAGCAGAGATCATTTTTTTTATCCATAAGAAACTTTTAGTTATAATAGAATTAATTTAAGGATAGACACAATTTGTTCAGTAAACCAATGTTTAATAAAAAAAAGCTATTTTGTGCTATTGTACCGAACCGTGACTTCAAAACCGAGGTACATACCGAACTTTCACCAACTATTCTTACTGTCCGTCTCATTTGTGATTTTCCTGAAAATATTTTAAGAGAAACCTCTGTTAAAGGGATGGTTCACCAAAAATTTTAATTCTGTCATTATTTACACACTCATCATTTGCTGTTCCAAACCTGTATGAGTATATTGTGGAACACAAAATTAGATTTTTTATCTTTTTTTTTTCTTTCGTTTGTACATACAATGGAAGTCAAAGGGGCTCCAATGGGGTTTGGTTCACAATGTTCTTCAAAATGTCTTCTGTTATGTACTGCACAAGAAAAAAAAAGTCATACAGGTTTGGAACGAAATGAGGGTGAGTAAAGGAGGACGTTTTTGGTTGAACTACCTCATTTCCTATTCGTAGGCATGATTCTATATGCTTATGTATCTGTGTGTTGGATATTGTGAAAGAGACATTCTCTTTCTGCATTTCTAACTCCGGCACGAAGTGAACCTGTATCTCAGCATCACTTGTATAATTATTCTCAGCATATTCTATTTCTGTTCACGTGTGCTACTGTATATAATCACGTGCAGCACTTTGCTATGAATATAGAGGCTCTGTATAATCAGTCCAGTTTTGTACAGTGATATACTCAATCACTTAAAGGGATAGTTCACCCAAAAAATAAAAAAATCATATTTTGAGAACTTCCACAGTGTTTCTTTTGTCCATACAATGGAAGTTAGTGGGCTCATGCTTGGTTCCCAACATCATTCAAACTATCTTCTATGTTCAGCAGAAGAAAGAAAGCCATACAGATTTGGAACGACACAAGGGTGAGTAAATGATGACAGAATATACATTTTTGGATTACCTTTACCTTTAAGATGTAGTCATAATAACTACGCACTTTGCCTGAAGAATATTATAGCACGTTGTAAAAGCAATCTGAGCTTTTCGCTCTCTCTTTCACTTTCTTTACATGTCTTGGAAAAGTATGGAAGGTACAGTGGGGTAGGAGACAACATTGAAAAGTTATGATATAAAATTAAAAATAATTATTTCTAGGTCATAAATCAAATAAGCATTTTGTGACATTGATCATGTGACTGTACAGATGGTCAGATGTGCTTGATGCTCTGTGGATCATTCTCAAATCATGATCATCAGGTTTGACAAACCTGTGTGCTGTTGTCATTTTTCATCTTAACTTTTCGCTAAATTTTTATGCTAATAACATGATTCCTATTTATTTTAATTTAAATGAGAAAATATGTACCACTGTATTATATACTGTTATTTAAAGTTATAGTCAGACATGAGACGTACTCTACAGACTGTGCAAATGATTTTGGGACTTCAGCAGCAGCAGCAGCAAACATTACAGTCCTCTTTCAGATCTCAGTATCGAATTAAAGCTTTACTTTCATAAAACCATCTACATAATCTGCCATGGTGTCTTTTTTTAAAGATGAAAGGATCTATCTGAATTCAAGTCAGCCATTTATTAATTTTCATGAATAACACAACAACACACGGCCTTGAACAAAACGGCAGAACTTCATTCCGTAAATCAGATAAATTTCTTTCAGGAATGTGTCTGACATCCATTCAAATGATCTTCAGCCTCAAAAAGTGTTTGCTCACAGTGATTGATGGGCCACACTATCTGATTTGAATAATCCAATACTAAAAAAAATGCATCATATATGTACTGTTACCTGGCAATGCTCCATTCCGGTTCAATGCGTTGAACGGTGGGGTCGTCTATATACTCAAAAGTCAGGCTGTCTCGGACCTGGGCGCGATCAACACTCACGCTGATCTGAACCGGCCCCACTCCCGTCAGAGAAGGGGCGGAGTAACACACAATCTCCGTCATAGTTCTTCTGTTGGCAAAGAAAATACAAACCAATCAGATTCTGACAAGAGACTAAAAACAACACAAAGTTTTTACAGATGGCAAGACTTATTGTTCACACACACGCTAGTGGGCGGCTCTCTGCTCTTTTTCAATTGCAGTCTTTTCTTACAGCTTTCACTGAAAGTGCTACCTAGTTAGCATTCGTCATTCTCTGCATTAGAGAACGTTAAGCTATTACTTATGGCGCCCTCGCACACACTCGTATGTGATCGAGAACGCGTCATCCTTCCACAGGAGCACAGAAGAAAATAGAAATCTGCAATTAGCTGCTATCGCATTAAAGCAGTTGCTCTCTTGCATCTTAAACACTACAATCAGGCTCATCTTTAAATTGAGATCCTGGAGTGAGAGGAAAAGGAGGAGATATAGGAAGAAGTCTGGCAGGGGGTACGATATTTACATACAGAAGTATGATAGCAAAATTAGAGCAAGAGGAAGAGGAAAGACAGATGAAAAAGAGGAAATCTTTAAGCATTTAATTGAAGGAAGTTTAAGCAGGAAGTCATCCGAAACACTCTCTGATGGATGTAAAAAGTTTACAGAAAGTTAAGATTAGCAACTTATGACATCAGTCTCCATGTTCACACTTCTGTATATACTAGGCATAACAAAAAAGGATTAAAAAAATCTTACTCATAAAACTCGCAGGTCTGGTTCCCAAAAAGCACAGTGACGCTGCTGCCTGCCCCCAGGTTTTCCCCCATTATGGTCACTTTAGTTCCTCCAGACTCAGGACCCCGACTGGGGGACAAACCCGTGACTGATGGCATCTGCAGACAGAAAGAAAAGACAGGTAGGAAACAAGAAAGAGATCAATTAGGGTTTACTTCAAGATAAAGCTCCAGTGTATAACTGTTTACATTTTGTTATTAATTTATTTTGTAATTATTTATTTTACAGTGCACCTGTTGCACTTTCTTACTATAGTAATAACAGTAAATGATGCATAATTATAAGTAACAAACCCTAATCCTAACCATAATTATATAGTAAGTACATTTAGTTATCACTCAGTACTTATTTGTATAATTACACTGCGCCATTGTTATGGTGTATATATTTAAGTACTGAGTAATATTAATTAACAACATGTACTTACTTTAGGGTTAGGATAGGATTAGGATTTGGTTGAAGATTAGTTGCATGTAACTATACAAAATGTACTGTTATTACTATGGTAAGTACATGTAATATAGGTTCTGTAAAATATACATACGCAACCATACAAAAGTGGGTAAGATTATTTTGTTTAATGTTTTTGAAATTATTAATTTTTCTCTTATGCTCACCATGGTTGCATTTATTTGATGAAAAATACAGTGCAATATTGTGAAATACTATTGCAGTTTAAAATACATGTTTTCAGTTTAAATCTATTTTAAAATATGTATGTATCAGAAAGTTCAGAAACGAGTATATAAAGTTGGAGGATATTTAAACAGCTGAAGTACAGTATGTTGAGCTCTGAGTTGGGGAGGGCGATATACCGGTAGACAAGATTAACAGAAAGAAACCAAAGTAATTTGTTTTGAGATTTTTGAATTTTATCTCTGTGAGATTTTTGTCACTAATGCTTTGGGCTTGACCGGTTAAATATACATACCTACGTGTCAAAGTGACCATGTATTTGCAAGTAAACACAGTAATTTATGTCTTAAGTAGAGAAAGAAAACGCAAGAGTGTTGATAAATCTATTTTAAAATACAGTTTATTCAAGTGATGGTACATATATTATTCGTCTTATTATTAAATATTTCCCTTTATTATAAATGTTGAAAACAGTTGGAGACCTGATTTCAGGATTCTTTGATGATAGATAGATAGATAGATAGATAGATAGATAGATAGATAGATAGATAGATAGATAGATAGATAGATAGATAGATAGATAGATAGATAGATAGATAGATAGATAGATAGATAGATTATTAATAGTAAGGTAGTTTTGTATCATTTACGTTTCGGCATTGGGTTGGAGTAAGAGATGTAAAATAAGGTCATGCATAATAAGGCTTTAATATGTGCTTTACAAGTACTAATAAACAGCCAATATCCTAGTAGATGCATGCTAATAAGCAACTAGTTAATAGTGAGAATTGATCCCTAAAATAAAGTGCTACCATAAATACATACATACATTAATCTATTCAGTGTCGCTAGTGGCAAAGAAATGACACAGCCCAGCTTTCTGAATCAGCTAAAGACAAGCATGTTTTGAATCTGAAACTGACTAGATGTGGGTGGCAGTTCCACAAAAGACAGCTACATTTGTAAATAACAACTGTCCTTCATGAGTCTCATCCGCCTTGTGCTCAGCTCACAAATAAAGAGCGAGCGCTACAAAGAAATGCCATTTCCAGTCATGTCTGAGTGATGCGAGCTCATGAAAAGCATGTCTGAGGATAAATAAAAGGCTTTTAAAATGTTGTACATAAACTCTCTAGTTCCCAGTTCTCTTCATTTATAGTACACAGGGACTGAAAATAGCAGATGGAGAAACACAGAAGCAGACAGCTCCGTGTCTTAAGAAAGCACATGAAATGGCTGGTGGCCGACTTCACACATGCATAGACTAAAAAATGAATTAACACCAATTTCGGTCTCGCCTCTCATTGTTCTACAACTGGTGGGCCGCTCTGGGACTCCGTGTTGTCCGACATTTGGCTGTTTGAGTGTTTGAGATAACACGCCTCTTTTATATTTGACTGCGCAAGAAAATCACACTCACACAAACACGCATAAACACATACAGGAAGTGGCTGAAGCACATATTGTAATATAAACAGCTCCCCTAATTAGCAGAGGCCGTTAATTGTGGTGGTATGGATAAATTGTTTGCCTTAGTGTGCGTGTGAATGCTGCCGTTGATTATCTATTAACCCCAGGCCGGCGGTTGGGTGTTTGAGACAGGTGCGCAGGAGTTCCCACAGGTGCTCTTCTGCGACGAGACAACATGGCAACCATCCTTCCTTTGATTCGCTTAATGGCTTTTATTGTCTCCATGTTCAATGTGCGCTCCCCGTGGTGTTTCGTGTTCATAATCACTCAATATTTTAATAACCGAAAACAAGTTCTATTATGCTGACGGGTGCTTCGCTTCTTAACGGAGGAAGCAAGGCTGCTGTTTTACCAATAATAATGACACACACAGCGGCAATCTGTAAATGAGCTAGTTTTTACAGCGTATCTGGAGTCTTATGTGCTTGATGAGTGCATTAGTTCAATAAACACGCTTTTCTTTTAATGTCTTGGCAAATACATGTGTAAATAATGTTATTATCCACTAAGCCACAACATGATTTAGGAAACTACTGAAAATGCACAAAAATACTAAGGACCAAATAGCACAATTAGCCGATAAAAATGCCATGCGAGTCATAAAAAGGTTAATTTAATAACCTTTTGGCTTTTAATGACTCTAAATTTGCATAGAGAGACAGTTCCAACACATTAATGGAATGATTTCCTAGATAACTGCCTGGACAGATAGAAACATGCAAATGTATAAATATAACAATGCAAATATAGTACTGGTTTTGTGCCAAATTCTTTACACTAACAAAAATGTAGCAAAGAATACCAGGCTACTAATAGACTTTAAGGACATGTTCTATTATAGTACCATGGTATTCTTCAAAGGAGTTTTCAAACTAGTGGTTGCAAGAGGGTGCATAAAATTTAGGAACGTAGGAAATAAAGTAATTATGTGCAATGCAATACATTTTTAACACAGTTACTGAGTATTTGGTAATATTACCATTTTACCATTTTTTATTCTGCTTAAAAAAAGTATAACATGTTGATTTATTGTAAATCTGCATTTAGTTTTGTGAGGAAAAATATGAAGTATTATAAAAAATATTAAGCAAAATAAATGATATCAGATCAGAAACTTTTATATATGTTACCCGTGCTGGCAAAATGAGTTGCAATGAGCACATTTTCAAAAATGTGTTATTGTTATTTTCATTCAAAATGATGTATGATTGACAAAAAATGACTGAGCTACACCTGTTTTAAGTCTACAGAGTCAGTTTTGAGAAAAATCTTTTTCTGAAGTTTCCAAAACAAAATCAACTTGCAACCATACATTAAAATCCCTGGTAATAACACCAAATTTGACACACACCAAGTCAACACCAAATATCTATAGGAAAAATATATATTCAACTTTTTTTCCCCATGATACCACAATTGTTTGTTAACATTAATGAAACAGACAGCCTATATATATATATATATATATATATATATATATATATATATATATATATATATATATATATATATATATATATATATATATATATATATATATATATATATATATATATATTCAGATCTACTATACCGCACGGATCTAAAATAATATAACACATCAGATGTTTCAGTTAACCAAACATTCACATAAAACTAAACAGATGATGTTTGCGTGAATACTCGCCAAGACAGATATTTTGAAATACTGTAATTCTTTGTATAATGTGTATATATCGGGATTGTACACTGTCTGAGGCATTTTTGTGCACACGCTTCGGATCTGTCAGTTGGCGTGAGCAAGATCGTTTTCATGGACAAAGGAAAGGTACTCCTCTCAGAAAACGCACAAATAAAGATACTTCTAGATGTTTAATTGCTATTTGGAGCATTGGGATCGCTAGACGAGGGCTTAATGAACTAATTTTTGTGAAAAACTCAAAATCAACATTTTTCACTTGTTTTGCCTGTAGCTTGAAATTATCTAGTGTGCATTCCGACTCCTTTTGCCAGCACGGGTCACATATAGCACATATAGCTATAGGGCTGCATGAATAATCTAAATCAAACTGCATGCGATTTGGCAAAGGCTGAGATTTTTTTATTTGCAGCTTGCCAGTGATCAGTAGTAAATGCCTCTCCATTTGAAAGCCAGAGGGCACTCTCACGCAGAAACTCCAAATATGCCCCGCAGAAGCACTCACATCATTCCAGACAATGTCTATGGGCATCATACTATCGCTGTAGCTGAATAAACAGAAGATTGAAACGTTTTGATTGATTTAACATGACTAATAAACACACGACTACGACAATATATGGTTTATCTGAGATCTCGGCTGTCTCAGGTATTTTCATTATAATAAAGTATATTTATACTTCAATGCTAATCGACATAGCCTTTATCATTGTATAGAACACTATGAAATAATATGTTGTGTGCCTTATTCTGTGTAAGAAGCCACATGTGTAAAAATCACAAGGATGCTCAACTGCTGGTAACAAGTGAGTTTGGAGTAAAAACATGTTATTAAATGTTGTCTTTCATAAATGCTTCTCATGTTTGGAAAGATGTTTGACGCGTGTTGCTTTTTCAAATTTCAGATGGAGCAGTATTTACTACTGATCACAGAGCCGTGCTTCACTGACAAGCTGCATATAAAAAAATAAATCGCAGCCTTTGCGCTTTCATTATCGCACAGCCACATTGTGTGATTTCAGGTTAATTGCGATAAATCGTGCAGCCCTAGTTCAAATGGAGGACTAATAAGAGATATAGATTTTTGTAAGGCCACATGAACCGGTGCAGAAGAAAGTCTTTCTTCCTAAAGGGTAGCTATTTGAACAGCTGAAGTACAGTATGTTGAGCTCAGAGTCACTTCCTCTGATTTGACATTTTCGCTGAAGCGCTTCTGAGAACAAAGCAACCTTAGCAAGGTTCACCTGTCCAAAGACATAACATCATGTGACCCGTGAGTTCCCTTCAATGGACCAACTAAAGCCCAGTTTAATAAAACCAAAACAATGGCCAGTCTCACCACTACCTCACTGCATTATTTAGATGTAGCAGAGATCAAGGTCTTACCACAAAGGAATAGAGCTGAGAAGAGCGGGTTTGGAGCTCTGGCTTACACTCCCCTATGCACAAATGGACTGGGCCGGGCTTACTGTCCACATGAGTTGCATCCATCTCACACACAATCCTGAGAAAGATAAAAATATACAACGTTAAGTTACATTTTAATCTTGGCTTGAATGAAAGTCATCTAAATGGATGGATATCACCATTTAAACCCCCTCATAGCTTCTGTACAAACAGATCCAGGTCCCTTGGATTTCTGGACTTCATCCAGACTAAGGAACCAAAGCATTGGAAGTCATCTCCAGTCCTGCTGAGTGATCAGTATGCGACTCTCCCTCTCTCTCTCCATTGATTTCCTCTTGATCTCAATGTAATTTTTGCTTTGATTGCTTTAGCGCACACATTCCATTAGCTGAATTGACAAGACCGCCCTACGGGAGTGCCAATGTGTAGAACACACCACGCTTTTGTAGCATCAAAACCATATGTTCCTGCAGTTTCTACAAGTATAGGCACTTTTGGGAAATAATTTTATCACACAGGTTTATTTAATTTATCCACTAACATAGTTGTATATACATACATCATAGGAGAATTCTGAAATGGTTTTACTTTTTTCTTTTTCTGAAAGTGTCACATTTCCATCACATCTTAAATATAAGTTATAACGGCATTCTGTAATAGACATGATGGTGCCAGAAAGGACATTTTTAGAAATGGCAGGCTCCATTGGCTAATTTCATAGCTAGCATTTCATGCATCTTCAACACCCACGTAAATATTATTTTCACACTTTTTTGCATAATTGAAGAAAATATTCTGCTGATAAGTGATATTTAACCTTTTATTTGTTTTCTACATTTCTTAAACTCTTCATTGACACTGTTGTCATCTTGGAATTGGAGCTAAATATTTTGGGATGGTGGAAATGACAACTAATGGAGATGTATTTAGTTGTTTTTTATAGATATTTTAAAGAATGTTGGTAATCAAACAGTTGACGGTAGTCATTGATTTCCATAGTAGGGAAAAAAAAACACTACAGAAGTCAAGGCTACCGTCAACTGTTTGATTACCAACATTCTTGAAAATATCTTTTGTGTTCAACAGAAGAAAGAAAACCACACAGATTTGGAACAACTTGAGGGTAAGTGATGACAGAATAAAAAATTTTGGTTGGTGAAATATCCCTTTACAATGGATTAAATCACTCTTGTGATTTCTTTAGATTCACAATTAATTTCTTTTGTTTAAAAAAAAAAAAAAGATATATATATAAAAAGGAGCAAATATAAAAGAAGGCGACATGTTTTAATAAAAAAAAAAAGAATCAACACATGACATAAGTGTCCAAAGTTGAAGAAACACCCAAATATGGCCTCCAAAACGCAAGCCAGTGACGTCCAGCACAAATCAATACCGCATTATCATGCACACTGATCAGGGAGCAGGTCGATGTTGCTACATCATATGGGCTGGTCAGGTATCAGCTTCGCGGATGGGTGGCCAGATCAAATGACAAAATATAAACACAGAGTCCATTGACTGTCCCTCAAATGAAGTAAATATGAACGCGACATGAGAATTCGCTGCAATCGATGTTTGGTTGATATCGAGTGTTCGCATCATCAGGGATGACTGTCGGAATGCATGCAGCGCAGACTGCGTGATTGTGGGTGTGATGTGGCTTCCTGCAGTGAGTCTGACAGGCTCGGCAGACAGCGTTCGCAGCTGTTCGCAGCACACATTATGCCCCCTCAATCACAATGAGTGGAGGACTTTCACTTCTAAGGCAATTAAAGTTTGGAAGCAAGTTTAGATGCTCAATCATTGCTGCTGCGTGGTGCAAGTTTAGCTGGTGAGTTTCGAAATTAGCTGATAGATGCTGTAACTAAACCATACTGGGGACGAAAAAGCACCTTTGGTAGCTATTCAAAAGTAGCCAGTACATGTACGGATGGCATAAAGCTATGATAGTCATATGAGGCTCAAATCAAATCCTGATCTCCTACCCTCTTTTAATGCCCTATATAAAATAACCTAGAACAAGATCAGGTGTCTTAATGTTTACAACTTTTGTACAAAATGAGCAGACAGAACTGTTGAAACAGATATGCGGCTTCCAGTTGCCGTCTGCGGGTTTGATGGGGTCCAATGGCGCATTCTCCATTTCCTCATGACACCCCTTCGCCGTGCCATACAAATGAATCCACTCCCACTCGGCTCGGCTTCGTCCCGCTCGGATTAAACTGCTGTCAGAAGAGAGAAGGGCTGACAAATCTCCCTCCTACAGCCGGCAGCACGCCGTGCATTTCAATTACCGCATGTTTCCCCCCTCGCTCTGTCTGTCCCTGCCTCGGCGGCAGAGAGAGGCGCTGTGGACACACACTCCATCCGAACAGACACTATGCGCTATTTATATCCCCTTACAACAAGATAGCATAAATGTTTGATAGCCAAACGTTCAGAATTCCTTTCTACACTGAGGTCAGGGTGAGTTTTAATGCAACATAGAATAGCATATTGTAAGCTGCTCATCCCAAATAAGGGGAGGGTGACGTTAGAAGAGTCCACAATGTTTTCCTCATGTTTTGCCGGAGAAGAGATAAACCTGTGTTGCATTAGCAATCAGGGTTCAAATCTATAAAAGTATGATGTTTTTGGTTGGTTGGGCGGGGGGACATGGGCTGGTATTTTATAATACGACAGGTGCGACTAGATTGGGAGGGATCATTTGAAGTGTTGTTGTTGTCCTGAACTAAGTTTGGTGGCAGCCGTTGATTTCCTGAGCGATATATATCCAGTTAGAGGCAGCAGTAAAAATTTTTATTTTCATTGTGTGGATTATTTGCTGGTAGATTTTCTTTTTTCACAGAGGAGGCCTCATTTAATGTGTGTGACTGTTTGTTTGTGAGTGCGTGTGTGTGTGTGAGTATGGGGTATGAGGGCAGGTTATTGATGTCTTCCATTATTTTGTCCAGTAGGGATCCAGAAAGCTACCCTTATTCTTTTGGGGGTTATTACAATATCGCAGCAATCTGTTCAACTGCATAGTGCCGTCTATTTCTCTCAAGGATAAAGATGGTTGGATACAGTGATACAGTGTCCTAGTTACCCAGTGCTCACAGTGATGTGTCAAAAGGGTGAGGATAGAGAGAAAAACAGATAAGAAGAAATGCAAGTTTAATATTGTGCGAAGAAAAAAAAAAGAGTACCATATACATCCCTTCTGATTTTTTTCTCCAGTATACTTTCTAACTTACTACCACAGTTTAATATGCAGAGACAACCATAACTAAATCATTTGACGGTTGAGTTCTTTAAGAGCGCTTTTAAAACAAGAATTCTGACCAGCCCGACACAGCAACAGCTCAACCAATGGTGCGAGATTGGGGCAGGGCTATCTGTTTTTCTGACCAATCAAAGATGAGGGCAGTATTTAGAGAAACCAGTTCGAAAGCATTTTTGCTAGTGGGCAGACATTCCACATTTCACCATTTAACCCAATGTTTTTTTGATCAAATGGTTGACAAAAAAGCTGAGTACAGACATTTTCTGCATGTCCTGGCAAAAACTACTACTACAAATCATCACATTTTAGCACTTCTAGCCCAATTTTCCCCCCAGGAGGTATGATACTAATGACAAAATCCTGGCTCAAGGATATTTACAGATAGGGTTAATGACACAATCTCAAGGGAAAACAACGCAAACAGATGCTGGAGAATGGGACCTACTCCAGGCAGAGACCAACCCAGGTCTGTTTGGACTCTAATTAGGGCTTGTTTCTGCTTCACAAGAGCCCTGGTCACTGCTGACAACCAGCACTTCAGATAGAAATTTTTTCCTGCTGTTGTTAAGATGTTTCTGTCAGATAAGACAAACTCAATAGAGCATAAAGGAGAGGGCCATGACCGACCCTCCCTTTCGTACTTAGCCCTGATTGGTTGCGTAATGCTTGTGATATCAACGCCATGTTCACTGGATCCTGTGTGTGTTTAATGAACTCATCCCGCTGTGCTTTAAAGTGAACTGGATGAAAACCCGAGTTTTTTTCCCCTCATGAAACAGCTTCTCAGTATGTGTAATGTAGGACATTATCTTTTCCAACTCCTGCTATTTTGAGAAAGATTAAAGATAAGCTAAAGCTGTTTTTTCCATTCTAGTCTTTCACAGCAAGAATTCATTGGAGTTTCACAGCTCCACAGTCACTCACTGTTCAGCGATGATGTAGCCGTTCTCCTGCGGGGTGCATTGGACTCCCGCTACCTGCACGTTGTTGACCATGTCCGAGAAGGACAGGCCGAGGTTCACACCACGGATGGTCACTCTGGTGCCCCCTTCTGGTGGTCCTGCTACTGGGGTTACCTGAAACAAGAGAGGTAGAATCAGTAATGGATTCATTCAGTGAATAATTCAGTGAATAATTTTTTTGTTGTTGTAAAAAATTATATTTTGCAATCAATTTAATATATAGCATACACTACCGTTCAAAGAATTAGGGTCAGTAAGATTTTTTCAACGTTTTTGAAATGTTATGCTCACCAAGCCTGCATTTATTGGATCAAAAATACAGTAAAAACAGTAATATTTTGAATAACTGTTTTCCATTTGATTTAATAGTGTCATTTATTTCTGTGATGGCAAAGCTGAAGTACTCCAGTCTTCAGTGTCACATGATCCTTCAGATATCATTCTAATTTGCTGATTTGGTGCACACAAAAACTTTCTTTATTTGAAATAGAAATCTTTTGTAACACTATGCATGTATTTACTGTCATTTTTGATAAATGTAATGCATTCTTTCATTTTTGGGTGAACTATCCCTTTAAACATTGAACATTTGAACATCAGGTAAGACATATTTTATATCTATAACACAGACACATTAGAAAGTTAATACGCATAAGCCTACACTAGTTAAAGGTTTCCAAATGAACCTTTTAAAAGGATTCAGTTTAATGATAATTGTTCCTTACATTGTGTTTCACTTTAATTGCACCGAATTAGATATCAGTAAAACTCATTGTGGCAACTTCCTAACCTATTAAACTTGCATAGTACATTACAATTCTCCAGTCAAGACTGCAGCAGATCTGCATGCTGTTGCCACAGGCAATAAATCTAACACAAGGCCATTTTAGCCCTCGGAGCAGCCCACCCTCTCATAAAATACAATATGGCCACTCAGCGTGACCTTGGCTCTGGGTGCCAAAAAGCCTTCTGTGCTGTTAAAGCCCAAGAGAAGCTCAGTCCTGGACCGTCTCCAGATCCAAATATCACTGAGCGAGAGAGAGAGAGAGAGAGAGGGCGGGCGACGGACAGACCAGGAAGCCACACGCACAGTATATCCACTACATACACAATCAATAAACCATTTGTGTGCAGTCATGTGGAAGTAAAACTAACATGATCAAAGTAAGAGCATCTTCTAAATGTGCCTGTTTACGGATCTGAGACCAGTGCTGGAAGTGGACTAGATCCTGCAGTCTCTCAACAGGAGCAGCGTTTAGCTGGGAGTTTAGTGGACATTAATTGGTTAGGATGTAAATAAGTGTGTCCCTAGTGAACCTTAGGGTGGAAGAATATTAATCTTTTATTGCTTCTTAGCAACACAGGACTGGAACCAGAAACATCCGTAAACAAGGGCGGAAAGAAAGAAAGAATGGAATGCTAAATATATTCGTATCGGTCCGAGTCAGCATCAGACTGACTAAGACAAACTAACTATAAAAAACGAACTCAAATGTTTAAATAATGCATGAAATAGCATAACATACTTTTTTTGTTGTTGAAAAAAGTCACATGTACAGTGTTTATGCATTATAAAGTATGACCATTTTCTTTATGCTTGAGATACGCAGAATGCGTTTTTTCGTGTTTAAAAAGCATGTGAGAGGAAACATTTATTTTGCAGTTTTTATGTATCTGTTATGCAAATAAATAATATGCCATGAAAAATAAAAATGAAGGTTGATATCGCTTCTGTTGTAGGCTATTCTGCATATTTAGACAAATATAAGCTTGAATTTTCAACATGCAATAATAAAATAAAATAAATGTGTTTAATAAGAAGGCCACATTGTATTCATATTTATTATAAAACGATCATGTCATGTTATAACATGAAATCATATATTTTAGGCCACTTTATTAGGTACACCTGTTCAACTGTTCGTTGATCGCAAATATCTAATCAGCCAATCACATGGCAGCAACTCAGTCATTAAGGCATGATCTGTTGAAGCTCACACTGAGCTTCAGAATGGGGAAGAAAGGTGATTTAAGAGACTTTGAACGTGGCATCGTTGTTGGTGCCAGACGGGCTGGTCTGAGTATTTCAGAAACCGCTGATCTACTGAGATTTTCACACAGAACCATCTCTAGGGTTCACAGAGAATGATCAGAAAAAGAGAAAATATCCAGCGAGCGGCAGTTCAGTGGGCGAAAATGTCTTGATGCCAGAGGTTAGAGGAGAATGGCCAGACTGGTTCGAGCTGATAGAAAGGCAACAGTTGCTCAAATAACCACTCTTTATAACCGAGGTGTGCAGAGGAGTATCTCTGAACGCACAAAACGTTGAATCTTGAAGCAGATGGACAACAGCATCAGAAGACACACCGGTGCCACTCCTGTCATCTAAGAACAGGAAACTGAGGCTACAATTTGCAAGTGCTCAGCAAAATTGGACAAAAACGTTGCCTGGGCTGATGAGTGTCCATTTCTGCTGGGACATTCAGATGGTAGGGTCAGAATTTGGCGTAAACAACATAAAAGCATGGATCCATCCTGCCTTGTATCAACGGTTCATGCTGCTGCTGGTGGTGTAATGGTGTGGGGGAAATTTTCTTGGCACACTTTGGCCCTTTAGTACCAATTGAGCACAGCCTACCCGAGTATTGTTGCTGACCATGTCCATCCCTTTATGTACACAGTGTACCATCGACTGATGGCCATTTCCAGCAGGATAACGTGCCATGTCACAAAGCTCAAATCATCTCAAACTGGTTTCTTGAACATGACAATGAGTTCACTAAACTCAAATGAGCTCCACAGTCACCAGATCTCAATCCAATACAGCACCTTTGGGATGTGGTGGAACGGGAGATTCGCATCATGGACATGCAGATGACAAATCTGCAGCAACTGTGTGATGCCATCATGTCAATATGGACCAAAATCTCTGAGGAATGTTTCTAGCACCTTGTTTAATCTAATAAACCTAATAACCTAATAAAGTGGCTGGTGAGTGTTTATATATATACACTTTTTATTAATAATACTATTTTTAAAACTAGTATGCAGTATATATGGTACTGTATACTGGTACTCTTCACAGATTATATAGATATATCTTTACAGAATTCACTAGGAGCTGCTTTCATCTGTATAGATTAAATCTCATTAGCTCATGTAATAATAGTCTGGGCGTCAGATTCCAGCTTCACCCTGAGCGTGGTGCTGTTCTGACTGGCCATTACAGACATCAAATGGGCTTTATTCATGGAGCATAAATATCCCTCGCATTGACTCTATACTTCAAAGTCTCGTCCGCCCACTCTGAGGTGAAAGCGCTGCCTTGTTTGACCCGGCAGACGGCTTCCTTCGCCGCACAGCTACTGGTTCCAGAGCTACAATTCGTGCCCAACTGCAATTTCACCCTCATCACAAGAGTGACTGTCTGGATTCCGGCCTCAGAATGAGAATGTGGACCTTTTGAGAAGATCTTCAGAGTTCTCACGGGTTGTTTGGCTTTGGGTTATATGGACACATGCACACAGATACACTCCCAGCCACGGGCCAGTGTCATGTCTCGAGAGTGTCTCCGGGACAAACAGAGAGTCTCTTCATTCTTAATGCATGCTTTTTAAAGCAGACGCTCTGCTTGGATTCCCATTACCCAACATGCAGATGGTTTGGAATGGGTCTTTCGTTAAGTAATGAAGAAATGCTAATGCTTAACACCAGCACGTTCGAGTCTAACCGGGAATGAATTTCCTGTCCTCAGAGGGTTTTCACGCACTCAATTGCTGCGTATAATTAGGAAGCTGTAATGAAAGTGTGCAGCAGGAGGACGAAAGGTGTGATTTGTTACCGGGATTGGAGTCTTTTCAGCTGATTCTAGCACGTCCCAAATTCACACTGAGATGCAATTTATGGGCTTGATAAAACTCAGCTTATGACTTGTTTCTTGCTGCCTAAACTGCACACTAAACACTTTATTTGCTCTTAAATGTCCTGTGGTTGGCTGCGATAAAGACTGAAAAGGGGGAAAAAAGAAAAAAGGGGCTTGGTTTTGAACTTCGGCCAAGCAAGCGAGTGTTTAAGCAAGGAAAGGAAGAAACAAGGGACTTGAAAGTGGTGCATCTAGTTTAAAATTGGAGTTTGTGGTTGAGCGATTCGAGCTGAATGCTCTTCTGTAAATAGACATGTGACTTTGTGGAAAGGCTGTGTCGTACTAGACAAGTGTTGTAGCTCTGATGGGAGAGAAGGTTCTATCAGGCTCAATATCATTTATTCATGACGATTTTCACCGTGGACGGTCTCTCTCGCTGCCGGGGTGTATGTACCAGTGTGTGTGTGTATTTAGGCCATTATTTCCTGAGGCTTTGGAGCATATTCTGAAACAAATTCATGGTTTCAACTGCATTTCTAAGTCCCCCGAGACATTTACTGACCAGGAATAAAATAAATAAATTATTTTTTTTATTACATTTATGTCTTAGAAATTGTAAAAATAATGTTATAATATATATTTTATTTTAATGTTATACAAATTTTATATTATATCATTATTTTTACGACTTTTTCTTTGGCCGGGCAGTCTATATTTGAAATGAGACTACATTACAATTATTTTAATTGTAGTTTTTTTTGTTTTTATATTGTAAAAAATTCAATCTATCAAGAGGTGCATCAATTTTTGGTCGCGAGTCAAGCACTCTGTAATGTCTCCTCCAGCACATACCAAAGACTTTTAATGCGTTTAAAGGGATAGTTCACCCTGAAATGAAAATAAAGCCATCTTTTACTCACCCTGCTGTTGTTCTAATGCCCTATGTCGGACCTCAAAAGCAGAAATTTAAAAAATAGTCCTGCACGCACTCCTCCATATAATGGCAGTGAATAAAACATTACAAAAATGATACAAAGTATCACGCAATGAGTGAGACAGTGAGACGCGCGCCATATATGGAAAGTGTTCAGGAGGCATACTATAAGGTTTTGCGAGAAAGAAACCGCAATATTCAGTCAAAATACTGAGCTCGGCCGTTACTCTGTGCGCAATCCTGTGAATACGTGCGAGCCGTCAGCAGCAACCTCACGCAATGTTGTCATGACAACCGGTACACAACATTCACTTCAGGAGGTTTACCTTATTATTAGTATTATTTCTTATCATATACCTTAAAGAAAAGACGAGAGTCGCGTTTGCTCCTATTGAGCCTGATTTCTCAAAAGAGTGCGTGTGTTGGCTTATCCTGGGTACCATGACAACAGTGCGAGTTATAGTAAGCATGAGCGGCTGCTGATGGCTCGCGCACGCACTCACAGGAAAACGTCTCACGGTATCATTGCATGATACTTTTGTATCATTTTTGTAATGTTTTAGTCTTGACTGCCATTTTATGAGGAGCGCGTGCAGGACTATTTTTTTTAATTTCTGCTTTTGAGGTCCAAAAAAGATAGAAGGGCATAGGGCATTGGAACAACAGCAGGGTGAGTAAAAGATGGCTTTATTTTCATTTCAGGGTGAACTATCCCTTTAAGGTCTGGATTTAGAAGTGGCAATTCATGTGTGAAAATAATTCTTCATGCTCCCTCCCAACCATTCTTTCACAATTCGAGCCTGATGAATCTTGACATTGTCATCCTGGAATGTGGCCATGATGTGTCTTCCTACATGGTTGTTCAAGAAATGAAAAGCTACACAGTCCATCAATTATGGTTAGAAGAACTGTTGCCAAACATATAACATGCTAGAAACATAATAATCACTGCAATAATGATCCAATTATAGACTCTTAAGCATTTGCTAATTAAAATCCAAACAGCAACTTTTTTGGGGCCGGGCAGTGTATTTTGTGTAAATGAATCAATCATTTGAAAACAAACAGCAATACTGATATAAAACTGCATTTCAAGTCCAAAATGTTTTCTGATCCAAGATCAGTTCTGTGAAGCACGAACTGACACCAAGCTTTCCGTGACTGAGCTACTAAGGAGAGGCTCAGAGACCATCTGAAGCAAAGAGCGACGTCAAGACCAGCTTCAAGTGCCTGACTTTTCTCCACATTCATTTGATGCTGAACCCTCGGCTTTCACTGAGGACTTAAGCCTCATTAATATTAATAAGTCTTTATAGGAGGGATAGAGTGCTGCTTAATAGAAGCGTTAATCATTTATGACTGTCATTTTCTTGTAGGCAGATCTCGCTAATATCTATGTATTTGCACAAATCAGCTTATGAATGTCTACATTCAGACAAAAACAGGAAGAATAACGTAACTGAATTAAGAACAAAAAACAATCACGGAAATGACTGATCTAGGGGACATTTTTACATTTATGTGCGTTAGTGAGACTGAGAGAAGAGAAAATGGAAATGAACAACTTGGAGAGAACAGATTAAAAATGGATGAATTAAAAAAAAAATCATACTAATTTGCTTTGAAGGAATTGCACCACTGCTTTGTAATGTGGTCTTGGAAAATGTATGGGTTTGAAACGCAAAATGCTCTTTTTTTTCCATTTGGGTGTTTCAACCTTTAAACTGGGACACTATGGTGCACACTGTATAAAAGTGAGTGCTGTATTACACATAGTACCATATTAATATCTTCACATACTTTGTTATGATAGTTACATTGCAAAGCCATTAAAATAATCAATATTGATGTAGAGAGTCATATAAATGTAGTACTAGTGCATTTCAATTACACTAGTAAATTTTTATGAAGGAACAGCGATTAAACATTTAGCTGAACTTAAGCTTTAGTTGAAGTAAACTAAATGTTATATTTGTAACATATTTTTACATTTTTCACAAAACTTGAAGCCCCGGTTGAAGACCTCTAAAATAAAATAAAATAAAAAATGAAATGCATGGCTATTTAGCAAAAGATACATAAATTACCAAGTTATCAACACTTAAATTGAATGTCTTTTACTTAAAAGTATAACTTAAATTGTGCAACAAACACAAATTCACACACAAAATACATATTCACACCTCCACAAACAGAAAAAATGCCCCACAAAAAGGATGTGCATGCTTCAACACACTAATAACGCTATTTTTTAACACTTTCCAGAGGCACAAAAACAGAGGCCATCCGTCACATAGCTCTTAACCTTAATTTGCCCATTCATCCTAAATGAAAACAGACAACGGGAAGTCATAACCCTTACTTTTTAATTGGTTTGTGCGCACATGGGGCAACAGCTTGTGATATGCAGACTGCAAACAGCCACATGAATCAATGAGTTCCATGAATCGGGTACTTTAAACACAGGGCACTGGTGCGTTACCTAAACTAATTAAACATCATGTCTTTCCTCAGTCTCCCAGCAGAGAGAGACACACACACACACACACACACACACACACACACACACACACACACACCTCACAGTATGCCATCAACGTTCTAACATTGTGTTAATTACAAGAAAACGTGAGATATTGGCAGCTAGAGTGAGTATGACTGACGATGAGAGTGACAGAGAGAGAGAGAGAGAGAGAGAGAGAGAGAGAGAGAGAGAGAGAGAGAGAGAGATTACCCACGATACACACAGCTCACCTTTCTCTGAGAGTCTATGAATAGCGGCATCAATAAAGAGCTTAGTCAGACTACAGAGTAGAAATATGAGCTGACCGAGAGTCTTCCACACATCTCTCTCTCTCTCTGTGTGTGTGTGTATCTCTCTGTGTGAGTTATGAATCATGCTGATATAAATACAAAAGTTTGGGGTCTGCAATATTTTTTTTATGTTTTTTAAAGTTGTGCTCACCAAGGCTGCATTAATTTGATCAAAAATCCAGTAAAAACAGTAATATTGTAAAATATTACGATTGAGTTATTTATTCCTGAATGTTCAGCATCATTATTCTAGTCTTCAGTGTCACACGATCCTTCAGAAATCATTCTAAAATGCTGATTTGCTACTTAAGAAACATTATCCCTATTGTCAATGTTGAAAAATGTTGTGCTGCTAAATATTTTTTAGATTTTTTGATGAATACAAAGTTCAAGAACAGCATTGTTTTTGAAATAGAAATCTTTTGAGATATAAGAAGCCAAAACTGATAGGTGGATCTGGTACCTCATAAACATACAACTATATTGTTTATTGAATTACAAAAAAAAGTCTGTATTACTGTAACAGAGACCTGATTGTTCTTGACTGCGAGTACATATAGTTTTGACCCACCTCAGTGATTCGAGGGTTGGTGCACTTCACGTTTGTGCTGGAGAGGTGAAGCCAGCGGCTGGTGTAGGGGTTGGACATGGGACAGTGCTGGCGTAGGGTACAGCGGCCCTCCATACTGCACCAGCCACACTGGAACTTCCTCTCGGCCTTCAAACACACGCCACAGCTGTCCCTCTGAGCGCCACACTTATACAGATGCACTGTGGGATACAAGCGAAAATTACTGATGTGTTTTTGATTGAACGCTGCACTATTCTTCTACAATATGAGATTTAATTTGGTGTGAAAAAACTTGTTACAAGTTTTAATAAAGTTTACTGGAGACTTAATTTGACCTATCTGACAGTTTAGGAGAGATATTGATCATAAACATCTCAAGCTCAGCATAACCATGATGCTTAGGAAGTATTGCTGAGCATGAGAAAAGTAGCTTCAGACTCTCATTTTGCTATAAATATGAAATGAATAATAATTAGTATGATCAATCACCTCAAACACTATTTTAGGCAGAACAATTCTGGGAGAATCCGGCAGGTTACAGCATACTAACATGGAGTTTTGGCTTAAAAACACATTATTTTCATGGGTTATTTATGCATTACCTTTGATGTTCTCAGGATTGTCGATGATGAAATTTCCATTCCACACCACTGAGAAATCCACCGGCAGTTCACTAATTCTCATCCCTTCATACAGATACTGCAGAGAGACAGAGAGATGGAAAGAGGTTACAACATTTTCCTGACAGTGCAAACGCTGAGATAATGTAAAGTTTATGATTTTTGTCTTTGCTGTCCATTATTGATTGCAACATGCAGCCAAAAAGTGAACGAATAAATGGCAGAGTGTACACGAAAGTGAAGCAAATATCATAAGAGAGGGAAAGAGAGAGAGAAAAAGAGAGAGAGAGATGGTTTGACTGTATTAGAGCTCTTATTGAGTTACTCCGGACTTGCATCATCAGTCTGAGGAATAAGGAAGACTTTCAACACTCCTATTTTCTACAGCTTGGACACTGAGCTCCAACCGCCTTCATCTCTACTTACAGAGTGTGTGTGTGTTCATTTGAAAGAGAATGACAAAAAGTGTGAGAAAGGAGTTGGTAAAATATGAGTAATTTAGAGTGAAAAGTTACGATTTTGGTCGATTTTGAGGTTTTCACAAAAATTAGTTCACTAAACCCTCGTCTAGCAATCCCAATGATCCAAATAGCAATTAAAAATATAAAAGTATCTTTATTTGTACGTTTTCTGAGAGGAGTACCTTTCCTTTGTCCATGAAAACGATCTTACTCGTGCTGACTGACAGATCTGAAGCATGCGCACAAAGATGCCGATATATACACACATACACAGAATTACACACTGTAAAACAATATTGTTGGTTTAACTTAAAAAAGTAAGTAACCTGGTTGCCTTAAAATTTGGAGTTCACTGAAATAAATTTTTTTAGTTAATACAATGAAGGAAATTGGTTTAATAAATAGCAACTCAAAATATTATTGTATCTGAACCACATAAATAAATAAAACAATGTTGTGATAAATCATGAAACTAGCACAATTTGGCATGTTTCACTGCATTATTACAAATAAAACAGAATTACGCAATATGCTTACAAAATCTTTTAATAATATTTTAATAAAGGGTGATGTCGATTCTCAAATGTTCATTGTATTAACTCAAATTTTGTATTTCAATGAATTTTAAGGCAACCAGGTAACTTACTTTTTAAATATTTTTTTTTTTATTACTACAGTGCATTACTTCAAAATATTGGCGAGTATTCATGCAAACATCCTCTGTTATGTCTTAAATGAACGTTAATTGTTGTGGAAAAACATCTGTGTAACATTATTTTGGATGAGTGCGGTACAGTAGGTCTTAATATATAGACTGTCTGTTTCATTAACTTTAATCAAACAATTGCGGTATCATGGAAAAAAAAAACATACGCCATATGCCAGCACGGCAACATACAGTCACATATACCTTGGCCACATCCATTTCATGATTATGTTCATTATAACATCACAAAGCAGGTAACCAGTGCTTAACTAGCCATAAACTGTGCTTTTCTGGATCTCAATTTAGCTTTATCATTTGCTCAGATGATCTTAGCTACATTTAATTTAAGTGTGTAAGACGTCTTTCCTTAGGTGAAAAAAATGATGCAACTGTTAACGGAGTAAGAGTACAGAGTTTTAAAATTAAATTATGTTTTATAAACAAAGTTCAGGAGGAACATGTTCAAATTGCCTATCCAATCAGTATGAGATGAGGCCTATATATATAAGCTTCCTGCATCCCACCACCACCCCGTCTCCTCACACTTGCTTGGTTAACTATCCTAATCAGAGATATGGGGGGAGTACTCTGGGTTCGGGCCAAAATTCTGAGGTCTGAGCCCTCCCCTCAGACAGCACACCAAATATGCATACCTTTTATTCCATCTGATTATTTGCAAGTGTGAACTCGTGAATGTGGATAGTGTTGCTAAGATTATTTAGGTATTGAAAGAATTTGATGAGAAATGTTTAAGCGCATATTGAAATCTCTGATTTAATAACCTGGCAAATATGAGCTCCATTTGAGACATTGTTGCAATCTCTATGTGAAAGTCATTTTTTTCCTCAAGAGCTACAAATCATGTAGTTAGCATAGCTCAGATTATGTTATCTTGAGAAAAAAGATGATGAGTTCATACTGAGGAAAATTTTGGAAATCTTGGAAAATCTGAGTTTGAGATATTCTTACACTCAAAAGTTGTTCTCAAGATAAAAGAGTCAGGAGACTTAAGGAAGTTTCAAATAGCTTTCAATGCAATCTCACTGCTGTCTAGGAGACACAACTGAGATATCTCATGTGAGTACACATGCACACCCAAACACATACCGAGCTGTTCTGGCACTGTACGCTGGAACTGTTGAATCTGAGCGCTGTGACTCTGTGATTGACTCCTTGTATATGTAACACACACTCGTAGCCGCGCTGACCCGACTGGGGTTGGGGAAGGTTCCGGGCTTTCAGGGTGATGGGCTTCACCTCCCCTGCTGGGATCAAGATCTCCTCAGAGCGGACCAGTTGAGGACAGTCCTAAAGGAGTGAAGAGAGCGAGAGGTGAACGGGTAGTCAAGACAAACACACAACATAAAATCCTAACCTAAGTGTACTCAGCAGAGAACCGATGACGTGAAAGAGCCTTATAAAAACATACAGTGCACAATGCACATAGAAATTGTTGCAATGTACACAACCCACACACGCTCCACATGCTCACACACACACACAGTTAAACCTTAGGTGCTCTTTAAAAGCAAGTTGACATGTTACTCTCTAAAAGTTGTGTGTGAAGATGCCGTGCAGTAGTAGGTCAGCCAGTGAGAGGTGTCCCTAGTGTCTTTCCAATGCCACACACACACACACACACACACACACACACACACACACACACACACACACACACACACACACACACACACACACACACACACACACACACACACACACACACACACACACACACACACACACACACACACACACACACACACACACACACACACACACACACACACACACACACTTATACGAACAGATATTTACCAAGCTAAATGTGGAAATATGTTAGACTTCTACTGTTTTTGTAATAAAGTTAAACATAATTACTGTGCAATAATTACATAATTACTCTATGCAAATATGCAAGTGCATTGCAGGCATGCAATAAATAAATATAAATAAAAATAAAATAAAATGAATGAATGAATGAAAAATAATGTATTAAATAATACAATAAAAAAATATTTTTTTTTTAGGTTATGCGAATTTTAAGGAAAGTCCATTTCATCTTTCTTCAAACATTATGGGTATAATATTACTTATAACATTAGTTCTGAGAACATTCCCTGCTGGTTAACTTCTAGGACAGCAATATTCTCCCTAAAGTATAAGGTTAAAAACACACAAAGATGCACACACATACATATGTACACAAACACACTTAGACACATGCAAGCCTGCACACACAAAAATGCATATGCATGTGTACACAGACACACACACACACACACACACACACACACACACACACACACACACACACACACACACACACACACACACACACACACACACACACACACACACACACACACACACACACACACACACACACACACACACACACACTCACACTCACACACACTCACACACACACACACTCACACACACTCACACACCATGATTGATCATGGACCTTAAGGAGGTTTTGCCTGCTTGAGTGTGTGTTTATTTTGCGCATATGGCTGTGTGTGAATAAGTGGGAAGCCTGTGTGTGCTGTGAGAGAGAATATTCCGGATATCGACTGCTAATTGCTCGCTGTGAGAGGGTGAGCAAGTGTGTTTACCACCTGACAGGGTGTAATGTAGCACATTGATCAGCTGAACACCTGCAAATGCACGCGCACACACGCGCACACACGCGCACACACACACACACACACACACACACACACACACACACACACACACACACACACACACACACACACACACACACACACACACACACACACACACACACACACACACACACACACACACACACACACACACACACAGTCTCCACTGTAGACTTCACACACACTTTTCAGCAGCTATTATTGGAGACTCTTCCCCAGAGGTTTGTAATCCTGTAGATTTGCTACCGAAAGACTAGCCTCATACACACAGTTTGTGTTAGTGAGCGTACCTCTGAGGCGTTGACGCGTCCCTCCTGGAAGGAGCAGCTGGAGGGATCGTGGGTGCAGAGGTTTCTGTACTTGCACCAGTGGCAGCGAAAAGAACTGGTTACACAAGAAAGACACCTAAACAGATGGAAAGAGAGAGATAGAGAGAGAGAGAGAGAGAGAGAGAGAGAAAAAAGTATTATTACCCCTCACTGATATCCCTGATTTATGATCCAAAGCCATTTTGAGGGTACAGTGGAAGTAGTCAGCATAAAATGTAGCTCTGGGTTTTAGATTAGCAATGGGGAGCAGGTTGTGCCTTTGAGACCAGCACTGCTGTGTCCTTGACCTTTGCGGCTTAATGCTGAATAAATTAAAAGTGTGCTGCGGAAATTTGCATGTGCCGTTGGACAACGCTGTGCCACTGAATCTCACATACAGATGTAACACCGGCTCTGCAAAGGTTAGACTTCAGACGTACAATTATCACTCTGGTATTGAGACTTTATTAAGACATATAGTCGCGCCGTGACATATGATTTGCATTAGGACTGTATAGTCTGAGAGTGGCACAGTGGATTGCCTGACTGAATATATAATGAGGCATCTGAAAGAAAATGAGACACAATCTAATTTTAATTGCAATACTGTACAGTAGTTGTTATATTAAGCATTGTAATAGTTAGTGATTGTGACAAAGTTTTACTAGAACTCTGATTAATTCCAGATCTGTCAGATGCTCAGGTGACATGGTCGTGAGAGAGCAAGAAGATAACTGGGAGGGGGCGAATCTTTCAGAGCCAGCAAATCAGCGCCCACGGAAGGTCGTGCTGTGACATATGATTTGCATTAGGACTGTATTGTCTGTGAGTGAGACTGTGGACTGCCTGACTGAATGTAGAATGAGGCATCTTAAAGAAAATTAGATGCTATCTAATTCTAATTGCAATACTGTAGTTGTTATACTAAGCATTGTAATAGTAATTGCGACAAAGTTTTACTAGAAAGAAACCCGTTTACACAAAGTCCGATGCGTCTAAACAAATGAACTTGTTTTCTCTTTGAGGATATCCAAATGCTAGTGTTAACGGTAGCTAAGCTAAGCTAAATTAAAATAATAATAAATAAATAAAAATATTGGACAATTTTAAATATCTGGGTGAATTGCAGTGTTGGGCACGTTACTTTTAAAAAGTAATTAGTTATAGTTACTTCTTACAAATAGTAACTGAGTTAGTAACTGAGTTACATCATTATAAAAGTAACAATTACCAGGGAAAGTAACTACTGTGTTACTTTTTTTTTTTCTCAAATGTTCAAATATGTCAAATAACTTGGATGCCCCAATATTAAATATGTTAAATGAATGAATTGGACACTAAATAGAATAAATTATTATTATAAAACATTGTACATTAATGTACACTATTGTAATGTTGCTGTGGGACAATGTGAGAGACACCTATCAAATTCAACACATTATTGTAAATATTATCAGTAGACCTACTATAGTGTAAATATTGTGTAAATATTATCAGTACTATACTTACTCCTTTGGTAGTGGAGCTCACGTTATCACCTGGGTTTTTAGCCACTAATTTTGTTGTGGCATGTGATGATGTGAGGCGCTTCATTAGATTAGAATTACTTGCCACCGACGTGGAGAGACTCTTTCCTTCTGGGCATAAGTTGCACGTTACATAAACATTCTTACCTTTCACCTCAAGGAGGGAAAAGTAGTGCTTATACTTCCAGTTTGCGAAAGCTACCTTTGAAGTACCATTGCATGTGCATGTGTGTGAACTCAACCTATCAACCTCAACCTTGTCTCCCACCTACCATTCATCATCATCATCATCATCATCATCATCATCATCATCATCACACACACACACACACATGTAGTGTTTTCATCTTTTATGGGGACTTTCCATAGGCGTAATGGTTTTTATACCGTACATACCGTATATTCTATCCCCCTACACTGCCCCTGCCCCTAAACCTAACCCTCACAGGAGACATTCTGCAATTTTACATTTTCAAAAAACATCACTTAGTCTGATTTATAAGATGTTTTCCTCATGGGGACCTAAAAATGTCCCCACAAGGATGAGGATTTCGGATATTGCTATCTTTGTGGGGACATTTTGTCCCCATAACGTGATGATTACCAGTCCACACACACACACACACACACACACACACACACACACACACACACACACACACACACACACACACACACACACACACACACACACACACACACACACACACACACACACACACACACACACACACACACACACACACACACACACACACACACACACACACACACACACACACACACACACCACACACACAAAATGTGGGCTGTATGAATGGGCTATCAAACAATAACAGTCAACAAGGGAAATGGAGAATATTTTCATTTGCAGATAAGTGTTTGAAGGCACAGCTTCTTTTTTTCGGTTATTCAGTGGTTCACAATACATTAAATGTAAACAAAGTCCCACGGGCATAACCTGAGGTTAAGCGTTTCATTTAAGGCCAAAATTTAGATAAACCAGGGTTGTGATCCGAGCATTGCTTCACCTCCTGTGTGGCATCTCTATTTAGTTGTATAATCAGTATTTCAATATGCAGCAGGCAAACCATGAGAGAATACAGTCATACATTACGAGCACACACACATATATATGCATGTATCTGTGCGTCCCTGCAGCTGTAAGCATTCCATCTATCATTTATATGCAGATGAGCAAAGCTTACACGAAAGAGAATCTATAATACCAGCACGTTCCAATAAAACACTCAACATCGATGCCTCTAATTCAGAAGCAAAGCCATATTATGGCGAGCGGGCCTTGTTCTATTTGTAGAGGAACATGTCATATATTTGATGTTGTGGAATCTTGGAGATGCTTCTACAGCTATAAACCTCTACAGCACTTTGGCTTCCAAGAGTCTGTGTTTTCTGCGTACCAATTAAATAATGCAGAAGTGTTTATGCTAAAATATTCATCCGTGCGGCTCTTTATTGGGCCATTGGGCTACCCGATTGGACAGTGGGAATTTTATGGAAATTGCGAGCTAAAAACGATGTACCATGCTGTACTCAAGCACTGTGTTGGGAACTCATGATAAATTAGAGCATTTTACAACATTTTAAGTGAAAGGAAGTGTGGGAGGAAATTTAGGAAGGCTGAATGTGCCAAAAATTGAGCCAGGTTGAACATACAAGTACTACCCATAATGCCCTGAGGCATTGGCACAGAGGGCCAACGGCGCTCCTTGTGAGGTCTGCGTGTTCAGAGGGATTGGATACAGGGAGTTTGTTTGATTAGTTCCAGATCTGTCAGATGCTCAGGCGACATGGCCGTGAGAGAGCAAGGAAGCGAAGGGAAATGGGAGGGGGGCGAGTCTTTCAGCGCCAGCCAATCAGCGCCCTCGGAAGCTACCTCTTCCTGAGCCTTTTAGAAAGCTTCCAGCAAACTGGGGGGCTCTGTGATCTCCTGCATTGAGCAGCATCTGTTCTCCGCAGAAGGCACGCTTATGAGATGTGGTTTTGAATACACACAAGAGGCAAGGAATAAACGCTAAAACACATAAACATGCATGCGAGTGAAGTTCGGGAGCGTGGCGTGAACAAAGACACAGAGCGCGCTCAGACACAAGCGGTTGTTTATCAGCTGGCCTCCTGGAGAGTCGAGATGCAGTCCAACTCTCTCCTCTCTGATCAGCCATCATAGCAGATGAAGTGGAATTGAACTGTGACAGACAGCGATGCCCCCAGCCGGAGCGCCAAACCCACAGCGCACTTAGATTCAGCAATTCAGACATCTCAGCCTCAACACTTGAGAAATGTCAAGCAATCAGCCCGCATTTGCCATAATGGATGCTTTTTATAGCTGCGAGAACCTCACCAGTCGCTGTAAAGTGCAGCCTGGGAGGGATGCAATGCTAGTGACCTGCAAAAAACGAATCGGAGAGTTCGGACAGTGCGAGAATCTGGTGCGCCGCTCAACGCAGCCTTGATAAACTCTTTGAATATTATCAAAACGTCCCGCGGGCCCCAAACATTCACAGTTTTTCCATGTTGCATAACACTTTTGAAACATTCACAGCATGCGGAGTGAGCTGGCTGAGCGCTGTGACACAACGCTGATACTCTACGACACAGGAAGTGAGAGAAATATCAGCAGGGCTGCGTATGTGGGACGAATGCATCAAAGATAGATATCACAGCTGTCCCTGGATAGATGGAATGACACATCGTATATATCATGATGTATCTGGAAAATAATTCAGATTGAGTTGTAATGCTGAGCAACATCCGCTAACCACTAGTTATGCGATCAAATCCTACCCTATGTAGTCAATTTAACCAAAGTAATATTAATCTTCAATAAAAATTTACAAAAATAAATAACTTGCTCTTCATCTAAAACAACTTTCCTTTTCTGTTCTCACTGACTGTGTGGGCTACAAGATCATGTTAACCAGTGGCCAAATAACTATTTAGGCACAGTTTTAACATGCTTGCATTCAATGTTTCGTTTGTTTCAATGTTTCATTCAGAGTTTAAGTTAAATTTTCATTTAATTGACAAAATAACTATACAACTGTTGAAAACTTTGGGGTCAGTTTTTTTTTTTAACTAATACATTTATTCAACAGGGATACATTAAATTGACCAAAAGTCACAGTAAAGATATTTATAAAAAATCTGTTCCATCCATCAAAGAATGATGAAAATCTTGGTTTCCACCAAAATATTAAGCAGTTTTAACATTGACAATAATAGGAGATGTTTCTAGAGCAGCAAATCAGTATTAGAATGATTTTTGAAGGATCACGTGACTCTGAAGACTGGCTGCTAATTTTTTTTAGCTTTGACATCACAGAATAAGTTATATTTTAAAATATATTCAAATAGAAAACAGTCATTTTAAATGGAATAATATTTCACAATATTATTGTTACATAATAATACTGTTTTTGATCAAATAAATGCATCCTTGGTAAGACTTCTTTCAAAAAACATTTCAAAATCTTACCGAACACAAACTTTTAAATGCTAATGCATAAAAAAAGTGCAATAAAATTAGAACTAGAATAAGAGTTCACATCGAGAGATGAGATCTGAGATCATGAGATCTGAGCATTTACTAGAGACACGAGCAAGATTCCTGCCGTATTTTTCTCAAAAGATTAACCTGTGAAGGAGATTTTTGCTCTAGTTAATCTATCTAGGAGAAACAATTAAAAAACTAATTCTCAATTCTCACATGCAATTTTCCTATTCTTTGAAAATGAGACAAATGAAGTGTGTGTATACTCACAGCTGGTGCACGCTGCAGTTGTAGAACTTCACCTCTGTGCTGATTAGCATCTGACCCGTTTCCTTCGAGTTCAGTCTGAGCTCGACACCCGACCAGTCTGAAAAGAGAGCAAGAGATGAGAACATTTCTGTCACATTGCATTCTGTTGTGTTTGCTTTGCCACCCTTTTTTCAGCTTGCTTCATGCTCAAGCTGTCTTCTGATTAATACTTGGCATACCTCGCATCGTATTCTCACAGTCAAGCGGAGCCTCGAGCAGCTCTGCAGTGCGTGGCATCCAAGCCGATATGAGCATATTTGGCTGTTTTATTTTTTTACATTTTTTTGTGAAGACACGCTATTGTCATACCGGACCCAGCTGAGCCCTGCTGTTAATGTGAAACAGGGCCGCGGGCGGCAGCGTTGATGTAATGGCGGAGGAACGGCTGGCATCGCCACAGAACACCAGCCAGGCCAATCCTGTTTGGCAGGGTGGCGGCGTGGAGAATGCCGATCGGCGTGCAGACCAAACGCTCTCGCTCGATAAGCGGCCAGCTCTTCATACTCAAATAAGCACAAGCTCCGTCCCAAACAGGCAGCAATTCAGATAGCATGCAGCGTGTGGGAGTCAGCTGTGACCCGAAAGCACCACTTCCTCTCTTCTTCCCTCCTTCACACCTGTTTCCCCGTAACATGAATGAACGGACTGAAGGCTAAAAAGATGGCATTTTTACACCGTTTTTTTGCGCATATGCCAACGACAAAGACTTGCACGCAATTCCCAAATGCCTGACTGTCTTGTGCCTTGCGGCTATTGGAAATAAACTAGGAATAGAACTGGTCACACCCACCACTCAATGAGCAGGCATTTCCACACATGATCGATGCTCATATGCTCCTATCGAGCCGGAATCAGTCAACAGAAAGCAGCAAATATGAGGCACCGGGGGATTAGATGACATTTACCTGAGGGAGTCCACTGATTGGATAATGCTCCCCCCAACAAGAGCATGGGGGTTGTGGGTAAACAAAGCTGTCATTTACTGTGGGCTGGGAGGAGATTATTGTGATTCAGATAATCACAAGCAACTTCTGCCGCATATATGGCCATCTGCTTCCCAACAGAGGTTAGACTGGAAGCACATGTAGGAATTTGTCCTTGGACAATTGAAAGCTTTAGAAAGAAAAAAAAAGCATTGCTAACAAACTGAATACTTAACCAATACGTCTGTAGTGACATATACAATTATATCATGCCGTTTTCTGTGGAACTGGATCCTTTGATTGCAAACTGATCCCTGATTGTTTTGCTAACCGCAGATGACTCTAAACCCGATCAGCGTTCGAGAAGAACTCCATCCCTGGAGCTATTATGGGTAGGGAGAGGGCAGAGGGCTCAGGGCTCGTCACCTGTAATGGGTGTAAGTGTGTTTGAGAGCACGCGTGTAGCCCTGGGGCCGACCTGAGGTCGTTGTAGGCTCATTAGAGCCGTGGTTGCACGTGGCCAGTGGGATCGATGGGGTGGCTTGAGTGTGAGAGAGGACGGCACCGCTGAAAGAAGCCCTCATTAGGAAGCAAGGCTGCTAGGTAGCAAGGGAGGGTCTATTAATAGAGCATCTATACAAGAGAATAGAGATCACCTCTCTGAGGGGAACAGGTAGACGGATGGATGGATAACAAAAAAAAAACTAAAGAGATGCCAATTGATAGGGAAGGTTGAGTGCATGGAGACGAGAGCAGGAGAAATCTATGGGGGTGTAAAATAATGCACGACTATGGAGTTTTAGTTTTTGTTTGAATAGTGTAGTTTGAATAAATACCTTGATCTGTGGGGATGATGGGAACATCTTTAGCAGCGGGAGATGTGCAGAGAATCTGATTCCCATCCACTCTGCCCTCAACCTCCGTCAGGTTCCCAAAGGAGCAGGTGATTCCAGCAGAAAGATCCGGAACATCTGTCACTTTCACCAGCAGCTACACAGAGGAAAGAGATCATTTAGATTAGACCAGAAAGTTTCAAGCTGAAAAAAAAAAGTATAAATAATTGCAATAAAAAAACCAAAAAATAATTGCAATTATACAACTATTATTTTATATCTATATTAATTTTATATTATAAATGACATTATTATAAATACCGACTACATGTTTGAACCACGTGTGCTAACCACCAAGCCATGGCTCCAACAGAAGCTCATTTCTGATCAAATAACCTCAGTCTCCGCACACGGGCAAAGTTCATTCTGCAGCACCAGCACGCAGCAGATGGTCTCACACAGCATAAACTCCAGCCATCATTACAGACTTAACCTTATCAAGACTCTTGCTCAAAGAGGGTTGAAACTGGGCATTTAACAATCCATCCACCCTTTATCTTTGAACTACATCTATTGTATTTCACACGAATAATCTTGCACATCTTCTCAAAGCACGCATGGTCCTCTGAAGTCATTCTCTGGGGGGGACCGGTGACACATAGGATGAAGCTCACAGGCTATAAATACACACATTTCACATGCCAGAAGGGAAGTTCAGGCTGGTCTTCTCACCACCGAAGAAGAGGACAATTATTACTGTGACATTTGTTAAGATTGCTCGGCTATCTTTTTTTTTTTTACCATATCGTTTTCAACCGTTTTAGCTGTCTTGCAGCTCTTTTGAGAGTATGTACATTCGGGTCATCTCATTGACTTCTTTTACCCTCTTTTTTAAAAATTTCCCATGTATATATGGCATCTAATTACTTCAAAACCACACGGCTGTTTGTTTCTGCACTCTTTAAGCTAGTGCGTTATGAGTGACAGCTACAGAATTGCTAATTAGCCATCTTGTTATTCGTTGTAGATACACCGACTGTACTCAAACATCGAGACAAAACATTGTTTGCGGTAAGCATGGTCTATAAAGCATTGTCTGACCATAACAAAATTGACGAGACGTGATTGGTGTCTCTATGTTTTGCCTTTGCTCCTTTCATTGCACGTTAGCGGTTTCTCATTTCTCTTCGTGGCTGCCGATGTGCAGGGAGGGCTAATTGTTGCAAGCATTTCTAATAAAGGTAATTTGATTGTTTTTGGTGCTTTTCATGCTCCTCTGGCGCCCGTGCGGATGGGTTTTGTTGTCATGGTGATGGTTTCCCTTCATTGTGCGACGCGCAGAGCAGCGGTGACCCTGTTGTCATGTTGTTCAGCGCTTCGGCACGACAGAAACATCTAATTTAGAGCCGGACGCCTCATTATCTTAATCAGGTAGCTGTGATACAGGGACTCTATCAATTATCTGGACATCACAATTTTTTTTCCTGGCTTCCAAGGGAAGTCTACCCAAGGTGAATACCTTCATATTTACTTGTATGCCTGAGACACTTGCTATATATGGGTGATTCTATAATTGCAGGTTCATTTGGTGGACAAAGTCATTCTTTTTTGGTTATATTTTAATTATTTGAATGATTTGTTATGGAACATTGTCATGGATCACAAGATGTTTCAGGCCATAACAATATAACATTTTCTGTTGTCTTATGTAGCAGAAAATCATGATTTCTTGTTGTCCGAATTATCCGTCAGTGTATTTTTACACAGATATAACTATTCGTCTAGTTATCCATCTGTGTATTTTTTCCTTGTGTAATCAAAATATTTTATTTCACTTTTCTTTTGGTAATATTTCATTTATTTTACTTAAAAATAGTAATTTTCCTAATTCTACAACATTAAATTGTTTAAAAATAACTTATCTTATAAAAATGTGTCAGTAAATCTTGTGTCAACTCTGTTACCGTACTTTACTTCGCCTTTAAATTGGTGGAATTATCTCCCACAACTATGCAAGATACAGGAAATTATGTCACTTCCCCTCGCTTATAAGATGTGAAGCACTGAAAGGTATGTGTGCTCTATCTCTGGGAAAATATTTTAATCTCAAAAGTTATTTTGTAAAACACCAAAACTGTTACCACAATATCAAAAGGAAAACAGAATGTATCACTGATCACACAGTGGGTTGTTTAAAAGTATTTTAATCATTATTTCATTAGTGTCATGTGCTCTTAGCATTTATGCTAGCAAGTGAATTTTTTGGCTAAAAAGTTTAAAATTGTAAATTCTATTACCATCAAACTCTGTTACCAAGGTAGAGTAACAATGTTGATAGAACTGACAGTAACAGAGTTGCCAGACTTTACTTTAAAGAAATCCGTTTTTTTGTTAAAAGTAAAACTTAACTTTTTGAAATGCAAAATGTATCTCTAATTATAGAACTCATACTACATACTTTTTGCATGAATAAAAAGTATCCATGAGGGTAAACCTAAAAATAATGTCCAAAAGCCCTGAATCCATGTCTTTGTCTCCTTGAACACAACTCCTACTCCGGCCCACACGCTTATTTGGCATCTCACCCACGCATATACCTTTCCCAAAGGCCTCTGTTCCCAGATATTGCGCTCTTCGAGCCCTCCCACACAGCACATGCTTTCCAAATCCAAAACTGTTTATCTAACATCGCACTGAAAACTAATTCATGCAAATTTTTCTCGCTAGAAAGAATTTGAGCTCCTGTATTTCAGTCAACATCACCTTGAGGTTGTTAAGGTGTTTGTGTTCTTGCGAGTAAAGGTTATAAATGGTTTGTGAGGCGTCTCACCGGTACACTGGGTTCAGACACAGCGATGCTGTCCGGGTACACGGTGGCTTTCACACACTGACTCAGTGTGGCGGCGAAACGGTACGGCTCGTTTGCCCGCTCGCAACGATCCCTTTGAGAACACCTATATGAGAGAGAGAGAGAGAGAGAGAGACAGAGAGAGAGAGAGAGAGAGTGCACAGTGGTTAGTATAGTAAATATTGGGACAACCACAAATATTCACATTTATTAATTTAGCAGACACTACAGTGCATTCAGAACAAACATATTAATCAGCATGCGTCTTCACTGGGAATCATTGCAAGCACCGTACACTCTTTAAAATAAAGTTTCTTTATTGGCCTATATGGTTCCATGAAGAACCTTTAAAAGGATAGTTCACCCAAAAATGAAAAAAATTACCCCGTGATTTACTCATCCTCAAGCAATCTTAGGTGTATATGACATTCTTCTTTCAGACGAATACAATCGGAGTTATATTAAAAAATGTCCTGGCTAATCCAAGCTTTATAATGGCAGTGAATGGGAGCCCAAAAATGTAAGCCAAAAAAAGTGTATCCATCCATTATAAAAGTAAACCATATGGCTCCGGGAGGTTAATAAAGGCCTTCTGAAGAGAATCGATGCGTTTGTGTAAGAAAAATATCCATATTTAACACGCAAGTAAAATATCTAGCTGCTGCCAGACCGTCTTCCGTATTCGACTTGCGGAAAAAGAGTAACTGGCGCAACTTATGACGTTGGACGCAGTGTAACACCTTGTCCTAACTACACGCGCCGCGACACGCGATAAAAGGCATCTTTTCCATGTTAATTAGAGTTTTTGTCCTAACCAGCCGCGACATATGACATATTCGTATATTCGATGACAAAGATTTAGTAACTCAGCATGTATTTTAGTAATGTTTAAAGGCGCCATGAAATAAAATTTTACAATTCGTATTTTTATATTTAATATTGTAGTGTTTACTATAACTGATTTATCTGTGCACTTCATTAATTTTTAAAAATTCATTTACCCTTATAATCTTTAATCAAATACGTTAACTTATACCCTCCCCCATCGAAACGACTTCTCTTCTCTCCCGGTCATGTGCTATGGCGCGAGGGCGGGATTATCGCCCCCTGTCTCGTTTCTGTACCGCCTCTCAGAAACCTATCACTGATCGTAGCAATATGGTTGTTAGGTGCATTTTTCTCGGTGTACACAATACCTTCTTCAAGAAGGACTTGAGGCAAAAAGAGAGAAATATATGAGAAATAAAAGCTTTTTTTATGTAAAAATTACAGCTTGTCGTGACGGCTCGCACTTAGGAATGCAGCGTGTGTGAATGCGCTTACGGCGCGCCCCCCTTATAAGGGAGAGCTGAGAAAAAAGTTTTACAGAAATAAAGCCATAAAAGGCTTAAAATAAGTGAAATCTGTAGCATAAACCAGCGAAAACTGAGGAAATATGCTCACTAACATATGTAGAAAAGATTTAGAGAGAAAATACATTTATTTAAGAGATAGATCGAGTTTTTCTCCACAACTGAATGCAAACTGGCATTCAAATCTGCCTCCATTTTGTTAGCAACGCCCAACTTCCAACGATCCAATCAATTCCCGAAGGACGAAATCAAGCCTCGCCCTACATTTTTTTCTCATTTCAGAAGCCGTTTCACTCGGATATACGTCACAATAAGGAGAAAAAAACAATCTCAGCTTCCTTTTCACGCAGACTTTAAATTGTGTAATATTTGTGAATTTGATTATGCGGCTACTTATCCATTTCCTTGCGAGTGGCATCAAGTTTAATCTCTGGTGCCGTGCACTTGCCGCGAGAGCCCGCCCACACGCTGTTCTGATTGGCTGTGTTTTTTGATTGATTTGTGGCATCTCGTAGTTGCGTCTGGTTTGGACAGACAAGTTGCTTGTCGCTGGACTCTTATTGCGTTGCGTGTAGTTAGGACACAGGGTAAGCGTTTTGAACTGCGAGAGGCATTACACTTTCTTACACTGCTTGGATTAGCCAGGACATTTTTTAATATAACTCCGATTGTATTCATCTCAAAGAAGAATCTCAAATACAACTAGGATGGGAAAAAGGTTCTTTATAGTGGAAAAATATTCTTTAGATTATTAAAATGTTCATCACACTAAGAACCAAAAATGGTTCTCTTATGGCATCACTGCGAAAACACCAGAGTGTAGGAAGATAACCCTTCTCTCACCTCATAAAGTTAAGAGTAACACAAACCAATAATAAAAAATATAATTTATGTTTAAGGAATATTCACTTAAATGAAATTCTGTCATTTACTCTCCTTCATGGCAAATGAAGACCATGTTTATTTCTAAAACACATTAAAAACAACAGGGGTTGATGCACAGTGCAGTACAATTACATAAAACACACAAAAACTATAGAAGTGACAAAGTACACAATATGTCTTCTGAAGCTGAACAGTGAACAATGTGTAAAAAGGCAGAAATTGAAGTCATTATTTGCTGAAAGACTTCTCCTCTGCCAAAGTTTTCAAATCTCATTCAATTCAAGAATGATGCATTAAGATGTGTCACACTAAAGGAAGGTTAAAGGAAGTCAAGACACACCAGAACTAATGACGTTTGATACAATAAAGTTAAATCTGGTACAACGACTCGGCATAAATGAGATTTCAGAACTATAAAGGAATAATTAAACTATAAGGAAATTGTAATTTTATTTTAAACTATAAAGGATAATAATAATAATAATTTAAAAAAGATATTTTAGCAGTTCAACGCTTCCCATTATGAAAAAGAGCACTCTGGACATTCTCCAATATGTCATCTTTTGTGTTCCTTTGGAATGACATGAGGGTGAGTAAAAGAACTTCCAGAACTTTCTTCTCAAATGTTCATTTCTAGGTGAACTACATCTTTAGTGTTCAAAAGCTTTGTGATCAGTAAGATTTGTTAATGTTTTTGAAAGAGGTCTCTTATGCTTACCAAGTAATATTGTGAAATATTAAAACTTAAAATAACTTTTATTTTAATATTTTAAAATGTAATTTATTCCCGTGATGGCAAAGATGTCTTCAGTGTCACATGATCCTTCAGAAATCAATCTAATATGATGATCTGGTGCTCAAGAAACATTTCTTATATTCTTATATTATCAATGTTGATAATGAGTCAACCGTAATACTTTTTTTTTTTTTTTTTAAGGTTTCTTTGATGCTAAAATGAATTGAAAGTTCAAATGAACAGCTTTAATTTGAAATTGAAATCTTTTTTAACATTATAAATGTCTTTACTATCATTTTTTGCTCAATTGAATGCATCCTTGCTTTAAAACTGTATCCCATCCTTGCTTTAACACTGTATCCCATCAAATGCGTTTCATTTTCACAAAGGCTACATGAGCATCACCGCTGACTTTAGCTGCTGTCCTTGGTGCTGAACACTTCCATCACTTTCCTTTGAAAGAGCAATCAGTAACTTC
Source organism: Gobio gobio (assembly GCF_949357685.1). Lineage (NCBI taxonomy): Eukaryota > Metazoa > Chordata > Actinopteri > Cypriniformes > Gobionidae > Gobio > Gobio gobio. The sequence goes on along the minus strand of NC_137117.1, from coordinate 18,597,394 downwards.
TAATTCCAGACCATCTGATCAGACATCACATGTCTAAAGCTGTCATTACTGTCACGAGCCAACAATTTTCATGTCCTAGACATGTATGATTCCAGAATACATTTTTTTGTACTTGGCTAAAGGCACTGATGGACAAGAAAATGCCACTTTTTTATTCTAAATGACCATTTTTACTAATTTCTGTTACTCATTTTCACAGTTGATTTATCCTACTGATATAAATCGTACTGTACTTTTGCAAATCTGAGGGTTGTTATTTTTACTTTTCACACCATATTCATTCAGCCTGTCACTTGCTTTTGACTCAGCCTCCCTCTCTCTTTGCTCCTCTATCTCTGACAAAGAGCGAGTAGGCTTGCAATTTGCCGTGTCTTTTTAACATGCCTAATGCTCCGGGGGGGAAATGACACTTAATGTGCTTTCAGATGTCCGGGACGGCTTGTGCATACTTCGCTGTCTGAAAATGTGGGTGTGTGTTTGTCTGCGTGAATGTGTACATCTCACTGAGCCGCCAAATCCAGGAGCCGGGTTTGATTTTGGAGGAGGAGGTGGGTGTACTTGGGATGCTGCGTTGCCATGGCACCAGGAGACGGCCATTATAATGTGTGTTCATGTAAGTGTCTATACTTAGTGGGCAAGCTCTTCTCTCTCTTTCATTAAATGAAGTGCGCGTCCCCTGTACACATCGTTTTGTCTCCAGAGGGGTTTATTCTGCTTCTCGACAGCCCTAGTCCTCGAAAGACCTGAATGAAATGCTTAGAAAGCTGCATACACATACAAATCAAAGAAAACGCCTAAACACACAAGCACACACATACAGTATGATTAATATACTCGAAAAGTCAAGGTTTCTTGCACCACACGGTTGTATATAGTTTTACTTATGTACCATTTTCCACCTTCTGTCTGGCCCTTAGAATTAAACAGTTTTTTTTAGCTACTGTACCTTTAATATGCAAATAAGCTCTGCTATGATTGGCTAAACTCTTTGCATGGGAAAACTACAGTTAATTATGAATAAACGTAGCAGTAATATGTTAAAGGTTGTGTATGTGACAAGCTTTAAGATTTATGAATGACTTGTTTTCAGTGTGTGTGTAAGAGAGCGAGAGCGAGAGAGAGACATAGACAAAGGAGGGTAATGGTAGTGGTGGGTTAACCTTTGGGTTTTTCTCTACCGCCTGCTTTTAGCCCTGTGCACCAGACAGGCAATTACAGTGTCTTTTTTCCTCCTTACACACTCAACACACACACTCAGCCCTGACGCGAGGAGACAGGTGACAAGAGAAGATTTTCCCTGGTTTCTTTCCTACTTTCTTACCAGAGGCCCCAAAACATCCCGCGAGGTGTGTGGCGAGACACCTGATTGAGCAAACCTCTGAGGGAGGAGAAGAGGGGAGGTTTTACAGATGGATAAAAGCCCCTCTTTGCTTAAAGCTAAGAAAAAAGCTGCGGGAGTGTTGTGAACTTCTCCCTGGGAGGACTTAGATGAGACAAAATAAGAGGAGAGGAGACGAGACGAGAGAAAAGTTGAGAAAAAAGGGTTGAGATGAGTAAAGACGAGAAGTGAAGAGACGAGACAAAAAGAGAACTGAGATGAGAAGAGTAGAACAGAGTAGAGTAGAGTAGAGCAGTAGAGCAGAGACGAGATGAGACGAGAGAAAAGTTGAGAAAGAAGGGTCGAGATGAGTAAAGACGAAAAGTGAAGAGACCAGACAAAAAGAGAACAACTGAGTAGAGTAGAGCAGAGAGTAGAGCAGAGCAGAGTAGAGCAGAGCAGAGAGTAGAGCAGAGTAGAGTAGAGCAGAGTAGAGAGTAGAGTAGAGTAGAGCAGAGTAGAGAGTAGAGTAGAGCAGAGTAGAGAGTAGAGCAGAGCAGAGTAAAGCAGAGTAGAGAGTAGAGCAGAGTAGAGCAGAGCAGAACAGAGAGTAGAGTAGAGAGTAGAGCAGTGCAGAGTAGAGTAGAGTAGAGAGTAGAGCAGAGTAGAGCAGAGCAGAGCAGAACAGAGCAGAACAGAGAGTAGAGCAGAGTAGAGCAGAGCAGAGCAGAGCAGAACAGAACAGAGAGTAGAGCAGAGTAGAGTAGAGCAGAGTAGAGCAGAGTAGAGAGTAGAGCAGAGTAGAGTAGAGCAGAGTAGAGCAGAGTAGAGAGTAGAGCAGAGTAGAGTAGAGCAGAACAGAGCAGAACAGAGAGTAGAGCAGAGTAGAGCAGAGCAGAGAGTAGAGCAGAGCAGAGAGTAGAGCAGAGTAGAGTAGAGCAGAGTAGAGCAGAGTAGAGTAGAGCAGAGTAGAGCAGAGTAGAGAGTAGAGCAGAGTAGAGTAGAGCAGAGTAGAGCAGAGTAGAGAGTAGAGCAGAGTAGAGTAGAGCAGAACAGAGCAGAACAGAGAGTAGAGCAGAGTAGAGCAGAGCAGAGAGTAGAGCAGAGTAGAGTAGAGCAGAGTAGAGCAGAGCAGAGAGTAGAGCAGAGTAGAGCAGAGCAGAGTAGAGCAGAGTAGAGCAGAGCAGAGCAGAGTAGAGCAGAGTAGAGTAGAGCAGAGCAGAGCAGAGTAGAGTAGAGCAGAGTAGAGCAGAGCAGAGCAGAGCAGAGTAGAGCAGAGCAGAGTAGAGTAGAGCAGAGCAGAGCAGAGTAGAGCAGAGCAGAGTAGAGAGTAGAGTAGAGCAGAGCAGAGTAGAGTAGAGCAGAGTAGAGAGTAGAGCAGAGCAGAGTAGAGCAGAGTAGAGAGTAGAGCAGAGCAGAGTAGAGCAGAGCAGAGTAGAGCAGAGCAGAGCAGAGTAGAGAGTAGAGCAGAGCAGAGTAGAGCAGAGTAGAGAGTAGAGCAGAGCAGAGTAGAGCAGAGCAGAGCAGAGTAGAGTAGAGCAGAGCAGAGTAGAGTAGAGCAGAGCAGAGTAGAGCAGAGTAGAGAGTAGAGCAGAGCAGAGCAGAGCAGAGTAGAGCAGAGTAGAGAGTAGAGCAGAGCAGAGTAGAGCAGAGCAGAGTAGAGTAGAGCAGTGCAGAGTAGAGCAGAGCAGAGCAGAGTAGAGTAGAGCAGAGCAGAGTAGAGCAGTGCAGAGTAGAGCAGGGCAGAGCAGAGTAGAGCAGAGCAGAGTAGAGCAGAGCAGAGTAGAGTAGAGTAGAGCAGAGCAGAGCAGAGTAGAGCAGAGTAGAGTAGAGCAGAGTAGAGCAGAGCAGAGTAGAGCAGAGCAGAGCAGAGTAGAGCAGAGTAGAGCAGAGCAGAGTAGAGCAGAGCAGAGTAGAGAGAAGAGCAGAGTAGAGCAGAGCAGAGTAGAGTAGAGCAGAGTAGAGCAGAGCAGAGTAGAGTAGAGCAGAGTAGAGCAGAGTAGAGAGTAGAGCAGAGTAGAGCAGAGCAGAGTAGAGAGTAGAGCAGAGCAGAGTAGAGCAGAGCAGAGTAGAGCAGAGCAGAGTAGAGCAGAGTAGAGAGTAGAGCAGAGCAGAGCAGAGTAGAGCAGAGCAGAGTAGAGCAGAGTAGAGTAGAGTAGAGCAGAGTAGAGTAGAGTAGAGTAGAGTAGAGTAGAGAGTAGAGCAGAGCAGAGTAGAGCAGAGCAGAGTAGAGCAGAGCAGAGTAGAGCAGAGCAGAGTAGAGAGTAGAGCAGAGCAGAGTAGAGCAGAGCAGAGTAGAGCAGAGCAGAGTAGAGCAGAGCAGAGTAGAGAGTAGAGCAGAGCAGAGCAGAGCAGAGTAGAGTAGAGAGTAGAGCAGAGCAGAGTAGAGCAGAGCAGAGTAGAGCAGAGCAGAGTAGAGCAGAGCAGAGTAGAGAGTAGAGCAGAGCAGAGTAGAGCAGAGCAGAGTAGAGCAGAGCAGAGTAGAGCAGAGCAGAGTAGAGTAGAGCAGAGTAGAGTAGAGTAGAGCAGAGCAGAGTAGAGCAGAGTAGAGTAGAGTAGAGCAGAGCAGAGTAGAGCAGAGTAGAGTAGAGTAGAGCAGAGTAGAGCAGAGCAGAGTAGAGCAGAGTAGAGTAGAGCAGAGCAGAGTAGAGCAGAGTAGAGTAGAGCAGAGTAGAGCAGAGTAGAGTAGAGCAGAGCAGAGTAGAGTAGAGCAGAGTAGAGCAGAGTAGAGTAGAGTAGAGTAGAGTAGAGTAGAGTAGAGCAGAGTAGAGCAGAGTAGAGCAGAGCAGAGTAGAGTAGAGTAGAGCAGAGTAGAGCAGAGCAGAGTAGAGCAGAGTAGAGCAGAGCAGAGTAGAGTAGAGTAGAGCAGAGCAGAGTAGAGCAGAGTAGAGTAGAGCAGAGCAGAGCAGAGTAGAGTAGAGCAGAGTAGAGTAGAGCAGAGTAGAGCAGAGTAGAGTAGAGCAGAGCAGAGCAGAGTAGAGTAGAGTAGAGCAGAGTAGAGTAGAGCAGAGTAGAGCAGAGTAGAGCAGAGTAGAGCAGAGTAGAGTAGAGTAGAGTAGAGCAGAGTAGAGTAGAGTAGAGCAGAGTAGAGCAGAGTAGAGTAGAGTAGAGCAGAGTAGAGCAGAGTAGAGTAGAGCAGAGCAGAGTAGAGTAGAGTAGAGTAGAGCAGAGCAGAGTAGAGTAGAGTAGAGCAGAGTAGAGCAGAGTAGAGCAGAGTAGAGCAGAGTAGAGTAGAGCAGAGTAGAGCAGAGTAGAGTAGAGCAGAGCAGAGTAGAGTAGAGTAGAGCAGAGTAGAGCAGAGTAGAGTAGAGCAGAGCAGAGTAGAGTAGAGTAGAGTAGAGCAGAGTAGAGTAGAGCAGAGTAGAGCAGAGTAGAGTAGAGTAGAGCAGAGTAGAGTAGAGCAGAGCAGAGTAGAGTAGAGCAGAGCAGAGTAGAGTAGAGCAGAGTAGAGTAGAGTAGAGCAGAGCAGAGCAGAGTAGAGTAGAGTAGAGTAGAGCAGAGTAGAGTAGAGCAGAGTAGAGCAGAGTAGAGTAGAGTAGAGCAGAGTAGAGTAGAGCAGAGTAGAGTAGAGTAGAGTAGAGCAGAGCAGAGTAGAGTAGAGCAGAGCAGAGTAGAGTAGAGTAGAGCAGAGCAGAGTAGAGTAGAGCAGAGCAGAGTAGAGCAGAGTAGAGTAGAGTAGAGCAGAGTAGAGCAGAGTAGAGTAGAGCAGAGCAGAGTAGAGCAGAGTAGAGTAGAGCAGAGCAGAGTAGAGCAGAGTAGAGTAGAGCAGAGCAGAGTAGAGTAGAGCAGAGTAGAGCAGAGTAGAGCAGAGCAGAGCAGAGCAGAGTAGAGTAGAGTAGAGCAGAGTAGAGCAGAGCAGAGAGTAGAACAGAGAAGAAACGAGAGAAAAGTTGAGAAAAAAGGGTTGAGATGAGTAAAGATGAGAAGTGAAGAAACAAGACAAAAAGAGAACAACTGAGTAGAGTAGAGCAGAGTAGAACAGAGTAGAGACGAGAGAAAAGTTGAGAAAAAAGGGTTGAGATGATTAAAGACAAGAAGTGAAGAAACAAGACAATAAGAGAACAGATGAGATTAGATGAGTAGAGAACACAAGTCGAGACGATACAAGAGAAAGAGAAGAGAAGATGAAATGGGATGGGATGGCGAAAAAACAAGATGCGGAGAGAAGGAACGAGGCAAGACAAGTAGAGAGGCTAACAAGAAGAACACCAAGTAAAACAACCTCTCATCTTCATATTGTCCCAATACTTGTCCAACAGATGAAATAATTCACTCATAAACAGCCTGTGAGTGTGAATCTGCTTCCATCCCTCCAGATCAATATGTAATTAGGAATTCATTTAGCTGAGCATCAATCCCATATAACCCAAACATACACTAGAACCATCGAAGTTCAATTCTGAGGCCGAGGAGTAAACGGCTTGGCTCTGTAATGACCAGCGTATGATTGCCATAACCATAATGACGTTGCTTTAAATTAGCGTTAAACCAACTACACCAATCCTTCTGAACGTGTGCAGATGTCAATGGCATTTAATTGTTGTTAGCCAAAGGATTTTCATGGACTGTGTTGTACTCCACTATATCAGTGTAAAGGTGAGACGGCGGCAGGTCACTGCTTTATGAAATGATCATGATGATGGAAAGAGAAGAAACGACTCAAGATAAAAAAAGCTGTAATGTTCAGTCATGCCTGAGGTTGTTGCCACCTATACGGCGCTAAAAACTTTGATAATATTTTGAATGATACACTACAGTACTGTAGCCTGGATGCCAGCCGAACTTAGCCCCGCCCACAACATTTTTACTCGGGCAGTTCGGTCTGGACTTTCTCCGTAGAGAAGTAATTATGCCCGAACAGAAACTGTTCGGACCAATGAAATTGTCAGGGCGGGCTTTAGACGATGATGGACAGATGATAAACAGTAACGTAATCATCCACGTCACCAAAGAGCGCTTGGGTTCAATTTGTTCTAATCCTAAACAGAGAACTTGTTGTATATGCATTCACCTTTACTATTTCTCTCAGAAATGATGATCGTGTTGGTAAGTACTCTGTCTTTCCTTACATTCTTTTTTTACAACACGATGTGTTTACACTCAGCGTGCGTGCAGACAGGGTTGCCAAGTTTTTACAACAAAACCCGCCCAATTGCTAACGTTCCTCAAAACTAGCCAAAAACAAGCCCAATAGCTTTCCAGGGGGGGTTCTCCGGGGGAAAAAAAGGCATTTGGGGGGTAAAATATGTGTTATTTTGGCAGGGATGGCAGCTAAAAATCGCATTCCTGGGTCTGTATATCACATAATTGGGGTCGCTTCAACCCGCGGACTTGGCAACACAGTGCAGTTGAGTTCTGTTGACATTTGACAACTAACGTTATGCGTCGCTCCGTTGCTCTGATTGGTTGTAGGTCTATCCAATTGAGGCCTTTCCTGGTTCGGTTGAAACACGCCCCATAATCACAGCCCAACGGAGCAGTATCAGACTCATATTCTGACTAGAATTGAGTATGACGACGTCAGGCTAACAGTACTGCATACTACAGTCTGTAGTATGTGAAAAAAAAAGGCAATAAATGCTGTATTATAAACATGCACTAGTATGCAACATGACCTCACCATGTTTGTTCAATGACTTAATGCACACATTTAGGCCCCATTTTTGTATCGTATCGGCATTTCGTACATACGGATCAGGTGTTTTGGGAGCCTGAAACCGCAGTGGATAAATCTGAAAACGACACCCTTGCGTTTTCGTGTGTATTTTGTGAAACTATGATCTCGACCACCCCTCGTCTCGACCATAGTCAGACATCGCATGATCCAAATCTCTGTGGCAGAATTACAGCGCCACATACTGGTCTGGCATGTATACTACATCGTTTTGAGTCGGTTTCAATGGTTTCGTGTGTATGCAGACTTTTCTTGGGAAGAGAAAAAAAAAAGATTGGATAGGGACATCGTGTGGATGTGGCCTTAATTGCATTGTATCTCAATATAATCATTTAATAAATGATTAAGGGATGCATTAAATGATTAAATTAAATGATACATTATTTTATTATTAACATATTAATTACATTATAAATTAATGTATGCATTAATAAATTAATTTCCTAAATTAAATTTAGAAATTATTATAAAATAAGTTATAAGTTAATGCATTAATTGCAATGTTAAATTTAATTAAAGCTACACTGTGTAACTTTTTTAGTTTATTCTTAGCTAAAAACACTTAGTTCTTTCAAAAATATATGTGCTCATTAATGTATATTTACTTCTTTCAAGTAATAAAGTATTCTCGTAAGTTTATAATATGCCATTGAAAATACATACGGGTAATGGGTTCGAATGCGGGTCGCCATGTTGCCAGGTCGAACTGGAAGCCATATTAATCTTGGACTAAATCGGCCACCGTAAGAGTTAAAACGAAATCGGAATTGAGAGGAAGAGAAACTAATATTCACTGGATGGTCATTTACCCTTTAACCGCTAGATGGGGGAAAATATCACACAGTGTAGCTTTAAACATATTTTCATAATAATAAAAGAGTGATATTTTTTTTTCATTTGATTAATTTCCATGACTTTTCCAGACATTTTTTTAGGCTCATTCATCATATGGAATGTCAAGTCACATGCATAGCATCGTAAGACACAATATCTCACACATTGTGCGTTCAATGCATACAGTACAAATGGCAGAAATAGCATGAGTAGTATGCCAGTCCAGAATATCAAGGATGGCCGTGCGGGTACATCAGAGAGTGAGAGAGCGAATGTTTCCCCACAGCACGGATCAAACGCTGATCCCTGCTGTGAAGATCGTCTCTCTCCTGGAACGCCAGCCACATCCATGCAAACAAGACCCAAGCCGAGAGCTCACATACACACACACACTGCACTCGTGTACTGCATGATGTTAAATACGCTTACATTCTACCCTTAAACATTGATCAGTGCTAAGATTCCCAATCTCCCTCTTTCTCCGTATAATGAGCTAAATCCTAAAAGCGATTATGGATCCGTAGGAATGATCTCCGCTAAGCAACTGTTGGATCACTGATATTAAAACAGCCTTTGACCTCAAAGGAGTTCAGCCAATCAGATCATCTCCAGGATTAGTGTTCTCCACGGGCCAAGAAGATTAGTCCGCCTAAATCTGACAGCAAACTTTATGCTCTCACTCCTCCTTATTTCGGTCTCCTCCCAGTTTCAGGGTCCTAACTGGGCATTGAGAGACGTCTCTGGGTCTAATGCCAGATAGACCGATATCAGACAGATGCTGTGTGCCTTCATAATCTAAACACCGGCAGAATTAGTGATGCCTCTTATGTTCAAACACTATCTTGCTTTCAGTCTCTCTCAGTCATTTTTCTCTTTTCAATCACGATGTGCACAGCAGCTGGTGGTAATTAGAGGGACTTTGGCAAATTGCACTATTCTGAACTGAGGTATGAATACAGACCATCTCTTCCACTAAAAGCAGAATAATGCTACTCTACAAAAAAAATAAAAATACAGTAAATAACGAGACTTGTTTCTTGAAACAAGATGAATGTACACAAGCAGCACAATAAATAAACAAACAAACAACCATTCGAAAGCTTGGAGCCTGTGCAATTTTAATTGAAGGAATGAATATTTATTCAGCAAAGGAAAACTAAGGGATGCATGATATATCGGCCACCATATCGGTATCAGCCGATATATGTTCATTTCTAATGTTATTGTTATCGGCCCAATAAGAAAATTTGGCCGATATGTCAAAGCTGATAAATAATGTATTATTTCCTTCAGCTGAGACACTTCAATTGCGCACTTTTCACCATGATGGTTTTGAATTGCTTGAAATACGTATGAGTGGAATCTGTCATATAGGCTACATAAAACTATAATGAGAACATCATAATTGTGTGTTTGGAACATGGCTTTTAATGGTGAGACTTTGAGGCTCTCAAAAATTATTTAAAAAAATGGATTTAGATTTATCGGCCTTCAAGTATAAAGAATTATCGATTATCGGTATTGGCCAAAAATTTCATATCGGTGCATCCCTAATCAAACTGATCAACTGATCAAAGGTGACAGTAACGACATTGATAATGTCATAGAATATGTATTTTAATGTATTGAGCTTTCTATTCATCAAAGAATCCTGAAAATGATTCCACAAAAACATTAAGCAGCACAACTTTTTTCAACATTGATAATAACAAGAAATTAAACAGCTAATCAGCATATTAGAATGATTTCTGAAGGATCATGTGACACTGAAGACTGGAGTAATGATGCTGAAAATTCAGCTTTGACCGCACAGGAATAGATGACATTTTATATAAGTTATGCTCAAATATATTAAAATAGTGAACCGTTATTTTATGTTACAATACAATTTAATCTGCTCATGTGCTTTAATGATCCCAGAAACCAATGCCTTGATCTGAAGAAATGTAAATGTATCATCAGGATCTAATCTCCAAAGACCCATATAGCACCTTCGAGAATCCCACACAAAAGAAAAAAATTGATTTAAAAAGGTGTCTAATGATGAAACTTTGCTGCAAAGAACCCTTTGCAAACCTTTATTATAAAGTATGTGCAAAGGAGGAGAGGCTAAAAGACTAATGAAAGTATGGTAGTAAGTGTCAGCAAAATCTCTCTCTCTCGCTCTCTCTCTCTCTCTGTCTGCCGATCAGATGTGGAAGGACGGACTCCATAGGGGCAGTGAGGAGTGAGAAATGAGCAAATATGTGTGTGGAGCTGGAATTAGAGCGAGCAGGAGAGAGAGATGTTAATTTCATTAAGAGAACACTGACTGTGAAAAAGCACTCGCTGTAGGGAAGGAGGAATACTAGCGAGACTGGAGAGAGAAAACGAGAGGATCTGAAATACACCATGTACTGAATGATTACCATATTGATACAGCATATTTATGTTTCTCCCCAAAACATGAAACAAATAATAGCAATAAAAATGTCATATTTTACATTTACATTATGAAACTAATATTTATATGTATTAGGCTATATTTATTGTTTTAAATTATAAATAAATATTAAAAAGGAAATTTCAATATTTTAATAATATTTATTTTAAAATATGTAATACAATAATATGCTACAAAAATACAATTAATATTTTAAATAATATATTAAATACAGCTTAAAAAAATTTAATTTCATATTTTAAAGGGGTCATGACATGAAAAATCTAATTTGCCTTGATGTTTTGATAAGATGTTTTCGTACCATTAAAGGGATAGTTCACCCAAAAATGAAAATTAGCCCATGATTTACTCACCCTCAAGTCATCCGAGGTGTATATGACATTCTTCTGTCAGACGAATAAAATCTGAGTTATATTAAAAATGTTCTGGCTAATCCAAGCATTATAATAGCAGTAATAGTTTCTCTGTTTTTGAAGTCCATAAAAAATGCACCTGTCCGTCAAATAACGTGCTCCACGCGGCTCCGGGGTGTTAATAAAGGCCTTCTGAAGCGAATCGATGCGTTTGTGTAAGAAAAATATCCATATTTAAAAATGTATTTCATTTTTTTCTATGACTCTGCATCAGCCGTTCCCGCGCCATCTCTTCCGGCGAATAAGGTCAAAATACATGCAAAATACCAGTGCGATCATAGATATATACATAGATCCCTCATTAGTGCCTGCGCGGATCGGTCGAATGAGGCATCTACATATATATATATATATATATATATATTTGATCGCGCCAGTATTTTGACCCTATTCGCCAGAAGTTATGGCGCTGGGAATACTAGATGACATTCGTCTGATAAGAGGTAAAAAAAATAAATACTGTTCGGTTTCTCGCAGAAACCGATCGGTTCGTGTCTTAAGACATCAATGTGTCGCCACGAGCCGCATGGTTTAATAAGGATTCGTATGTCTATGTGTTTTTACTCTCATTACTCTCTCATACTCTGAAATATCCCCATTGACATGCATTATACGGCTATCACACTGCAACGGTTGGAGTTAAAAATCTTCATTTGTGTTCTACTGAAGAAACAAAGACATCTACATCTTGGATGTCCTGGGGTTAAGCAGATAAACATAAACATTTCGTTTTTGGGTGAACTATCCAGAGCTTTAATGCTCCAAAAATGGCTCGTTTGGATATTGTGGGATTTCTGGCGTGACACGGGCGAATATATTTGGATATGCCTGCCTCCAGAGCAAGACATCGACAACTAGATTTACATCATCGCACCATAGGCCCTGCCCACCAGATGCGAGGCAAAGGCAAATTGAACCCATTATAATCACTGGCACTGTCTACACTGGATACAGTATACAGATGCACGTTCAGTTTCTGACATACTCCACGCGCTTCAGTCTGTAGACAACAGGACAAATGGAAGAGTGAAAGAACAGGGCTGGACGATATGACCTAAAATCAAAATCTCGATTAATTGAAAATTTTACCTCGATTATTATCAATGAACGAATATTTTGTTGTTTTTTTTGTCCTCATAGTTTACTATACATATGCTCAACTCGAACTCAGGTCGCCTCGTGCAGAGCTATGGCAAATGTCATATTACTCTGACATAACAGCTCACTTTCAGCAGTTATTGTGTCTATGGGTTGTAAAATTTCTTACCGCTTGTTCTAAATCAGATACAGATTATCACAGTATCATTACATTTATTTGAATGCATTAATGAGAGTCTCACTATTAATTGTGAGGCTATGGGTTGTAGTAACTTTAAAAGTAGAAAAATCTATGCTATAACTGTTGAGTTTCTAAGCTACTTTAGTGATAAATCAAAGGGCAGCGGTGACAGAGTTTCTGCGCTTTTCTTTTCTTTCACGTGATGCGTGGGCAACCGTCTGTATGAGTGTTCATGTGCCACAATGCATCAGCGCAGTAGTTCAATATAATGATACACATCTGGTGGTCTAAAATCGCTTGGATGTTTAAACTGGCAAGCCTTTAAACACATACAATTGCTAAACTTTCGTGAGGATGCAAGCAAAAGTGATCTCGCTTTGGGCCTGTATGTGAATTGCCTCTGTGTTTTAGTTTGCCTCCATCCATGTTGCTTCCATGGCGCTGGGCGGGAGGTCACGTGACTCCATACACGGTAGTATGTTTCTAAGGGGAAAGTATTAACCATAGACTGTCAATAAATATGGACGTAGTGTCCGTAAATTCACCCGTCATCTTGGCAGCGCATCACTGCCCCACGCCCTTAATTATGCAGAACTTTAAGGTTTAATATAATTTAAAAGGATGAGTTGAAGTGAAAAAATTCACCCCCTCACAGTTGTCATGAAGGGAAAAATTAGCTGTATAGACCAAAACACTACAAATTTGGCTCCCTTTTGGAGCCTGTCTCTAGTGGCCAGTCGACAGTTTAAGTCACTTAGTCACGGGAGGTTGCCGCTTGGTATTAACAGGATTAAAAAAACGAAATAACCGAAAATTACGGCAGTTAGAGGTTCTGAATTTCAGTTTTTATTAATCTTTGTTCGCTATGGTGCGTCCCGTTTAAACAGCTCATTGGCTCATTTCTCTAGAGACTTCAGAAGGATACTAGCATCAGGAACAAGTTGATGGTTTATTTTTGAAGGTGTCATGGACTTGTATGTTTGTTTAGACAATTTGACAATAGATTGTTTTGTAAGCGAGGTGCAATGTAATGGAGGGTTCGCAAAGAAACCTTTGTTGACAGATGAATCAGTATAGGATCTGATAGCAGCTACATCGCAAACTGTAAGTACATTTTTTCATAATGCTTTGTCATTAAATTACAGTGTTATATTAATAACGTTTTCAACGTGCAATAGGAGTGGGCGTTGATACTGTTTCCTATGCAATGTCATAAGCCAATCATATCAGTGGCCGTTTACTGACAAGCCTTAAAGAAGCCGTGCCTTAAAAACTGATTATGTCAGACAAAGGGGTCAGAATGAGGGAGGAGCTAATAGTTTTTTCACATATATATTTGTTGTTTTTTTGTGCACAAAATAAGTGAACCTCAAGAAACGTATGGAAAAAAATCCAGGTCATGACCCCTTTAAAAATAGTTAATTTCAAATAATACCAAGGTACAGTAGTAGCATGACGCTTTCAGTAGTTTTTGTGAGTGAATTAATGAATACATAAGCTTGTCTGCACAACACAGCACGGTATGTTTGAGATTGGAATGGTGTCTGTATGACATGAGCTTTAATACAGCAGAAAGCCCCAGAGGGCTGATGGAGGAATGTAATCCTGCCGCGCTGACGACACACTGCGACGGAAAAAAAACCAGCCCCATGCTGAACGGAGACACACAAATACTGCTCGCTTCGCCAATTATTTGTCCCTGTCCTGTCGGGAGTCATGTAAATTACTTTAAGTGCACTTTTCCAAGGGAGGTACGCCCGCCATTACAGTAATGATGCCAGCGGAGGGTTTACACACCCCCACAGGAGAGAAGCCAACAGCACAAAACCACTAAAAGATGACGAACTCTGTGCTGTCAGCTGTATATTGTTTTAGCAACATTCAATTCGATATTTTAAAGCACAAAAGCATCTGAGGATTCAGCAGTGCAAGATCTACACATCTGGATGCAGTTGCACTAGTCCGCCACCAGAGGGCAAACAACCTCTGTGCCATCTGAGAATGATCCCTGTGATCATACGTAAACTTTTCACAATATATTTCAAACGTTATGGAGACTGTAGTCTTTAAAAACACAAAAAGCATCGATTTCCCACTAACAGTGTGTGTAAATATAAAGAGGGAACTTACATGTTATGCAGCACACACCAGCCACAGTGAGGATCTCCTGAGCTCAGACACTCTCCACATGTCCCGTACTGCTCACACGACTCGATCGGCACCCGTGTGACCTGCAGAACAAAGAAAACAAGGTCTTGAAAGAAAGAACAGACGGAGCATATTCATTCAATACAAGCTCAATCAGTCCGTTCGATGGATATATGATAGTGAAGTAACGTTTGAAGTCATTGATTCTCAACCGAGACTATGATGGACATGGAAGAGGAGAGAAAAGTGAGGCAAGAAAGAGAAGAATCCAGACTAATGTGAACAGCAGGAAACCATCACCACATTTACTCCCAGAGGGACAATTTTTGTTTGTCTAAAGTTATGCCATTATGCATCAACATCATCCCAGATGTTTCTTCTTCATCTTGAGGAGCAATAAAAATAGGCAAGTTAAATGATGTTGCCCAGATAATATGGCTCAGAATGAGAAATATTCCAACCTTTTATTACAGACTTTGGTATCATGGCAAATGTGACCAGAAAAAGGTATATTTCTTCCAAGAAGCAGAAGACATCAAATTGAGATATTAGTTCATTACTGCCTTTGAGAAATAACTTAGGGCTTCTATTTTATCTCACGCATTTGTGATGTTTATGAAAACCAAATGGCCAGTTTTCATGTTGGTGACATTTGCGCATGTGCACAAGAACGTCTGGTTGTTAATGTATCCATGTGTTTCCTTTGAAATGCAAGTCAAAGAAACACGGTTGCGTTCGTTGGTAAAAACCTGTACCTCGGTGTGTGTGTGTTTATGCTAACAGAAACGGACAGAACAGAGGAAACAGGACACAAACAGCTGTGCTACTGCCACTAAGAGGAATAACATTGACACAGTGTTCTTTTGTGTGGCCCAGTGCACCTGTTTAACTAGGGTATGAATATGAACATGAACATGAACACACACACACACACACACACACACACACACACACACACACACACACACACACACACACACACACACACACACACACACACACACAAACTGCTCAAACATGCAACGAAATATGTTCTTTGTACAAAAGACAGTATCTAACCGTAGATATATACACTTCAGTGGTTCTTCAGCGGTTCTTCAGAGGTTCTTCGACTAAGGTGCTATATAGCACCTCTGAAGAACCACTGAAGCACCAAAATTGGTGCTATATAGCACTAAAAAAGGTTCCCCTATGATTACGAGCCAAGAACCATTTTTGGTGCCATATAGAACCTTTTTTTTTTAGAGTGTATATACATTTGATAATGTCCAGTGAACACTGTATAAACTGCTTGTAATTGCTTGTAATTCACAACACAAATGTATTTACAGTAGCTATCTAAATGAGGATATTTATAGACTTCTTTTTTAAATAGTGTAATTATAAATACAATAGACTTAAGGCCCGTTCACACAAAGGACGATAACTATAAAGATAACTATATTAGTGTCCACACCAGCAGACAATATTGCTCTGTATATTCTAAGCGTGTGTTTGTCCGCTTTAAATGGTCGAGCTTGTTACAGCATGATGGATTCTGATTGGCTGTCAATGTTTTTATCGTTCATCAGCTGGATAAAATCGTTCTGAAAATGATTCCAACGTCATTGTTTCTCTATATATCGCTATCGTTAAATCTGTGGTGTGAACTCTGCTATTCTTTAATATTGAGAACGATTTTTAGAACTACATCTTTATCGTTCTCTTTATAGTTATCGTCCTTGGTGTGAACGGGCCTTAACTCATACCCATACCCTAATGCTAACAATGAAATATTAAAATATAAAAACATTCTTTAAACCATTAAAAAATAAATATTTAGTTCCATTATAAACTGTTTTCACAAATGAAGACTTCCCCAGATACTTCCCCCAAAATAGAGGTTATGTTACATTTAGTTCATTTCTGGTGAGACACACACACTGTACTGTATACACTCAAATAAAAGTGATTGCATCAAGTATGCTTCCAGAGTAAAACTCAATTCACAGACCATTAAAAAACAAACGCGTCACTCCTCAAAACCCAACAAGCAGCATCCCTGGCAAACATGTGCTCTCATACACACACACACACCTAGACAATCAAACACACCCGTAACACCTCAGAGATGAGTGCTAACCAGATACACACTCACACATGCCCACTACAACAGACCCAAGCCTTATTTTGCCCGCTGACCCACAATGCCCCTCTCCACACCACTCACACAGCCTTCTGCTGCCCACTTGGCATGCTGGGGTAGCGTCGCTGTGATGACCGGGCCACAGCTCTGTGATTTGTGCCTGTGCTTGTAATATCTCTTTTATCTATTGATGTATTTTCAGGGATTTGCTTTCATTGCCAGCGCCGGAGTCTGTGATGTCCTCCCTTGTTGCTGAGGGGATTTTTTAGGGTGCACCTGCATCCTATTAACACACACAAGCAGAACAGTAGAGTGTGAAGTCATTGAGGATTTTGGGACGAATAGCATTTTTTTCTTTGCATTTTGCTTAGCAGCATATCTGACTGAAGTGAACGGATGGTTTTATGTGGTCAGGTGTGGTGCAGATGAATAACCAAATCAAAGCCTCAATTTCATACATGAATTCTAAACCAAATTTCGACAAATGTAATAAAACAACGAATAAGACGGTGCCAGTTACTGCTCAGAATTTGAGCACAGCATCAAGCTTTTCGACGGTTATAGTTCTTTTTTTTTCTGATATTCATGACAAGGTCAAAGGGTAGGATGAAGTGAGAGACAGTTTTAAGATGGATGAGTGGGCACACAGTGTGTGTTTAGTGAGAGGGGTGGAGAAACACGCAGGGTTCCCGCTGTGTGTGTGTGTGTGCGCGCTGTATGGCCGTGTTAAATGTCATTAATGTGTGAGCGGCAGGGTCTGAAGGGGGTGGCCATCCACCTGTCCCTGCGACACACAGCCCCCAAACAAAGACACACATTCAACCTCCCGCTACCAGCGTTGTTTCCACTGACACATGGCTGTGATCGCACACACATGCACAGTTGTGTTTATACGGTGTGACTTTGTGGCAAAAACCGAGAGGTGTCCCACAAGGATCCGTCCTGTTCCCTTTTTCATTTTCACCCAGCTCCCCCTCCCTCGTTTCTCTTTATTTTTCACTCACTCGTTGCCCCAGGACAAACAGGTGGTCAAAAGTAATGAGTCCAGCACATCAGCGCTGCCGCCCAGCCTGACGACAAACAAGCCCACCAGGGGCTCCGCTCACAAAGCAACAACGGCCATACGACGCTGGTTCAACATGGGCAATAAGTCTCAATGTTACACAACACTGACTTAGAGCCAGACCAACAATCCAACAACATCGCAGATACCAGATGATGCTGTCTTGATGCCAATGGTCACCAAATGCCTTTTCTGGAGTAACACTGAGAGAGAAAAACTTTGTATTTTTGTATTTTATGAAGAAAATGCAAGTAGCACAAACCCTCCACAATGCTAGTGTGTTTTGAATAGCTGCCAGGGCATTACTATGCAGTTGCTAAGGTGCTCTGAGTGGTTGCTAGGGCATTTGGGGTATTTTTTAAGTATTTAAAAGAGCCCACCGCCAAGTCTCTATGATATTCTGGCCCCTAGATATGGCTCTGGTTCCTCCTTTAATGTAAGTCTGTGGTATTTTTTTCACCAGTTTTTTCAGTAGTCTGATTGCTTTGAAAACTTACATACAGTTTATATATAAACAGTTGATGGTAGCCATTGACTCCATAGTATTTTTTTGGTTACCAGCATTATTTAACATATCTTCGGTTAAACTTTAAGTTGTCATTGTTACAGTGTAATTATATATTTAAGTAATGAGTAATATTGGTTAACAACATGTACTTACTACTGGTAGGGTTAGGATTAGGGTTTGGTCGAGAGTTAGTTGAATGTAATTATGCATAATTAAATGTTATTACTATGGTAAGTACATGTAAAATATGTAACAAGGACACTGTAAAATAAAGTGTTACCATATCTTCTTTGGTTTTCAACAGGAGGAAACTCATACAGGTTTGGAACTACTTGAGGACGAGTAAATGATGACAGAATTTCATTTTTGGGTGAACCATCCCTTTAACTTAGCAAATCTTTTAAACCCATATCCTAGAAATGGCATATCCAAACTAAAATAGATACAATTCATGAAGCCTTTGGACTACGAGCGCAACTGTGGTCTCA
This sequence comes from Gobio gobio, assembly GCF_949357685.1. Taxonomy (NCBI): domain Eukaryota; kingdom Metazoa; phylum Chordata; class Actinopteri; order Cypriniformes; family Gobionidae; genus Gobio; species Gobio gobio. Next base: position 18,579,101 of record NC_137117.1, on the reverse strand, counting down.
TTTGAATGCAGACACTTGGCAGTTTGTTTTCATCAAGTCAGAATTAATTACAGTCATAAAGAAAAATGATTATAAAGGCTTTTTACATTTTTTTGGGGGGAAACTGCTCAATTTAACATATTTTTGTCTGTAGCACAAGTTTGAAAGGGACAAGAATGACAAAACATTTCATCAAAACATTATTAGATGACACTAAATGTAATTTTATAGACCATATTTCAAAATATCTTCTTTTGTGTTCCACAGGAAAAAGAAACTATCCCTGCAACCCTAGTATGAACAATAACACTAGTGATGCTAACTACATAAGGAAGATCTGCAGCAGTGTCAAATGCTGATGGAGTGGATCAGAGAGGGGACAGCTGCACTGCAGGGTGACACAGCTGCCGCAGGTGCGCGTCTAGGTCTGCACACTTGGCAGGACGATGTCAAAGGAGAAGATCGAGACAGCGAGACTTTCAGACAGAAAGAGTGAGATGGATAAAGGTGTTATGGGGGTTACGGGCAGGCAACTGGAGCAGCTGTTGACCAGCACATGCTTTAGTCAGTCAACACAGTGGGAAGCACAATGAAGCCTGTTCTCCCACTGAGAGGAGCTTGCAATTGTGTGTGTGAGCTTGAACGTTCTCTCATTAAAACTTGAGTTTAACCACAGAACACAGAAATGTGGTTTTCATTTGGACAGATTTTCATTTTGATACATTTGCAATAGAACCAAATATAAAGCAGTACCCAAGATCATACGTTACAGTGAATTTACCACAGTAAAGGGATGTTGTTAGGCATGATGCAAGCAGTGGCAACGGTAATATGATAAAAGGCAGCAATGTTCAATAAATTATTAAATTTATTCATATTTATAACAATTTTTCTGTCTTGTTAAATAGTCTTTTAGCAAATTAGCTTTTTGCAGCTATCAAGCAACATAAAGATCCTTATATTAAAGGTACTTATAAACTTTTTGGATGGCTAAAAGGTATACAAGTTGACCTCTAGCATGTGGTGTCTTAATGCTGCAGTTTCTGGGTATTTACTCAGAATTACAACTTGGCCTGTGGGCAAAATGCCTCAATGTAAATCTTTGCAAACGTTCAACAAATATAATAAAACAAAATTGTTTTGACAAATAAAACTGTTTCTACATAGAAAAAGTCACTAATGCTGCCATATATTATCTTTATATGAAAAAAGAACAATTTTAATTGCAAAAGATTATTATTATTATTGAAATATGAGTGTATACCGCATTCAAATGTTTATATGTGCAAGTATATTGGCTATTTGTGACCCTGGACCACAAAACCAGCTGAATAAATAAGCTTTCCAGTGATGTATGGTTTGTTAGGATAGAACAATATTTGGCCGAGATACAACTATTGGAAAATCTGGAATCTGAGGGTGCAAAAAAATCTAAATATTGATAGATATATATATATATATATATATATATATATATATATATATATATATATATATATATATATATATATATATATATATATATATATATATATATATATATATATATATATATATATATATATATATATATATATATATATATATATATATATATATATATATATATTAGGGGTGTAACGATTCGTTTTAACAACGATTCGATTCGTATCACGATTTGAGGTTGTCGATACGATTCAAGGACGATTTTGGTTCATTTAGAACGATACGATCCGAAACGATTCAGTGACCTGAAATCGATTCAGTAACTTTTTAGCCAAAAATTGTGTGACTGAAATAAATATCTGGATACTGGTCAGTGCAGGTGAAGTTTCCTAGATTCCTGTTGTTTCTTGTAAGGGAATCAGGTATCAATTAATTATGGATATAAACAAACAAGTAAACAACAATTAATGGCAAATGCATTCAAATTTTATTTGAATAAAGTGCAACCAACAGTTTAGGTTGAATTAACAGGAAGTTAACCTTTTCTGCTCTCATTTTCAATATTCAATACATATTCAATAAAAGCACAGTAAGTGCAACAACCAACATTTCAACAGTAGGTTAACCTGCTACTTCTGCTTTTGTTATCCAACATAATAATATTACAATATTAATATCAAAAATAAAGTGCAACTAACTTCTCTTCAGGTTTAATTAATAGTAGGTGTACCTGTTACTTTTGCTGTTGTTTTTCAACATTAAAATAATATAAATACAATATTAATATCAAAAATAAAGTGCAACCAACATTTCTTCAGTTTGAATAAACTGGCTGAACCTGCTACTACTCTCAGTTTAATAAACAAACAATATTTAACAAAAGATAAAATGTAACCAACTACTCTTCAATGACTCTACATATTTCTTTTTCAAAAATATCACCATGATCTGACCGCAGAACACTTCTCTGTGCGTTCACTATGTCGCCAGCAGAACTAAAAACTCGCTCTGCTGGCACACTGGTCCCAGGAATGCACAGGTAACATTTAGCAAGGGTTGAAAGTACAGGTAACACGTTACTAACTTAGCTCTTTCTCCTGGTGGCTTGATCATTTCTCGCTGGTTGGCTTCTCCTCTGTCATACGCCATGCTATGTTTGTTTTCTTAGCGCTGCTGCTGGTGCGTGCGTTGCGATGATGTCACAGATAGGCAGACTGAATCGAGTAACGTTTAACGCCTTTATCATTAAAAGTGCTAAGAAAAAACATCCATTTAAAGTCTGACGTGCTTAAATCCAATGCGTTATTTCCTATGATCGATACAATCGATTGATTACCTTTTAAAACGATGTTAGATCGATATATGTCGTCCGGAAGGCCAACTTGCCGAGCACAGATCGATGTAGTTAGATCGTAGGAAAATAAATCGATACATCGATGTAGTAGATGAATCGTTACACCCCTAATATATATATATATATATATATATATATATATATATATATATATATATATATATATATATATATATATATATACATACACACATATATACATATATATATATATATATATATATATATATATATATATATATATATATATATATATATATATATATATATATATATATATATATATATATATATATATATATATATATATATATATATATATATATATATATATATACATATATATATATATTAGTGCTGTCAGTTAAACGCGTTATTAACGACGTTAACGCAAACCTATTTTAACGGCGTCAATTTTTTTATCGCGAGATTAACGTTCTTTTTGGTCTAACAAACTTTGTAGTTTTTTCACATGCTGTTGCAGCAACTAGTAACGTTAGAAAAACTACAACACCACTCCGGATGTAGCTAGACCGGAAACAAAACATCAGGCACGCTGCGGCTGCCCACACTTGTTCGCCATTAAAAGAGTAGACGTGGATGGCAAGCGTGAGACGCCGAAATGAGAAACGTATTATGCCATGGTTTAACTCAGGGGTCTTCAACTAAAAGTGCTTGTCTTGAGCGCTGCTTTCTGCTCTGATGGTGCATTCACACCAGACGCGAATGAAGCGTTTTGCGGCGTGCATGTCGCGTCATTCGCTTCCGGTGTGAACGCACCTGCATGCTTGACCGCGCGTCTGGGTCTGAACGTAACAGTGAGCATTGCAACGTTAACTGTTTCATTAGCCTACGTCAAAAGGCTTCGCGGTCCGGATTTGGACCGGAGTCCGCTAGTTGGCGACCCCTGGTTTAACTGCACTATAGGCGGAGTCCTAGTTTACCTTGCATGTGCACTTTGTAGTTTTATTTTGTATCACCCTGTTTTGATCCCTTAGAAAGGGCTGTTGAAGGGGCTGTTTGTGCAACAAAGTATTTTTTTTCACCCTTTTATTGATGGACAGTGTTACATTGTGTGAGCGATTATTTGCTCCAAGTGTGAATGACTGCTTCAAGTGAGAATGTTGGTGTGAAATCGAACACTACAGTATGCCAATGTTGTTTTCAATAAAACAAACATTTGAACAAAGCAAGCCGATCCACTTTTCTATGTTGATAAGAGCATTAAAATAAGAAAAAATAATGGGACAAAAAGAAATCAAGGGACATTTAGAAAAAAAAAAAGTGCGATTAATTGTGATTAAACTATGGCATTAATGCGATTAATCGCGGTTAAATATTTTAATCGTTTGACAGCACTAATATATATATATATATATACACATATATATATATATATATATATATATATATATATATATATATATATATATATACATATATACATACATATACATACATATACATATATACATATATATATATATATATATATATATATATATATATATATATATATATATATATATATATATATATATATATATATATATATATATATATATATATATATATATATATTTATTTATTTACGATAGGAAATAACCAGAAAAACCAGTAAGCAACTACACTGATTGGTAAGTTGTTTGTTAGTTAGTTGGTTATTTTTATTCATATAGTTTGAATATATTGGCTCAAAAAAGTCATTTGTTTGGGAATCATACTACAGTAGTCATGCTGGCAATTTTTGATATTTGAAGATTAAACATTTTCCTAAAAATTCCTCCAGAAAACATTTGAATGCACCACAAAACGCAATTAATCTCCACTTGCACTTGTGAACTTAAAGTATTAATAACAGCCAATTGGCTTAAAAGACAACTGTAGTTAGATTAGTGAGGAATTCTGGGTTCAGCCCAAACTCATGGTAGGACAGGGTGCGCGCCAACTCCTAATTTCCTCTTGAGCTCAGTAATTCTTCCACAGCTTAAAATGCTTCCAGGATGCTATCTGCTAATCTCTATCTGGCTTGAATTCGATATTTTCCACTCACTCTGAAGCTGGCCAAAAATCGCCTGGAGACGAGACATTTAGAAGAAAAGGAGACGGAGTTGGCATCGAACTCTTGTCTTATTCACAAACAACACTCTTCAAGTCAAGCTTGTAACCTCCAAAGAACCTCAGCTGCTGTAATCCAGACCCCAGACGTTATAATTACAACCCAACGGCTGATCTTAGACCTGTGTTTGGGATCTACAGTATGAGCTACACAGAGACTACAGTATGCTGGGAGAGCTGGGTGGCGAGAATAAATGCTAACATTAGCTGTTACATGCACGTGCCTGAGGAATGGAGGGAGTAGAAACATGGAGAGAAGGATGTAGAGAGGGGTTAGAATGAGAGGGTAAACTGAGGGTAAAGGAAATCCTGTTCTTGTGTATCCAGACTTGATTATCAGCATACAGTGCAGTCTGATCAACATTACAGTTTGTTCTGGCCAAGAACTGCTGACAGACAGGAAAAACTGTCTGAACAATATGCATAGTGACTTTTTTGGGGGGCATGATGTTATAAGTTCCAATGGACAATATAATGGATTTTGGATTAAAAACAGATTAAAAATGCCCTGCAATTTATATACAAAAGAGAGGGTGTTTATTGTTCTCAGGACATGTCTGAAAAGATAAATATAAAGGAAATACTGTATCTAGGATATATTTTACTGTATTTTTCATTAGATAAATGTAGCCTGAAATGTACTAAAATGAAACTCTTGAATATCTCTCAATACAAATTCCTCATTCCTGCAGCCTTAGATCTAAATATGACCTAATCAAAATAAACACAGACTCATTTTATGTGCGTGTGTGTGCGCAGTACAGAACAGATAGTCCATAAAGAGTGGGCTTTCCATCTGAGCTGAAACTAAAGAAATCCAGAAGCCTCTCATGTACAAATACTGTATCCAGATGTTCGCGCACAAACACACGCACACTCAAAACGTTCACGAAATCCACATCTCGGTTGCCATAGAGACCAGGCATTGACCCCCTACCCCTCTCCTGGAGTGAGCCGTAAACAGCTGGTACCTCTGGGACAAGCTGCCACCTACACACATATATACACACACACACACACACACACACACACACTCACACATTCATTTTTAATGTGAGATACTGAGCACTGCACCCACAGCAATGAGATCCATCGATCATGTCCCCTCTGACACACACACACACAGCGCGCAATAATCTCACTGACACATAAATCCATCGGCACTCATGGAAAATCAGAGAAAAAAGCATGTTCGTGTGTGTGTATGTGTGATTCATTATCCGCCTGCACGCATAAATCATACATATCGCTTAAATATGCACAGGAAATGAACAAAAACACTTTCATAATTATTTAAAGACTATGAAAAGGTTCAACAACTTGTTTTTATTTTGACGTATTTCCTTTTGAAACATATACAGGTATGCGTGTGTATTGAAATATACATAATAATTATACACAGCACACACAGATATATTATGCAAACGCAAAATTTTATTTTGGATGCGATTAGTCTCGATTAATCGTCAAACAGCCCTAGTATTATTAGTGGACTTTAAATATGTAAATGTTTATTTTAAATATAAAACTTTTTTAATAAATAAAAACTTTATAACGATGCATTAAATTGTGAGAGTAAATACAATTATAATGTTACAAAAGAAAAATGTTTCACGGTTTTTGCAAAAAAATATAAATAATAATAGTAATAGAAATAATAGTAGCACAACTGTTTTCAACAACGATAATAATAAGAAACTCTAATTATGATTTCTTCATGGGGGTCTTTTTACATTTAGACACTCAATTTACACAAAGTCAGGTCAAATACACACATGTCGGTCTTAAGCACAAATTCTCTGGTGATAAATTCATGCTTGGCTAAGCTGAGGGCAACAATTGACTGACTCTTATCCGTTCTGTGCAGTGTCTCTGTGGAGTCAAGCGGCCAACAAACTCTCAGACGTGAGGCTAATCTGACCCCTCTAATCCCAGCAGAGGTACAGACCGACACAGTCATCTCTCTCACACACACACACACACACACACACACACACACACACACACACACACACACACACACACACACACACACACACACACACACACACACACACACACACACACACACACACACACACACACACACACACACACACACACACACACACACACACACACACACACACACACACACACATCTGCAGAGATAAACACACTCTAATCAATGAAGAAAGACATATTGTGTACATGGAGGCTAACAGGGACATGCTAACCAGCCAAACCTGCCAGACACACAATTTGCCTCTACGGCAGTCGCTTTCAGAAAGCCATATTATATATTCAGCAAACCCACTCGAACCGCAACGCAATAAAGCATGCACACCTGTGAAGTGTACGTTACTACACACACATACACAACTGTTTTGTTTGCACAACTCTTCCAGCATTTCTGACATCTCACTAACACTCATGAACGCATGAGTGTGTGTGGGGGTTGAAAACTCAATCAAAGCATTCTTGATTGCATGAGGAGGCCTCTCAGCAAGACTCCAACGTTCTGTAGGAGAAAGATGGCATGATAGAGTGAGTGAGTGAGCGAGAGAGAGAGTAGATAAGTTCCTCAAAGTACATGAAGACAACGGCTAAAGCAAGCATCACTATTATCACTGCTCATGTTCAGTGTTAGTGACTTAAACAAACCCCTAACATTAATGCTGTGAACATGAATGATACTGTACCTTAACTTGGATGGTTTATGAAAGTGATTGGACTTCCAATTTTAACTTGGCACACAATAAAACTAACGAAAAAAAGATATTTTCACATTGTTAGCACTTAGCACTATGCTCTACTAGCTAAGCTACTATACCAGCAGAGGGATCTAAGCAATATCTAGGTGCCATAATAACATTCAGACGTGATGAGTGAGCTTTTCTAAATTGAGTGCCACAGTGCCCACACAGTTTTTCAGCAATCTTTCAGAAGTATTTTCCCATTTATTTTTTTCCACAGGGATTTTAAAGTCTTTAAGAGTTAAAAGCTATGAACCAAACCAACCAGTTACAAGGTAATTCATAGCTTTGAGTTAAAAAAAGTAAAAAGTAACTGAAAATCGTACAAAAAGACTTGATGTCTTTAATGAGGGAAATAACTACAATCCCATGAAGCACTGCAAGTGACAATCTAATTAAAAACAATGGATAAATATAAAACTATTGATTTTTAAAGATGAAAATATATATTAACCACTTATCAGACACCGATATTTTCGTGCAATTTGCTTGACATATTTCTTTTTTTTTTTTTTTTTTTCATAATCGTGGGTGATGTAGTTTTTCACCAGGAGTTCTGCTGTTGAACATGATCATTTTGAAAATAAGTGAAAATAATGCAGGCTGATGGCTTTAACAAAAGCATATACCATCAATTATCAACATCACAGTAGGTCTGTCTTTAAAGGTTTTTTAGTTCTCGCAAAAATCAAGTCCCCTATGGAGAAAATGAATGGGATTTTTACTTTGAGAAAATGTATTGCACTCTATAATGCTCAACCACCTAGCAAATCACTCATAATACCATGAACAACATGCTTCAGATTAGTATAGCAATGCGCTAACAAGCACCCACAGCAGTCTAGTATTATGGATGCGAGTTTGGCGTGGACAGGCACTAACATTTACATCAGAAAATGTAAGAAACATGTTTTACGAATAAAATCTAGACACAGCAGAAAAACACAACTGATTAAGAACTATATTAAAGGCAAAAGCGCAGCATGTGTGCTCATGGGGTGACCTTTGAAATCCCTCTCCACTCAGAACTTAAATGTCATATGGACTTTTTACTGTCCGACAGAATAATACACATAAATCAAAATGAGATAACCTCCCAGCTAGCTAGCTAACAATATTACACGGCAACAAATCACAGCCAGCGAACGAACTGCCTGATCAAATGAAGAATTAGCTTAGCTTTAGACTGTTTCTGGAACACAACGGATTTCAAACAGAGTTGTTAGCCAAAAATCAATGGTTATTTCTGAGTGATGCATCCTGTCTGATTGTGTTTTAGATGAAATGTGAAGGCTCTTAACCTCTGTGTTTGAACAGAGCTCTGAGCCTCCTCAGCGAACCATTTCTCTCCCATCAGAGCTATTTGTGTAACGGATTTGGCCCGAACGTGTAGATTTAGCTCGACTGAAACATCTCGACGCTTTAGCACCAGAGGGGCTATGCAAGACTGCTATAAAAAGCTTCTGCAAGCCTCGACCATGTTAAATCTCATTCAACATACAGACAAAACTTCCGTGAAGGACCGTGTTCCTACAGTAAACGCACATCAGAAAGCCAACACACGGGTCTCACGGTGGAGCTGCCTCACAGAGCTCATGCTCACTTGGCAATGTACAGCATACACACCCCAGGAAAATAAAAATATGACGTAGCTTTACAATTCTCAAACGTTTTAAGTAAATAACTGCGATTGAAATGCTAAAGGTTTAGCTGGTTAGCATTTAGCTGACTTCAGTCACAACTTGCAATTTATACAAACCAATTTATTAAAGGGATAGTTTATCCACCCTTATGTTGTTCCAAATTTGTGACTTCTTTGTCCCACAGAAGACAGTCATACAGGTTTATAACATAAGAATGAGTAAATGATGATATCATTTTGTGGGTTGAATTATCCCATTTGATGCATTTCATATTTTGCTAAAGCCGTTGTAAAAATTCAGATGTACACAAAAATGTACGCACTTTCAGTGAACTGGGGCACTTTCAATTTACAGGAAATAAACGCGGGCTGTAAAAGGGTTAGTGAGACAGACAGCGAGAGAGACAAAGGAGGAGTGGAATAATAGAGAGGTAGACTGGACCTGAGATATGGAGCTGGAAACTGCAGCCAGTCGATAGAGAGTGAGTACATCAATAATGTATGACTGAAATCCTCTCACCAGGGCCGGTGAGGAGAGGGGCCGCACATGTGTGTGTGTGTGTGTGTGTTTGCCACATTATTCCACCATATTTCATGACTCGCACAGGCATATGTACAAAATCTCTGTCAGAGCTGACAAAATAGTGATCCACACCGCCTCACCTGACAACTGTAGTATCCGCATACTGTGACACTAATGAGAGGAAGGTGCACAGGCGGCCTACGTTTGCCTCTTCGTGGAGCGCAACACCCGGGCGCAGCTGCCGGGCGTGCCTGAAGCCCCCTCTGGGAGACCCCGGTAAAGCCCTGTAACCTGTCTGTCCGTCAGCCTGTCAATTAGCCCCTGACACCTCCTCTACAATGTGCCAGGTCTTGAACTTTTTCTATCAGTCTCTAGGTAGGGGGCATTAGCTCATGGTCCCGGTCAAAACCCAACTGTCAGATAAGCTAACTGATGAGACCTACAAATGTGATTACCAGCCATATGCCTCCTCCTCCATCTGGGACAGCACATTCAGACACAGAACAATACTTTAGGAATCAAACATGATAGCAATAGTGCATGTATATAAATAGACGCCATCATGCTACTGGCTGAGACGAGGGAGAGTCTGCAAGAAATGATTATCAGTCTGGACACAAAGGCCAGCAACATTGGACTAAGAATCAGTGGAGAAAAGAACAAATGAGAGTGGGAGGTGCACAGACCCGACGTTCCACTGATGGATTAAGGACAGCCAATTGAGGAAGTGCAGCAGTTCATCTACCTTGGGACAACAGTAGCCACTGATGGAGGCACAGAGGCACACGTCAACCGCCGAATAGGGAAAGCATGTCGGCCATCGATACAGCGAACAAGGTTAGGCTGTTCAACACCACTGTCATCCCAATCACAATATATGCCAGCGAAACATGGAAACCCAGGGCAAAAGTGGCCCAGAAAATCAATTTGTTTCAATAATGATGGTCCTACAGAAACCACACCACAAAGGAAGAGATCCTGAAGAGGAGTGGGACTCGATGACTATCAGTGACGGAGCTTAGAGTGTACCTCGCTGGGGTGTCCTATGCATGCCTGGACATTTCCACTCAAAGACATGAAGCTGACACCACCAGGAGGACCCAGGAGACAGGGAAGACCAAGGAAGACATGGAGACAGACGTTCTAAGAAGACCTGAAGAACATCGGCCAAAGATTGAATACGTTGGAGGACGCTTGTTGCCCAATGTGCCCAGCACAGGACTTGATGAGATAACGAGATATATATATATATATATATATATATATCGTGTGTGTCTGTGTGTGTGTGTGTGTGTACTGCCAGCATATATTCTTGTTTTGAAATAAAATCGTTTTTAATTTTTGTCTTCAAAAACAATCAAAAAACTGAATGAAAATGTAAACTAATATAGTCACCAGTAATTTCATTGATGAGATTTCCATTGATTGTTTTGGACAAAGATGGAGAGGTTTTAATAAAACACAATAGCGGCTAGTATTATTAAATCCAGATCCCAGAGCAGCAGTACGGTGGTCTCTAAACTGATAATTCAGTTCAAACTGACAGCAGGCAGAAGCTGAGCTACTGTCTGAGGAGTGAATAATTCAGCTGTCAAAGCTCAGAGCAACAGGCTGAGGACTGTGTCTCCCTCACACACACACACACACACACACACACACACACACACACGTGCAAGCAGTGGTGTATATCAGCAGGGGAGATGATAGGGGCCTTATTGATTTCAAGAAGGCAGCCAGACAGTGGGCCGCTCTGACCCGGGGCTGCATAATAATCCAGGTTTGATTATGTGAAATTAGAGAGTGAGAATGTCACACTGTGACTGCATGAGGGCTTCTTTTGTTTGCAGAAGACAAAAGACATCAAAATTCCAAACTCGATTTCAGCACAAACTGTGTGTTGTGGTTTATGCCCCTTTCCCTGGCTCTTTGTCTGCCAATCGCCCCCCTCCACATTTGTGGAAATCTCTAGTGTGTGTGTTTGTGTGTTGCATGCGTGTGTATATACAGATGGCGGGTTTGGATGCACCCCACTGCTCTCTTGGCTGCTCTGCAGGCGTACGCTCAGCGTGATTGGCTGGCCGGGTTTGGGGAGAAGGGGGGAAACACCGTGATGGCTCAGGTGGCCCAGTCTGGTACCAGTCATATCATAAACAAGCCTCTTCCATTCAGCCGCGAGCCCACTGCGGACCTGTGAAAAACCAATTTTGCAGAACCGCAAGGACGCAACTGATGCCCCATCCTCCGATTCACTCAACAGATCATGAGACGGTTATATGATAGAGACATACCCCGATTTCTTTCCCTCTTCCAGGACAGCCAAGGAAGTAGATGAGCTCTAGCAAAGGAACACCTAAAACACCGCCGCAAGAAATAATGGGCCCTGCTTTGTATAAAAACGTGAAAGAAAACGCATACGGTTCAATTCGCCTCATTTAATCCAGCCACTCTGACAATACCCTTCTGCGACACTGTCGAAGAGAAAGTCATGAAAATATTCCGGTAATGAGCCTCGGCTGTCTTTGGGTCTCATTTTGTACATCCAGCCAGCACAGTGAGAGGCAAATGTGGCTCATTTTTATTTGACTGGATGGATCTGCACCAATCACCTTAAGCTTATTTGAGCTTCTGGTTTATAGCTAATACAAAACGTATTTCTTTACCTTATGGTTTTAGAATACGCTTTCCTTGTATTAGTTGCCTGTCATCCGCGACGCCTGTTCCATCAAAACAAACTTTAGAGACTAATTTCATTCAATTGTTTTGGGGCCCATCAAAAATACCACTAAATATTCAAGATTTGGGGAACCAAATGTAAAAGTAAAAAAAAAATTAAAAAGCCCTAAATCATTTACTTAATCCTTATTTTTCTTGACAACAATGAGGAGACATATTTATATATATACATTTTTTTTTTAATAAATAAAGGGTATCCTGGCAATACTACCCGCTCTAAACCAGCCATGTGTCTGGTGCACACCTGCCACCAAAGTAATACTTCAAAAGCCTCAAAAATCCTTCCAGGTCCAGGGCAATCTTCATTCAATCCTTTATGATATTTCCTTCCCAACATTCATCACTGTCTCTGGCGTGTATCGCCCACCAGTGTGCTTCTCGCTCCCTTTTGAGTTCTGTCAGCATTGTGCCAGCGCACCACTCGAGACTGACATCCATCACCCGCTCGGCGGAGGCAACGTACGCTTGCTGCATTAGTATTATCACCCTGATGGTAATTCACGGTGCATCACACGCTCTAAACGGATATAATTGAAGACAGTGCTTCTGTCAATAACTTACACATCTAACTCTGGAGAGCAGGTCATGGAGCGGAGATGGGAAACCTGACGATGCGAAACCAGGCCTTATTAAGTGAGTCCCAGACCTTAAGATTATTATTAACATATCAAAGGTTCGTGCTGACATTAGAGACCGAGCATACGTCTCCGAGTGAGTCCCTCAAGAGTAAATGACACAAACATGAAGTGTGCAAGATGCATCCATCAGTATGACTACTAGTGCTGACAGCTCTGGCAAAATGATCTTTACAGGAGGACAGATGCTAGATTGATATTTTCCACTGTTGGCCGGCAACGCCGCCTTAGGACAGACAGCAGAGCCGCTCTTCCGACCCCGAAAAGGCAGAACCTGCCACTACCGCTGAGTAACCCAGGAAAACAATCACCTCACACCGTGCAGGGTGTTTACAGTTGCATCGGAGCCATTAGCAACCCAGACAAAGAGCATATGCAGCTCTGGCAGCAACCATGTTGGTGGGATGGCAAGCAGGGGTGGGCTTCACCCCGGACTGGCAGCTAAACCTGCAGAGGTGCTCGGTGGGGGCGAGGGGGGGAGGAGTGCTCGATCTACAGGGGGCTTCATTTACAGCGTCTCGCCACAAAACAAGAGGAGGAGTGCTGGGCCCACTGTGACATTCAGCAGGGATACATTGACAGGATCTGTCTGGAAGCACGCAGACACATTATGGGCTGGCACAGCCTGAGACTCCACTCAAATTTGGGCAGATGTAATCGATAAAAGAAGGACAGGGGTTTTGTTATTCCAGTATCTCCGAAGCCAAGGCTTTAAAAAGCTTGGACTCGATTAATGAGAAGTATCTCGGAATCGCTGCCAGACACCAGATCAAGCCAAATGAGGACGGAAATACAAAGAACCTGTTTTGAAAGAGAGATGGAAATTGTGAAGTCAATAGCCTCTGCAACAGGACAAGTCCATTATTAGTTAGCCAAGATACTAACAAACGTATTATCCTGATAACCAACATATTAATTATGCTCACAAAGAGAAATTTAGCTAAAGATATACAAATGTACTTGAAACGCATTAGCAAAACAAAGAGGGATTTATAGAAATCAGTCATAATCCTTTATACCATCTTAGCACAGTTTTACATCATAAATCATAAAGACACGTTCAGTGACGTGAGCTGCATTTACATGCGGGATAGAAATGGCGGGTAGCAAACAAAAATAATCTCTAGTGTTGATTTTGTTCATGGCTTCTCTTGAAAAGAGATTGGAAAAAAATGAAGACTGTGTGTGTGGAGCAAGTGGTGGCTTGTTGTTGCTTCATTAATTGCGTTATCAGGTTCTGTGCTCCTATTGGTTTTTGATTCGTCGGTTGCTGTAGGAGAAGCCACACTACAGGACTGTGCGTCAAATCTTCTGACACTTACAGACTTTCAAAAATGTATCACAATGATCATTAATCGGCTGTCGTGAATATATCAAACTAACAATCAAAGACTTTAAATTTTGGCCTAGGATCCGAGGAATCTTTTAGGATTTAGAAAATTTGCCTCAGACGGCCAAATCGTGAGCCAAAATTGTAAAGTGTGAACCCAGCTTTAAAATAAATCATAGAAATCATAACGCCGGAATATGACGGAAACTTTAGTTAAAAAACAAATAAACAAATGAAGTCAAATAATGATGGAAATAAAGCAACCGGTCTCTAAAGAGAGCTGGAAATGCTGTAGTAAGTCCTTTGCAATAGGACAAGACAATGATCAGTTAGCAAAGAAGCTAACAATCGAATGATCTTGATATAAAACAGCAATATATTACCCTCTAAGTTTGGCAAAAATTATATACTATAGTGGCACTTGAAATGCTTTAACAAAACAAAAAGGGGTATAAAGAAATTATTGTCATAATCTTGTTTCAGGCAAGTAGAATCTGCAACAGAACAATGTCATAATCAGTTAGCTAAAAAGCTAACAACAGACTTATTTTGATAGCCAACAACAAAACTATCTTCTGAGAGAGGTAGAAGCTACTTAAAATGTATTAGCAAAACAAAATGGGGTATACTGAGACATTACACAACCATATTTATCATCTAAAACTGCCAATATTTGCAAGCTAATAAACATTAGCATAAAAGTATATGCAAAACTAACCACAATAAACCCCCATAAAACCCTCCTAAAGTACATTGGACGATAAAACTCAAAGCATTAACCAATGTCGCTGTACCTTCGGGTTCCTTCCTGTCCCTCAGGACAAAGCAGCCCTGAGATATTAAGAAAAAGATATGGTTGTTGTTTTCCACCACACCGACAGGGAACGAAGACATTTCTTAGACAGAGAGAGAAAAAGACAGAGCGAGTGACGCGGCACTGCCTTCGTCAATTAGACAGCTAGCGCTAATGATAACATGCTAGCAGAGTTTCTTGACAGAACTGAGCCTGATTACTTGAACTGGAAGTCACTTCTCCATGAGACTCCTTTTTTGTTTAATTAGGCTTGTAAATAATTATTACAATTAAAGCCTGCAATTAGGAGACTGAAGCGGCACTATTAGCGATGTGACGGATGTCAGGGAGACCCCTTGGTGTGGTGGGGCACGAACAAAAGCTACGGCATTATGCAGTTATGTGCTGACAGCTAGAATGACTGTTGATATGCTAGAACATTTTAATTGCAGATGGTATTATCTTGCTCTCTCCTCACGTCTGATCCCTGAGACAACAGTGAAGTTGCTTGAAAGCAGCATAAAAGTTCTTGTACACAACTGTGTTCATTTCAGTGACTAGGAAAAAAAATCGAGTTTGTCTCAAACAGAACCAAGTGATGGTATACATGTTGTACTCCTGGTTATAAGGAGTCAAAATTTAGAATTTGGTTTGAGAAGCATGGGAGATCTCTTTCTTGTCTTGCTGAGAAGTTGCTATTTCAAAGCTCTGAAGACTTTGTTGAGATTGTTACTCTCAGAATTGCTCTTACTTGACTTGCTTTAATCCCTAGGAAAATTATTGCTCAAAATTTGCTCTTTTAAAACTCTGGAGATTACGATTCTCATAAATGTATAATTCAGGTACCAACTTTGCCTCAGATGATCATAAATCTCCTTAAGCGAAATAAAGATCAAATTAGATTTTAGTGTGAGAACCAAGCAATCTCTCTCTTGTCTTGCTTTAATCTCCAGGAAGAGTTTTTGCTCCGAAGTTTCAGAGCTCTGGAGACTTGGTTGTGATTCTCAGACATGTTTCATTACTCTTTAGGAGTTTTAGGAGAAATAACTGAGACCAATACATTTTCCAGAGCTTTGATAGAAAAATCTGAGCGATTAAAAAGATTCTTTAGAGATTGAAGTATATATTTAGAGACATTTGAGACACATTTGATACTTCAATGAAACATTTCTGAGAAACATCTGAGCAAGAAAGCGATTTCTTATGCTTCTAAAAAACAAATCAGTTTTGACTTCTAATAACTATCTTCAGTTAGTTTTACTTCTCATAAGGAGGTTTATCTGAGCCAAAGTTGATACTTAAATGAAACGCATCTCAGAATCACAATTAAGTCTTGAAATATGAAAGAGAAACCTCTGAGCAACAGAATGTTCCTATAGAGATAAATACAAGACAAATTGCACATTATCAGTTTGGACTCCTCACATCACAGAAGCATCTTATGTCTCATTATCTTATGCCTCAGATGTTTCTCTTAAAAACCCTTAGGGTAATAAAAACAGACATAAATGAGACACTTCTGACATCCTAGGAGTCAAAACTGATACATTTGTTGCTTTAATCTCATTCGATTGCTGGGGTTGCTCTTTCATAGATCATTTGAACTTTTCCAGGACTCTTTTTGGACGTTTTTCACAAAACAGCAGGGAACGTGTTTAGCCACTCATCACCGCTAATGCTTGTCAAGCCGTTTTACGCTATCGACATTTCTCATTGGGTGGTCCAACTCGAGATTGATGCACAACAGAAAGATTGCAAAGCCGAATTTACCCTCTTACCTCTGCCGCTTCTCAACCACGGCTCTGCTTACTAGCCGCGTTATCCCGCGCCCCCACAGAGCCACCGCTCTCTTAACAAGGCATCCAACGGCCCCTAAACAAGCCATGCAAGCAGATTTCAGGTACTATCCACCACCTCATTTGAGACTATTAAATCAACACCGCACTGAAATCCCCTTAGAGGCTTGTGAGACAGCAACAAGCATTCAGCAGGTACAAACAGTGCTGTTAGCTCCTGCCTCCGATCTTCACTAATAACACCCTGCATGACACTGGCTTGTCTTCGTACGCTGTACTAAATCTAGAACTAGCCTGATGGGTCAGAGGGCGACAGGGGGTGCGAGCGGGCTGTTTACTAACAAAAACAAAGACCCATCACCTCAAGGTCCAAATTCTCGGCTGAACAAAAGCCGCTGCTAGTTTGCCGTGCAGCAGAGCAAATTATTTATTGACAGCGCAGCTGCCATTGGGGTGGAAACACAGAGGAACGGAGGGTAAGAGAAAGCACCTTGAAGGCGACGCATATTTTAATTAAACACTTGATTGGGGCTGACAAGAGTTTTGCTATCAAATAATGAGGTTAGGACTGGCCAACGTTTCTTGTGCACCAAACCTGATTAGTGCAAATCCTCTCTTAAGTCAATTAGCAATGCATTAATGTAAGAGGAGGGATGCATTTCATGTGATGGGTGAATGCTCCACATCGAGGGTTCGTTCTAGTCTTGAAGGCATATCTGTAAGGGCGAATAAATAGCAATCGCGACCATATAGAATTGACCTTTAGGTTGACCCTGGCAGTTTGATACACTGCGCCGGGTCATGCGCTGACCCGAAGACCACAATATACGCGGTGTTCAGGCGTAAAGCCTCCAGGTGTCCGGAGAGAGCATGAGATTGGAACAGGCTTTCACAGAACGAGTCGGCTAAATAGCTTCATCAATAATGCTAGACGCGGGACGTATCGACAGGGGCATTTATCTTGATCTGTCCCTCTGTCAATAGCAAGTGAAGCAGTCTAGTTGACACTTAAAGGTGCACCTTATCATTGCAATTGATTCCCCTACCTGTACTTTCTATCGCGCAAGCAGTGACCCCCTAAAAATCTGAGATAACAGACAATATCGCATCAATCAGTCCTGCCGTTGTTCTAGCAAGATAGTAGACTAGAACGACGTAATGGCTAATAAAAGGAATGATTGACAATAGCAAAAAGCACACGCTAGCAGCACATCACTGTTCATTTAATGGCCTGCAGATGTCAGGCAGTGCAATCCCTCTGTGTGGCGTCAATGATCTTTTGCTATCATGCGTCACAGACTAGCATTGTCCAAGCCCTGTCGTCCATATAAAGACAAGCATGCGTCTGACCCCCAAAAAAACTCTCTATATAGTCATTTTATCTCCAGTAATTTCATAAATTAGTTATTTAATAACAAGCAACAAAAAGGTTTCATTGATTAACATTAGCTAATGCATTAGATATTATGAACTAACAATAAACAACAGGATTTTTTACAGCATTTATTAAGCTTGGCTAATGTTAATTTATAAGGCTAATTTCTTTTTAATTTCATTTTTACATAGCCTTTACATAGCAAAGAAAACAAGACAAATAAAACATGCTTTTGTTTGTTGGTTATTCATATTTGTTAATGCAATAAAATGTATTTATATACATTGCGATGTTAAAATGTATTTACTATTACTAATAAATGTTAATTTAAAAAAAAGAATCAAATGAATACCATCCTGATTAGAACAATAAATAATGTAAAAGTACTGTTCATGATACCTGTTGCCTTAACCTACTGTAATGTAAACAGAGATATGCAATAACCTCTTTGGATAAGCTGGACTTGTCCAATTTCTCATGAATACAATGCATCTAATTTCTCATTCTTTATGCTTAAAAGAAGAACATTTTCATTCTTCCCTGTCAATTACCATGGCAGCTACAGTTAATCTAAGTCTTTGTCCAGGGCAGCATGAATGACAGTGATTGGTGGATAGAGGGGAGACAGAGGTCGCTGGTCAAGACACTCTCCTTGTTCCCATTTTTTAGCAAGAGCAGCTGCACTTTCGCAGGGTGACCAGGGGTCAAAGAAATGCTAGGGGGCATCTGAGGCTGAGAAGGCGCTTTTTTATTGTCAGATTTGCTTGAACTTTGGGCACAATTCCTCAGTTTAGCTCATTGTTAGCCGAACTAGTCAATAACGGGCAACAGCAAAACAGAATTCCAGGCTCCAGGTCTTTTCCTGTGCATTGTGAGAATCAGGAGCTGTGCACACGCACTTCTGTTAAGTGAATATTAATGCTGCTTTGTTCTCATTAATCACATCCTCTGCTCTGTTGATTTCCTGTTAGCCCTTTCATCATATACAGCCCCATCCCCCTAATCATGCTACAGTCACCCAAATGCTGACACCCAGACACATGCGCACACATTTACAGAACGCCACACACACAGACACCGAGAAACCAGTGGCTTTCGGCCAACTCAATCTGCATGCAGTATGAGGGCCAGTTCAAACCAAACAAAGACAAACAAAAGACTCCAAAGGCACAGAGCGTAAATCACAGGCTAGATATGATTTCTTGAGGGCACTATCTGAGCAGACAGGATTTCAGTTAGTTGACATTTGACTATTTGCATAAATGTAGGCTTCACAGCTGGAACAGAAATTTTAATAATGGGCGATACCATTTTTTCCAGCACTATCAAGCTCAATAACTGTTCCTCTGAAACCCTCCACCTACCCCAGCTCCAACTGCCTAGATCTGCTACGGGATTTATGTATGTCTATTTATGCTGCAGCAGCATCAGCATATCTTACATGTTCACAGCAGCATGTCTTTATCTATTAGCACTAGCAAGTCCAAGGAATAATCGATGGCGAGCCGTTGAAATATTACAAATATAATGCACACCTGAGGTGGTAAGGGGGCCCCGACACGAAGCCGAACACTTTTCAGATGATGTATTTCAAGTCATTTGTCAGGTTTTTGTCCTTAAAACACTTGTGTGTAGGACTAATTTCTTACACATCTCATCCCAAGCCTCCATTGCTAATTTCAAAATGTCATTTTAGAGCTAGTAATGGAGGCTTCAGCCAATGATAGCAGTCTAATGCAGTTATTAATGCAGTTAGAGAGAGAGAACGTCTCTACTAATAGCGAAACTGTACGTTTATCTACTCAAGAACAGCAACGTGATTACCTTGCTAGTGAGAAATGTCATGTAGCTTTTAAGTTGTTATACTATTTTACTGATACAATCGTCAGAGCAGCGCTGACAACACGTTTCTGTATGTGTGTGCGTTTGGGTGGTTGACAGAGCGGGAGAAACCGTGCATAGCCTAATAAAACGTAATTTTGTGTAAAAAACATGGAAATAATTTGTGCTTTTTATCCTATTGTTTACTATATTTATTTGCTTGGTCAGTGTCGTTGTGGGTTTTGGTACTTTTGCTGTTGTAGGCTGTAAGGAAATAACTGAAATCATTTGGCGAAGTGAAATGGAACTGTAATGCGGTCAAGACCTGCCTGGAACTACTTTAGCCATGCGTTTCCCTGAAAATAATTGCTCACTTTAGAATGTTCGTCAACCAATCAGATTCAAGCATTCAACAGCCCCATATGATGTCAGAGCTGTGAACAGGCACTGGGCTGTTCTGACCTATGACCTCAGCATTATGAATTACATTAAATTAACCTTTTTTTGTATTGTTTGCCACTAATAGTAATGAGTTAATACAAGTTATATTGTGTGACTGATTTTACTGTGAAATGGTAAAACGAAAATTGGCCAACAAAACACTGACAATCTATTTTCAAGCACTTATTTGATCCAAAAAACCAAAACAATCTTTTAAAACTTTTGATTTGACAAAAGTTTCACAAACACATTAAAACATTTCAGCTTTTCTGTATGTGCTAAGATGAACCTAAGGGAACTATTTGCTAACAGTTTTTTTTTTAACTTTGAAGTTGGTGATGCATTCAATTAATTTAAATTCTAAATACAGTAACTAAGATGTCACTAATGTATACAGTGGATTTTTTCACTGTATGTACAGTTATTTCACTGTATTTATTCAAGCTACTTAAAAATGCTACTAATTTTTTAAAAATGTATCAGAACTATAAATATTTCAAGATGAATACTCAAGATGAATTCGCTCTAAATTTGGCTAGGGCAGTGCTGAACGGGGAGATGATTTCTGAGTCGCCAATCTTCAGCTGGATAATGGAAGAAGAGTGTTATTTTAGGAGCTGGCATGGAATGGACTGTGGAAGAGAGGAGAGGGCCTCTAAACAATCTTACTCCGGGTGAAAAATCCCATTTCCCTGCGTTTGATAACCACACAGTTCATTTCCTACACATTTCCCGGACAAAGGTAGCACAGGCCTAGAGTGTCTCTGTGCGTGTGTGTGTGTGTGTGTGCGTGAGTGAGAGAGATCAAAACGGTAAATACATGCATATGACTCGAAGTACAGTATGTGTGTGCGCCAAAGGAGGCTAAGGCTATGCAAAGACATAGAGCAAATAATCTGGTTCTTCAAGATGGGGAAAAAGGGAAGCCATGCATGGATTTTAAATTTCACAGCTGAGCACTTGGGAGAGAAATTGCCAGGGTGGAAATACCAAGGCCCTTTTATTTGGTTGATGATCTCGGTTACGTTGCTTTTATGAGATGAGGTGGGGAGGCAAGAGAAGGGGCCGAGGATAAGGAGTAGATGTTGGATTCAGTTCAGCCTAAAGGTTTACCCCTATATGAATGACAGCAACATATGCAGAGAATCTTGTTTGGTTGTGAAAGTCCACACTTCATTGACAAGCTCCTCCCCGTTAGTCACGGCTTTGGAAATTTCATGGCACACTTAATAGTGGGCGTGGGATAGACAACATCAAATTAGTCTCAAGTCGTGTTTCTAAGCCCATCTCACAAAATCAAACCATTGTGCAAAGCTTCACAGGACGCTACCGATGGCGATGACTCATAATGCATGCTTAGAAAAGAGACATATCCCAACAGACAGGTTCACATCTTATTACGTGTTCTTGAAGCTATGCTTTCATTGCTCTAAATGGATGCTTGGTGGGTTTTGACCTATGGCCTCAGCGGCGCTGATAATTAAATGAATAAATGATTTGTTGTGAATCGTTCGCCACTAATGCAGTGGGAGTTAATAGCAATTTTATTGTGTGACTGATTAAACGACCAATCAAAACACTGACAATCTATTATCAAGCGCTCTCCAGCCTGATGGAAAAATAATTGTCACACTGTTATGCCATTTTAGTTATCTGCATCAGGTCTTTCAATTAAAGTTAGAGCAAAATGTGCTGTATTCATAGATTTATAGTGAATAGGAATAGAAAATTGAAAGTGTTGAACAATCTAACCATATAAAATTGTCTTGTTTTTTTTTTTAGTTGAGTTTTGTGTGCTGATATGCAAAAAGGCAAGTCAAACAAACCTGCAAGGCAATATGTCTTTCCTCCTCGCAGTTTGCATAAGGGATTGGTTTACACGCTTCGATGAGAGCGAGACCAGGGCCGTAGCGTTTGCTGGAGTTGGTTACATGTGCTGGATTTGCATATGGCAGCAGGTGCGGCTTTGCTTGTCCCAAGTGCACAGGCCTCATTTGATTGTGTGAGGTCATACAGATGACACATAAGTGCTGTTCCAAAACCTAGTGAGCTCAGCGCAAACGTTCGAACACATCATATTTTATTCAATAATGAAAACTATGAATAAAAATGTGTGCATGCGTGTATATACAATGCACGCGTAATATTTAAGGACATTTCTATACTGCAGCTCTTGTGGGGTGTTCCTGGTCTGCAGTGGTCAGTATCTATCAAAAGTGGTCCAAGAAAGAAACAGTGGTGAACCGGCGACAGGGTCATGGCGGCCAAGGCTCATTGATGCACATGTGGAGCGATCTACTGTAGCTCAAATTGCTCAAAAAGGTAATGCTGGTTCTGATAGAAAGGTGTCAGAATACACAGTGCACTGCATAGCCGCAGACCAGTCAGGGTGCCCATGCTGACCCCTGACCACCGCCAAAAGCGCCAACTGTGGGCACATGAGCTTCAGAACAGGACCACGGAGCAATGGAAGAAGGTGGCCGGGTCTGATGAATCAAGTTTTCTTTTGCATCACGTGAATGGCCAGATGCATGTGCGTCACTTACCTGGGGAACACATGGCACCAGGATGCACTATGGGAAGAAGGCAAGCCGGCGGAGGCAGTGTGATGCTTTGGGCAATGTTCTGCTGGGAAACCTTGGGTCCTGCCATCCATGTGGATGTTACTTTGACACGTACCACCTACCTAAGCATTGTTGCAGACCATGTACACTCTTTCATGGAAACGGTATTCCCTGGTGTTTGTGGCCTCTTTCAGCAGGATAATGTGCCCTGCCACAAAGCAAAAATGGTTCAAGAATGGTTTGAGGAGCCCAAAAACGAGTTTGAGGTGTTGACTTGGTCTCCAAATTCCACAGATCTTGAACAAACAAGTCCGATCTACGGAGGCCCCACCTCGCAACTTACAGGACTTACAGGATCTGCTGCTAACATCTTGGTGCCAGATACCACAGCACACCTTCAGGGCTGTTTTGGCAGCAAAAGGGGGATCAACACAATATTAGGAAGGTGGTCACAATGTTATGCCTGATCGGTGTATGTGTGAGTGTGTGTGCAGTGCTGGGTAGATTACTCTTCTTACAAATTGTAGTTTACTGCAGTTACTGATTTCAAATTACATGACAACAATTTTAGTTAGTAACGTAATCCATTACATTACACATTTCAGGTAATATGATCTGACTACTTTTTGATTACTTTTGACCTAACTCGTTTATCACATTAATTTGAATATCTGTAAAAACACACTTACTTCATTCTTAATGAATGAAAAAATGCTATTAAATAGCACAAATATTCAGTCACTATTCAAGTTCAGGACGCTCACTAGGTTTTAAAACAGAGACTCCCACTCGCATGGCAGCAGTTTGCAAGAGAAGTGACAAGTAAAGACGGTTTGCAGTCAGTTGGAATGCAAAACCTAGATGAGGTATTTTCGAAATGGTCATTGAAATACATTTCCCAAATGTGCATGACATCGCTAAGTCTCCATGTCTCTTTCAACGACTCCCTTTTTGTTTCCCTCGCTCGCCACTCTCTCCCCTCTGTCTCTGTAAAGCTGTTATCAGCTGAAACAGCTCTGACCTTTCGTAGCTGTTAGCCTCTGGCTCCCTTCCCCAGCCAAACAGCCAAAGCACTTTATCACAAGACTATGAATTACCACAGAAAGGACACCATCTCACCGCCTGCGTGATCTAAGACTGCAGACGCTCCTGCTCTCTTCTGAACGCTCTTTCTTTCAAGCCCTTCATAGACATTCTGTAAACACGGCTGACATAACCTGTATTTTTTGACTGCTCTGGTTGTGGACACAACATGTCTGGAGCTCATTTGTCTTTCAGTTCCACCATATAGCTCTAACCAATAACTACGCTCCATTAACATGGCATTCATACATATACACTGAGACAATGAGCCCTGAAGTCTATATATGTCTGTGTGTGTGTGTGTGTGTGTGTGTGTGTGTGTGTGTATTTCTTTTTATGTCAGTGTGAGGCAATCCGTTTGAAAACTATTTGTGTGCATGCGAAGGATGGCTATGCATTTGGAATGAGCTGTATTTATGTGAGTCTTTGAGAAAATGCACAATATACGGCATCATAGAAAAGAATTATAGATGCCAAATGGGAATGGCGGTAGAGTGAAGCGTTAGTGGGTAAAGATGGAGTGTGTGTGCGTGTGTGTGTCTGAGCATAGAGTAAAATTACATGCTGGTTTGAGCATGTTTGAATGCTAACCGCAAATCCACCGCTGCTCGGGGTGTCTGATGCATACGTGCATGTATGTAAATAACTATGATTATAATATATTTATGTAACTGGACCAACACATCCATCTTCACATTAATCACAACCCTTAGTAACCATAACCCTTGTTTATTCACAAAAAAGAGTGCAACCACATTTAAAACGACATAAAATAACAAATCGCAACATATTCCATAATGTGGAAAATAATATAGGACAGGACTTGATTTTATCCATTACCAGATTGACTAGATCATGACAAGTAAAAAAATCTAAAATATGACTTAGCGATACACAATATATCTGGACGATACCGATTCAGCTTTTTTTTCACCTTTTTTTACATTTTAGCAGTCATTTAGTGCTAACTTTGGGCTAACTTTTTTATTATTGTATACATTTATGTGTTTTTTTTTTTAGCACAATTATTTTTTTATATATATAAATAATAAGTTATCCATACTTCATACTGTACTCACATAAGCATCATAAATATTGACTTTCCATTCAAAACAAAATAATAATTTTATTATTTTATTACTATTGAATTAGTATAGATTTTCTTGCCATTTACTTGTTATTGGACCCTAAATTTAAAATAACTATTGGCTTTTTGTATGGGCCAGAATTTAATATTGTGCATCTCTAATTTTAATGGTCAATATTTCAGTTACATGAAATATATTATAGTGTATTTTACTGGTCAATCATAACATTTAATTAAATCATTCAGTACAATAGTATGTATTTAAATACCATTACCATCAGTGCTTGTTCTTTTTTTATGAACGACAGAAGAATACAAAGAATAATTAATCTGCCATTTTGGCTCCTCTTAGCCAGTGAACATGTAGAGCATATACTACACATCCCCACAGAGCTGCAACCCCAGTTCAGCCATTTTGGCTCCATTTTCATTAAATTGCACCCAATACGTGACAACGGTAAGCTTCACTCCGCCATGACAGCTCTGTTTCCTGCTAGCATAAGAGCTAGTGCTGAAAGGTGAATGCTAATCCTGCTGCTCTGTGAAGTGTGAAGAGTGACTACGCCGACTGACTCCTCAAACAGAGGCGTGCTGGGGTGACGGAGGCCGTGCGGTCTTTAGCACAATTTTTTTGTTCATCTCAGCCCAACAAGAGAACGTCTCACACCTGCATCTTGAATATTAACACTACTCACGGAAGATACGGCAGGCGTTATGAAGAGAAATACCTCAGAGAGCAATTCAACACGAGTCAGACTGAAAGAGCTCATTGAGCTCAGCGATGCCTCTCAACATGGTCGTTTAATAAGCTGTAATATTGAATTAATCGCCTGAAACACTTAAAACAGGACAAAAGAGGGTGAAGAAATGATGGAACGTGCTGATGGCTCTTTTACGACGGGATCGGTTTGAATTACTGCATGAGAGAAACAAATCTTTTGAGGTTTCAGCAAACACGATTCCCTAAAGACTGTTCAGTGCTGCTGAAGAGATACACAGGTATAGCGAGATTACACATTGGATTTATACATTTGTTTTCTGCAAAGCCATAAGAGAACAGAGATTTTCAAACTTTTTGATGCCAAAGACTCCCAAATATGATGATCCTACTTCCAGATATATAAATAAAAAAGTGGCTATATATACACTCACCTAAAGGATTATTAGGAACACCATACTAATCCTGTGTTTGACCCCCTTTCGCCTTCAGAACTGCCTTAATTCTACGAGGCATTGATTCAATAAGGTGCTGAAAGCATTCTTTAGAAATGTTGGCCCATATTGATAGGATAGCATCTTGCAGTTGATGGATATTTGTGGGATGCACATCCAGGGCACGAAGCTCCCGTTCCACCACATCCCAAAAATGCTCTATTCGGTTGAGATCTGGTGACTGTGGTATTTGTAGTGGAGATGAGTGGTACCCGGTGGGGTCTTCTGCTGTTGTAGCCCATCCGGCTTCACAAATGCTTTGCTGCATACCTCGGTTGTAACGAGTGGTTATTTCAGTCAAAGTTGCTCTTCTATCAGCTTGAATCAGTCGGCCCATTCTCCTCTGACCTCTAGCATCAACAAGGCATTTTCGCCCACAGGACTGCCGCATACTGGATGTTTTTCCCTTTTCACACCATTCTTTGTAAACCTTAGAAATGGTTGTGTGTGAAAATCCCAGTAACTGAGCAGATTGTGAAATACTCAGACCGGCCCGTCTGGCACCAACAACCATGCCACGCTCAAAATTACTTAAATCACCTTACTTTCCCATTCTGGCATTCAGTTTGGAGTTCAGGAGATTGTCTTGACCAGGACCACACCCCTAAATGCATTGAATCAACTGCCATGTGATTGGTTGATTAGATAATTGCATTAATGAGAAATGTAACAGGTGTTCCTAATAAACCTTTAGGTGAGTATATATATATATACACTGTGAGACAAATATTGTCATATTTCATAATAAAATTAAATACATTTAAATTAAACTAAATAACTAGCATGAAACTAGCAGCTGACAGGGGAGAGGGTTAATTATACAGTTTGCCAGAACTGCCCAATCAGAAACAAGTATTTTAAAAAGCTGTATATTAATATACCACATTTTACTTATTTTGCACTGCTTTGTTCATTAAACTGAATTGAAAACAGTTGAATTAATTAAAAATAAAACAAAGAGAAACAAGTATAAATATATTAAAAAAAATTGCATAAGCAAATAAAATATTACCTGGATACTTAATACTTTGTATTAAGTTATTTTTTATATATGCAAAAATGTAGCATGAATTCAAATCAGAATTATTTGTAAAGTTCTTATCACAATAAAAAGCAAGGATTTTTTAAAATACATATTTAATAAATAAAAAAAATCACATTAACAGCTTAAAAAAAAGAAGAAAAATTGGTAAAATACTTTCCATTTTTCTTAAATTCTCTGGCCACAGTTTGAAAACCACTGAACCATATAACTAGTCGAGAACAATATACAGTACAAGTCAAAATAACTAGACTCATCCCTCACACTACTCTAATTTACGAGTTTAAATGCATAAACGTAATGTGGTAATTGACAGCATATCAAAGACATAATCCACAGAGTTTTAGCTTGTATTTAACTCAAAATATTTTAGCTTTACTGAAATCGTATCTTTAAAAATACAGCATGTGAGTGCATTAGCAAGAAAGAAAGAGAGAAAGCGGATGAAGGGCCTGGGACTCGAGCCACAAAGTTGATAGAATGCTGGGGTCATTTCTACATGCCTGGCAAGTGTGACAGCGTGTGTGCGTAGACACAAAGTGCTGACTCAACAAGTATCCATCTCTTTCTCCTCCCTTTTTCTCTCATCCGCTGCTATGCGTGCCGCCCAGTGGGCCGCGCGTGTACCTATATGATGTGAACCTGTCAGCCCGCTGTGCATTAAACCACCTCTCTCCTTACCGCCCCTTCCCTCCTGCCACACCCAACCCTATCCCACTGCCCACGAGTATCCCTAGAGGAGATATCAGCACACTAGAATGGATGCTAAAAAAAGCCTGGAGACGTAAGCAAACGGCCTGGTCATCCATCTCCGAGAAGAGGCAGTATTGTTTCCTTTTCTTCTCTTTAGAGGCTGTCTCTCTCTTTTTCTTCTTTTCTTTCTCTTTATTTCATTGTCTGAAATAGGGCTGTGCGGTATGATGGTATATTGTTCAAGATAAGAAATGTGTAGAGATTCTGCTAGGCAGCAATATATCCATTTAAAAATCCGACATCATGCAGAAAATATTATTAATAAAGCTACTCTGCAAAATGTGCCAGACTCAAATTTCCCAAGATGTGACAATTTTGGGATGGAAATGCTGCTTATACGACAATATTTTATGCGATATTCCAATTTTAATCATGTTGCATTTGAAACGTAGCTACTGTGAGGTATAGTAGCAATTGCAAGAACAATTCACAATTTTTTTACTCAGAGCAAAGTGTTTTCCGTAATATCATGATGTATAGGGTTACTGTGATATAAAATGACTCATACCGCCCACCTCTGCTCTACAACACATCCCATGGGAAGTGTTGTGTGTATTGATATTATATGAACAGGGTCTCTCTCCATCTCTCTCTCTCTTCATTATGCTGTCGAGGGAGGGTGACCTTGTTCTCTCTCCATCTCTCCTCCTTCAGCTGTCCCTCCATCACTCTCTCCTTCACTGACACAGCTACTCTACCCTCTTCCCATTTCTCTCTTTCATTAGTGGATGCTGTCACGTTCCCTCCGTCCTACAGCTGTTATGGATGGAAGAAAGAAGCAGAGAGGGGAGAGAATATACATGTATATATTCAGACCTGTCTCTCCGACATGACGTAGATGTAGCTGTTGTCCAGGGAAAAGGCCATGTCTCTGAGGATAGGGCTTCCATCTTTGATCACCGGCAGAGTTTCATACTGGACGCCACCTTGAGGAGGACCGTCAACCCGAATCTAAAACAGAAAGAAGAAAACATGGGATCGTGAGCTGAAATTCACCACTTGTCTAGCATTTTCGCCACATGAAAATTCGGCTTACAAGATTTCCAACCGGTTAGACCTACCGGCAAATCTTAAAGCACTGTTTACAAGGTTACAAAGGTCAAAAATTATGAAAACAATGACTTTTTTGTGCATTTTAGCAGAGCAAGTAAAAATCTGAACCAGTCTGACAGGGCCAATGGAAAACAATTATATATTTAAGGGCACAGGTATATGTTGCATTTATTACAATGTGTTTATGTAAAGATTGTTTTATATTCATTAAAATGAAAAAAAAAAAAAAAGTTATATTTTTTAAACCCTAATAAATAAATTGGATAACTTTCAATTATACTGTAATGTTGAATGGCTATAATTAATGGCTAAAATTGAGGAGGGAAAAATCTCTATATTTCATAGAGATTTCAGTGATACTGGCCTTCAAAAGATACCATTAAACAAATTATACATTTTATATTTTAAATTATATTTAAAATATACAGTCTTTATGTTGTTTTACATTATTTTGGAGATTCAATGTGATATTACAATATAAAAATACAAAAAACTTGTGAGATAAAATTTTGATTATATATATATATATATATATATATATATAGTATTATATTATATTATATATTTTTATTATTTTACATATATTATATTACATACAATATTAAAATAGTAATACAATCATTAAAATATTTTATTATATAATATTAAAATTATACAATATATTATTTTGCAATACAAAATGTATTTTGTGTAAAATATATATATATTTTTAAATGTATATATTATCTTTTTTACTATATGCTAATTATGTAAACAATATTCTAAATAGATTAAAGGGGTTTTGAACAGGTCAAAGATCATTACAAAACAATAAAATCAGATTAAATATTAATTGATATCACAGGTCTCCTCCCACCGCATTCATCCACCCCCAAAAGACAATTAAAAGTCCAGGACACATTGCGGCTGTCCTGCATGGAGTGTGATAGGGGTTAGTCCAAGGTCATGCGTCTGTCTAGTAGTGCCTCACAATAGAGCAGACGAGGACGACCCTAACAAAGACCCAGGAGAATGAGGGAGCAAAGATCATTCAACGAAACCAATCAAAGGCAAAAACAAATGACATTTGTGATTACTGCCAAATCTATACCAAAGCATTCGTCATTCTCCACAGTCTCTCTCAACACAAGAGTACCATGTCCATACTACTCTAAAGCCCCGTTCAAGTATTAGTCCACTCCAGTGAATGTAAAAACCATCTGTGAGCGGCAGACTCCCAATCCACTAAACTGACATTTACAGCACACAACGGTAAATGTGTTCATACATAAAACATGTCAGGGAGTCAACAAGACCCGCCTCCTTTTGCTCGGCCAAGCATGACCCTGATACGACCTGCTGCGCACCGCAGGGACCTTATGTCATGGAGAACTGCGTGTCCAGTAGTCCGCGGAGGGCACTTTGAAGAACATACTTCATTTGCAGGCAGGAAGTGGGTCTGGCATTCTGGTTGTAGAAGTAAATGTTGTGTTCACTGGTCCTTCAGGGGACTATAAAGCAATCAGACATGGATACCGCAGTAGGTTCTGTGGATGTAACTGTAAAAGTGATGGGGCCGAGGATCTCTTGGTGAATAGAAAAACGAACCCCTGTTATATAATGCATACTTCACACACTTGTTATGATGCTTACATTGAAAAGCCATTAAAATATCTATAAAATATATATAATCGGCAGACCCCCTGTAAGACCCCTGCTCTAAAGTGGTGCATGTACAATGCCTTCAGCTACACTGACCCATTAGTTACCCAGAATGCATTTGGAAATGGATTCAATCTCTTTTCAAACTCTTTTATATATTTTCCCTTTTTCTCAACCCCTGATCTGTCAGTCACCTGGCTTCAGTCTCGTTCTGTCATCGTTGTTCTCTCCGTTTAAAGTTTGTCTTCTCCTAACCCCCAATTTCCACCGGCTGCGTTACGGCTGCGGAACGGCTCCGCTGCGTGACAGCTCCGTGTTCCGTCGTCCGTCAATACCCACCAGGTCCGGATTTGTTGCGGAACGGCTGCGGTCATGACTGACAGCTGACGTCACGAGGCCCCATGTAAACTCGCGAATTCTGGTGTGATCGCGCGATATGTAGTTTCTATAAACAGAACTACCAAACCAGGAACAGTTTTCCATCCTTTTAAATGTTGTCCTTATAAAAAGGATGTGAGGGGTCATAGATGATGGGTTGATTCTGTACCTCAATAATCAGCATTTCTTCATCCATCGTGTCAACAGGGTTAAAACAAGCCTGTCTCCGCCCATTATGACGTTTTCAAGGTGTAGTGTAGGGAAATATGAGCGCGGTGTATTTTATTTTGAAAATTAAACGGATCTTTTATTTTGTTTCTGGCTGTTCTGTTTTGTCACTCGACTTCCTGTCCTGCGTACTCTGCCCTGTAGTGCTGCGGAGCGCTCCGGCATCCGGCAAAAATAGAAGCTCTGCGTATTTGATGCGGAGGGCTGCGGATCGCCGGAGTCGGAACGCAGCTGTAACGCATTCAGTGGAAATACACTCATTGACTTTAATGGAAACCTATTGACTCCGCCGCCGTGACGGAGCCGTAACGCAGCCGGTGGAAATTGGGGGTTACAACCTTCTGCAACATTTGCTCATTGCTTTTTCATTATTGGCACATTTTTTTCTCTCTCTCTCGCTCCCGTATGCACATTATAAATGACTGCCGTCCCTTTGGCTCTAGTGTAAGTGCAGCTGTCTTTCTCATTCAGAGATGCTCCGACAGCAGAGCCCACACAGAACTACACCCCACAATCACATAACAATCTGTGTGTTGAGTGCATGTGTGTACAGTCACCTATTTTAAATCACCTTTTTCAACTATTAAATAAATAATTCAATCGTGACTTCACTTATACACAGATTAGGCATAACATTATTCCTAATATTGTGCTGGTCCCCCTTCTGCTGCCAAAACAGCCCTGACCCATCGAGGCATGGACTCCACTAGACCCCTGAAGGTGTGCTGTGGTATCTGGCACCAAGATGTTAGCAGCAGATCCTTTAAGTCCTGTAAGTTGCGAGGTGGGGGCTCCATGGATCGGACTTGTTTGTTCAGCACATCCCACAGATGCTCAATTGGATTGAGATATGGGGAATTTGGAGGCCAAGTCAACCCCTCAAACTCGTGCTTCTGAACCATTTTTACCTTGTGGCAGGGCGCATTATCCTGCTGAAAGAAGCCACAGCCACCAGGGAATACCGTTTCTATGAAAGGGTGTACAT